>NC_143064.1:10000-328863 GCF_052426305.1 Pelodiscus sinensis | reverse complement strand
ATACTGGTGTACTTTTATTACTATCATCCATTCACTTCCAGTGTCGCAGACTGGACAGGTAGGAGACTTGGAATATCCATGAATACTCGTTACTATTAATACTTCTAGTCTGAAAAAAGAAACTATTAATGCCATCTGAAGCTATGAGAAACTTTGATCATTCTAGTTAGTTTTGTAATCAAAACTGATATTTGATTAAGTACTTGACTGACAACAAAAGATCAGGGCACTAATCATAATTCCCCCTCTTTTCCTCCCCCCCTTTTTTTGGCTTTGGTTATGGTGAATAGCAGCATCCTAGACAACTCCATAGTAGTGTCTAATCTTTTTTCTGGGCTTTTTAACCCTACTTTCTATGGAGTTGGTATCTGAGGTTGGTAACTGATGTTCCATGAAATCACACTCTGCTAGGGATGTGTAATTGGTTACATGCAGGGCGGCAGCCAACTCTCCAGGAGCTGGTTTTTGAGCTGGTTCCTGGTACACACCAGCTCTCTTGCCACCTTGCTCCCGGGAGCTGGCTGCTGCCTCTGTATCAGAGGTGGCAGGCGGTCCCCCATGACCTGGACTGGGAGCCATATGTCACTGTATAGCTGTTTGGGTAACCAGTAAGTTTGTGCTTATTGGTTACCTGTTTAAATGGCTGCACTCTTATAGTCCTATGCTCTACTATCTTGGTAATGGGAGCCTCTGAAATTAGTCTTCATTTAGAAAGCATGTTAGCTTTTCTTAACCCCCTCAGTGCTTTGGGTTTGTGCTCAAACTAACTGAATTGAAGAATAGAGATGCACATGCATTCCTCTGAATCAAGGTTGAGAAGCTAAGGTCCGGCCTTCAGCTTACCTGGATGCGGCCCCTGAGGATCAGGGCTCCTCTCCAGCATTGAGGAGCCTGTGCTGGCGCTTCAGCCTCCTCCTGCCGTCCCACTGCAGAGCTGGAGCACACATAATTTAGTAGACTGGGTCCCCATAGGCTCTGTTTGGGAAAGTGGGGAGAAGTGTCTTTCTACTTCTCAGGCTGCGTCTGAGGGTTTGGGTGATTTTTTTTTTGCTTATCACGTGTGTGCGGCCTCTGACTGATTTTTCTGTGAACTAGCTGTCCCCAACCCAGAAAAGGTTCCCCACTCCTGCTTTAAATAGCTTGTTAAATATGACAGGGATAACTTCTCTTCATGCCGTAAATGGGCAAATCCGCCTCAAGTGCATGTATCAGGTGCTCTCAAACATTTATACATTATTGAGTGTTTCTTCTGGTGCCTCTTGGACACTAGCTGTTAGACTGCAACACAGCATGTTTCCCCTGAAATATGTTCCTCTCTTTGCATTAGTAAGCCTTTGTGTAATTCTCTGTGCCTCAAAGTTGACTCTGGCTTACTTTTACCTTTAAGTTTACATTTTTTTCATGTAGTTCAGATGTTTAAAACCTTGGTAACTGTTCGAGTTATTAGAGGTGTAACTAATAAAATGGTGTGTTCAATATCTCATCATCATAGTGCCTTGGGATCATTTATGTGGTGTAGAAACAAAACAGTTTCCACACCAGCCCTCCCTGTTAGGTTTTTTCTGACTTTTCAATAGATAGTATATGTCTAAGTGGATTGGAAAGAGTGCCAAAATCTGTAGATGTTGAGAAGTATAAACAGAAGTCTTGTAGAGTGTTTGATGCATCAGGTGTGAGCATGGGCTAAAAGCTTTGCAAACTTGTACTTGCCTCTGACACATCTGTCTTGAAGAAGCATGTAAAATACGATAATGGAATAGTATTGTTTTGTGTCTGGGCAGATAAAACTTGCAGGATGGTTTTGCAAAGCTGGCTAGTTACATAGTTGTCTCACTTGGGATTGTGCCAGTAATTCTGGCTATAGGCTTGCCTGTAAACCCTACCGTTGGCAAATTGTGTTTTTGTATTAACCAGTCTAATTTTCTCCAGGTCTGCTCACTTCAGCACTTTGGCTATTAAACAGAATCCATTGTTGGCCGAAGCCTACTCGAATCTAGGGAATGTGTACAAGGAACGTGGTCAGCTTCAAGAAGCTATTGAGCATTATAGGCATGCTCTACGCCTCAAACCGGATTTCATTGATGGATATATTAATCTGGCTGCTGCACTGGTAGCTGCAGGTGATATGGAAGGGGCAGTACAAGCCTATGTCTCTGCCCTTCAGTACAATCCTGTAAGTAATACACTATTCTTAGAGCATCATGCTATACTTCATCAAGTGCTCTGCTACTTCAGTACAGATGGAGAAGGCTTTGTTTCACATGCTGGTTTGAAGAGTTAAGCAGATGGTGAAACCCTACGCATAGACTTAGTGCGGGTGCTTTGACAAAAAAATAGTACGTGACTCCAGGCTGAGAGGGTTTTGACAACGAGCTCCAGCAAGTCTAATGCCACCCTGGCAACCTACTAAAAAGGAGTCATGATCCATTTGGGGGTTCCCAGCTGATCCTGGCTCTGCGTGGCATTTCAAATCGGCAGCACAATATGGAGCCCGGCGTCAGCGGGGAATTCTGAGTCCCCCACTGATCCTGGGCTCCATGCTGCACTGCCACTTTGAAATGCACAAGAGCCCCTCTGGTCCTGGACTGCATGCAGAGTTCCGTATTCCTCCTTTGAAATTTCATTTCAAAAGAGGAATGTGGAAGTGTCTATCGACTAGTCGAGTAGTGGGTGGAAATTTGATCGACTAGTTAGTTAGCCGTTACTTAACATCCTTACTTTAAATCAAGATGGATGTGCTAAAAGATGCTTATTTTGGGGAAATTGTGGCCTGTGTTGCACAGTAGATCAGATTAGATGATCTGATCCTTATGGCTTTGGAATCTTTGAATGATTTTAGATTTTTGTATTAGTTGATTGTTATTGATGCCTTTGACTTAGATGGAGAATTTTGTGAGGAGGTGAAGAAGGAAAAATTGATTTCTGGGTTGAGAATTAGGGATGTAAGAGATTAGTTGACTATCCGATAAGCATAAGTTTTTATCAGATAATTGATAGTTGCTTCTCCCCTCCTCCCCAGATCCACTTGCTGCAAGGGGAGGGGTAACAGGAGTCGATGCAGTGGGGAACTGGCTTAAAAGTTGGTTCCCCCAGTACTGTCTCTGCGGGGAGCAGGGGAGGCAGAGAGGTAGCGGGGACCAGGAATCAGAAAAGGCAGAGCTGCAGCGGGGTTAGCTCCTGCTGTGGTTCCCCAACTAATTGATTAGTTGATGGAAATTCCATTGACTAGTTGATTAAACTAAATTTAACATCCCTATTGAGAATTGGGGAATGCTGTATTGTCACTAAAGTTTTTAAATTGTATGTCAAAATATCAAACTGACAGTTTAAAAATGTGAGAGATTAATATTTAAGGAGACAGTTTCCCCCTTGGCCAGGTCCATCTGCTTTAGAGACTTTGTCATACACTTAATGCCAGGAAGTTAGATTATTTAGTAGTGTTGGGATATGTAAAATGAACAGGGGGGTCTAGGATAATGGTAAGGAGTTCAGCCATAGTAGGCATTAACCTGAACATGTTTTTTTCATTTGTTACTGCAGTCTGGAAAGATAGATTAGGGTCTGGCCAAAGCAGATATTATCCTTTATGATGTATAAATATGGTGTTTCCCTTCATTTTTGCATCCTAAAAAAATAGGCATGCAATTGCTCTTCTTAGTTGTGTCTTTTACCTGCTCTCACTGGCCCTGTATAAATATTTCAGAGTTAAATTTCTTGTCATCTCTGTAACCTGCTAATTTGGAAAGTTTGTAGCATAGAAAAGTATTGATTTAATTAGGAAATCTGTAAATAGTAATTAGGGAAGGGTATAATAATATTAATCACCTGCTTATTAATATTCATTGTATGTAAGTTAATATACCAAATAAGGTTTTAGAAAAAATAGTAATAAATGTGTAAATTAATGTATTAAAATAAATAAGGGTGCAATTGGTGCCAAATTGTTGCCACTCCGATGTTGTGTTAAATGTCCGAGGTAAACATGTGTGGGCAAGAAGGCAGTTCCATTTACCCTATCCACTCCTGGGTCGCTTGTTTCTTCTCTAACAAGTAACTTTTTGGTCTGCACTAGAGTGTCGTAACCTGACCTAAATAAGACAATCTCACTATACAGTTTTTGGGTTTCTGTCAAAATATAACCTGACCCATTTGGGCTCTGTCACTGCCGTGGCTGCGGCTGCATGCTCCTCTTTTGCTGTCCACTGCAGTCTCACTCTGCTGTGAAGGAAGAATGTAGCACTTCTCATTCCTTATCACGTATGGTACACTAAGGCCATGGTAGCTAGCACATGTAACAGCTCTATGGGCAAGGAGAGAAGGAAACCGTACCAGGCCAAACCCCAAGCACAAGGAGGCTATGTTGACACAAGTTGGGAGGAAGGTTCAAGTTCGGGTCAGTTCTATAAATGCCTCAACACACTGGTAAGATTTGCATTGGCTTGTTCTTAGTTCAGTTCAGAGTTTACAATTAGGCCTGAGCTTACTATACATGGCCCAGCTGACTGTAGTGGAACAGTTGGTTGCTGGTCCAGGTTCTCAGTTTCCTAGGGAAAAACTAAATACTAGCAGCTCAGCTGAAGAAGTGGGTTTTACCCACGAAAGCTAATGGTCCTATTTATTTTTGTCAGTCTCTAAGGTGCCCTCAGGACTTCTTGTTTTTAAAAAAAATACTAAATGTGATGTTTAACTGATAAGCCTTACCCTTAAAGGGTGAGGCTAAGTGGTGGGGCTGGAGCAGCTCCCCATTTGCCAGGGGCCGACAGTGGACAGGAGCGGCTCTAGTGCAGCCAGTGTCTGGGGTGGGCCTGGGTGCCCCACAGGCAAGGGCTACTCTGGTGTCCCGGCCGAAGTAGCCTCTGTCTTTAGCAAGATAGTGCACTGCAGTGCAGCCCCTGCCTTCACCGGGGGGAGGGGGGCATTCCAGCCCGGCAAGGGGCTGCTCCAATTTAGTCAGAGCAGCCCCCGCACTCTCCCCTTATATTATTTAGCCTGTTAACTGATTCGCTTAACCATTATCCCTAATAAATACTGGTAAATATTGCTTTGAATAGGGATGTTAGATATCTGGTAATTGAATAGTCATGTAGCAGCACAAAATATTGTCAGTCACATGACTAGTTGATAGTCCCTGTGGGAGCGAGCCGGCAGCCATTGTGCTCCTGGCCCCACTGCCGGAGAGCCCCCTGCCACCTTGTGCTGCTGCCTGGCTATGTGCAGGCAGCTGGTTTTTAAACTGACTCCCCTCGCAGACTGGCTCCAGCCTGCCACCCTGATACAGAGGCAGCAGTGTGGGGTGGCAGCAGCCCCTGTCCGCAGGGGTTTGACCTTCCTGCAGACAGAGGCTGCTGCGGGCTGTGGGAGAGGGGAAGCGGGCAAGGCTGCCACTGTGGACAGAGGGTGACCCAGCTGTAGCTTCTGTCCATTGGGGGGAGGAGGTCCCAGCTTCCTCTGGACGGAAGCTACTCCAGCCTCTGTCTGCAGGGAGCTCTGACTCCCTGTGGACAGGGGCTACTTCTGAGGACCAGCACCTGTCTGTGGGATGTGGAGCAGCCTCTGTCCGCTGGGGGCTTGGGCCAGCTGCGGACAGGGACTGCTTTGTGGCTGCTTCCCCATGCGCCCCCTGTGCTGCTGCCTCTGATAGAGGCAGCAGTGCAGGGGGGCAGGTAGCACCTTGGAGAAGGTACTGGGGGAACTGGCTAGGGGTTAATTGTATAGTCCGCTATTCATTGTCATCCCTAGCTTTGAATCAGGAATCAGTGAAATATAATTGTTGGTCTCTAGACATTCAGCAACCCTAGAACAAATCATTTCAAACTTTAGATTAATCTCTTCAGAAACTCAGGAGTAGACTGAAAGTTGGTCTTCTCGTATAGTATGCTAAATGGCCAATAGGACCTTGATTGGTAGGCTGCAACTGTGCAGGCTTTTCATTGCTTAATGCTTCAAGCCTACAACTCTGAATTGTTTTTTTGCATCTAATGATTTTGACTGGAAACTGAAACGAGTCATGACGTATAAATTCCCTTGGAAAAGAAGTACTGAAACAAAATGTATGCAGATATTATGATGAGTATTATGCCAGCTCATCATTACTCTAATCAATGGGGACAAATAATTGTCACTTCTTCAGTGAGTGGTGTTCCTGTGGGTGCTCCGCTCCAGGTCTCGGTGTGTCCTTGTGCTGGG
Source organism: Pelodiscus sinensis (assembly GCF_052426305.1). Lineage (NCBI taxonomy): Eukaryota > Metazoa > Chordata > Testudines > Trionychidae > Pelodiscus > Pelodiscus sinensis. The sequence goes on along the minus strand of NC_143064.1, from coordinate 322,677 downwards.
GATTGGAGATTTGTTGTAGAGCAGGGCCCCTTGTGCCGCACCTAGCGTCTCGCACGACACCCTCCCTCCCCCCGTTTGTGGACTGCGCATGCGGCGCAAGTCCTGTCAGTTCCCTTTTCAACCGTCCTCTTCTGAGGATGGAGTTCAGAGTGCAGCGCTCTTCTTCCTGGCAGGAATTAAGAATTTAACAATTAGTTTTAGGGTTTTACTTCATAGTTTAGTCATAACAATGTTCACTTCAGTGCGCTCACCCACAATTTCTGTGTGTTCCTTACCTGCCCACCCGCCCTCAGTAATCTCTCAAGCAGGTTCTAATGAGTATGACGACTTAATTCACTCAGATTCAGCGTGTTCCTCACACAAACCTAGGTCCAGGCAGGACAAGGCAGTTTTCCAGATCTCACCTTCTCCATGGGCAGATGATCTGAAACAATATCAGGAATGATTTAAACGGGTAGCCCAATCCCAAGACATTGCTTTACAAGAAGTTCAGGATAAACAATATAAATCACTCACAATATTACAACCCACAGCATCCTCAGAGACAGCTTCTTTGATAGATAAAGCTATCCTTGAATCTTCAGATGCTTTGTGGAAAAATCCATCCTCTGTTCTGCCCACAAACTGCAGAGCAGACAGAAAATGTTGTCTCTGCAAAAGATATGGACTTTCTCTTTGCACACCCCCAGCCAAACTCTCTGGTGGTAGCCTCAGTCACAAGGCGAAGAATCCACAATTTAAATCTATGCCCCGGTACAAAGAGCACAAACATTTGATACCTTTGGCTGCAAAGTCTACTCTTCAGCCACACTCCAGTTCTGTGTATCGAATTATACAGCCCTTCTGGCCAGTTATGCCAAATTACAAGACCTGGTACACGACCTCCCTGATAATCATAGAATCATAGGACTGGAAGGGACCTCGAGAGGTCATCGAGTCCAGCCCTCAAGGCAGGACCAGGCTCCGTCTACACCATCCCTGACAGATGTCTATCTAACCTGTTCTTAAATATCTCCAGAGGGGGAGATTCCACCACCTCCCTTGGCAATTTATTCCAATATTTGACCACCCTGACAGTTAGGAATTTTTTCCTAATGTCCAATCTAAACCTCCCTTGCTGCACTTTAAGTCCATTACTCTTTGTCCTGTCCTCAGAAACCAAGAGGAACAAATTTTCTCCTTCCTCCTGGTGACACCCTTTTAGATATTTGAAAACCGCTATCATGTCCCCCCTTAATCTTCTTTTTTTCCAAACTAAACAAGCCCAGTTCATGAAGCCTGGCTTCATAGGTCATGTTCTCTAAACCTTTAATCATTCTTGTCGCTCTTCTCTGTACCCTTTCCAATTTCTCCACATCTTTCTTGAAATGTGGCACCCAGAACTGGACACAGTACTCCAGCTGAGGCCTAACTAGTGCAGAGTAGAGCGGCAGAATGACTTCACGAGTTTTGCTTACAACACACCTGTTGATACAACCTAGAATCATATTTGCTTTTTTTGCAACAGCGTCACACTGTTGACTCATATTCAACTTGTGGTCCACTATGACCCCTAGATCCCTTTCCGCCATGCTCCTTCCTAGACAGTCGCTTCCCATCTTGTATGTATGGAACTGATTGTTCCTTCCTAAGTGGAGCACTTTGCATTTCTCTTTATTAAACCTCATCCTGTTTACCTCTGACCATTTCTCTAACTTGCTAAGGTCATTTTGAATTATGTCCTTATCCTCCAAAGAAATTGCAACCCCACCCAGTTTGGTATCATCTGCAAACTTAATAAGCGTACTCTCTATCCCAATATCTACATCATTGATGAAGTTATTGAACAGTACGGGTCCCAAAACAGACCCTTGCAGAACTCCACTTGTTATCCCTTTCCAGCAGGATTTAGCACCGTTAACAACAACTCTCTGACTACGGTTATCCAGCCAATTATGCACCCACCTTATCATGGCCCTATCTAAGTTATATTTGCCTATAATAAACGACCTCACCTCCAATCCATTATCAAGAGGGTTATTCCATAGCAAAAACTGCTCTCCATGATGGATGTCTCAGTGTAATGCATAGGGCCTCATGGTTGCAATCATCAGGGATCCCAAGAGAACTGCAAGCAAGGGTGGAGGATCTCCCCTTTGACAGAAGACAACTATTTGCTAACAAACATAGATGAGATCCTTCCATCAACAAAGGACTCACATGACATTTTGCACACTCAGGATGTACACCCCACCCAATAAGAAACACGGATATACTCCCTACCAAAGGCTTAGGGCCTATAATTACAATTACTACAGGCAACACCAGAGGCCATATGATAACAGGCCTAATCAACGATCTTATGGAAGGAGGACTCAGCAAAACCACTCCTCCACAAATCAGTCCACCTCCAGCAAACAAATTTTTGAAGCTTTGGTCTGGGATCTGAGTGACCACCCCACACTACCAGTGCATTCCAATGCCACCTTCCATCACCACCTGAGACCTTTCTACCAACAATGGGCCCAGATTACCACAGACAAATGGATCCTAGAAATTATCACATCAGGTTATGCAATCCCCTTTACATCCATGCCCCCTACCCACCTCCCTTACCCTGTCCCTTTTCTGGGACCCCTCTCATGAGCCCCTACTACAGGCAGATGTGTAAAAAATTACTCACTTTAGGGGCTACAGAATCCGTCTACAAAGAACACCGAGGGAGATGATTCTACTCCAATTATTTCCTCACAGCAAAAAAACAGGGATGAAGACTGATCCTTGATCTCAGGAAACTGAACAAGTTCATTCGCGATATAAGATTCAGGATGGTGACCCTAGCAACCATCATACCTGCACTGGACGAAAGGGACTGGTTCTCAACCCTCGACCTCCAAGATGCATATTTTCATGTAACTATCCACCGATCTCTCAGAAGATTTCTCAGATTTGTCATGGGCCAAGACCACTGTCAGTACAGAGTCCTCCCCTTTGGCCTCTCTATGGCCGCCCGAGTATTTTTCAAAGATGCTAGCCATAGTTCCTCAAAAGGCAGAACGTTATCTTTCCTTACCTCGACAATGGTTAATCAAGGGCCTTACCTGTCAGCAAACTACTGTCATGACAGTGGTTACCAGGGAATGTTTTTCCCAACTTGGCCTGCTTATCAGTATACAAAAATCTTCCATACAACCTATGCAAAGGATAGAATGTATTGGGGCATTACTAGACTTGGTCACTGCAAAAACCTATCTCCCTCAGCAAAGGTTTATGGCAATCTGCTATCTCGTTCAACGGGTCAAGCAGACTTCCTTCTCCACGGTCTGGACATGGCTCCAACTATTGGGACATATGGCTGCCACAACCTTTTGTAGTTCTATTCGCAAGGCTATACATGAGATGCCTTCAACATTGGCTTGCAGTCAACTATATACCAACCCAAAAAAGCCTCATGAGGCATCTCACGCTTCCTCCACCAGTACTGCAGTCTCTAGAGTGGTGGACATCTCCATCCAATCTGCTTGCCGGCATGCCCTTCCACCAGCCAGACCCCTCAGTCAGCATCAATACAGGGTACATGGGCCTAACACAAGAGAGACTTCCACATCAACATCCTGGAGGTCAGGGCCATTCGCAGGGCTTGCGCCCATTTCCTTCTCCTGATTAAGGGCAAAACTATCCGTGTCCTTGCAGACAACATGCCTTCTATGTTTTGTGTCAATTGGCAGGGGGATGCCCAATCTCACTCTCTGTGCTTAAGCAATCAGATTTTTGCAACTGGTGTATTAGGAACCAGACAACTCTAACAGCCGTGTATATACTGGGACAACGGAACATGAGAGCCAACAATCAGCAGGAGTGGAAGATCAATACCAATATCCTCCTTTCAATCTTCCGCAAATGAGGCTTTCCGACTATAGACTTCTTTGCAACAACTCACAATGGCAAATGCTACAGATTCTGCTCCTGGGCAGGACTAGGCAAGAGGTCACAAGGGGATGCCTTCACCATTCACTGGACAGTTCCCCTACTCTGTGCTTTTCCACCAATTCCTCTTATCGCCAGAGTGATTAACAAGATTCTGTTCAATCAAGCCACGGTAATCCTGATAGCCCCAGCCTGGCTAAGAGAACCCCGGTTCCCTTACTTCCACTACCTATTGATACATCAACCCATCTCTCTCCCGGCAGTGCCGAACCTCCTTACGCAGCACCACGGCAGTATATGCCACCTCAACATCAAAACTCTCAAACTTACGGCATGGTTTCTTCATGGTTCCAAAATGAAGAATTCACCTGCTCAGACAGAGTCCAACAAGTCCTACTAAATAGTCAGTGTGCCCCGATGAGAAGCACCTATGAAAACAAATGGACACGTTTTCAACAATGGTTCTTGATGCGCAACTTACATCCCACGAAACCTACCTGACTCAACTACCTAATGGACCGTAGTGACTCAGGCCTCTTCATCAGCTCCATCCGAGTCTACCACGTGGCAGTTATGGCTTTCCATGACCCAGTAGACGGCTTCTCCCTCTTCACGCATTCCATGGTGAAGCGTTTTCTCACAGGTTTACAGAAAATTCGGCCACACCCCCCCTCCCCCCGGTGCCACCGTGGGACTTGACTTTGGTCCTTGACACTCTCACTAGGCCACCCTTTGAACTGCTAGCCAATACGCTCCCACAATACCTATTCATGAAGGCGGCATTCATAGTGGCAATATCATCAAGAAGGGTAGGAGAAATCACAGCCCTCATGGCAGACACCTTTCACTGTCTTTACTAGGGATGAATTTCTTCCCTAAGGTTTTGTCCATCTTCCATGTAAATGAACCCATTTACTTACCTGCCTATTTCCCTAAATCTCATGCCTCCCCCAAGGAGGTGCTATTACATACTCTGGATGCAAGGAAGGCAATTGCATTTTACCTTGATAGAACTAGAGCAACCAGGAAATCGGACATACTTTTTGTGGCATGGTCAGTACCATGCACAGGAATATCAGTTTTGGCATAGTTCCTATCTGAGTGGATTGCAGACTGCATATGTATCGTTTATGAGCTTGGGGCAAATGGCCACCACAATCTGTCAGCGCTCACGCCACATGTGCGATGGCCACTACAACGGCCTTCCTGAACAATGTACCATTGCTGGACATTTGTAGGGCAGCCACCTGGTCCTCACACCATACTCTTGCACAGCACTATGCCCTACAGAAGGGGCCAAATACCCTCCATATCTCTAGCAGATGTGATCCTTCCTCCTTCAACTTAAAAAGACTCCAATGCCCACCTCCATCGGGCAGGTACTATTGCGGAGTTACCTGAATGGAGAACCAACAGGGACACCACTCGCTGAAGAAGTTGTTATTCACCAGGTGTAGTAACAATGGTTCTTTGAGATGTGTGTCCCTGTGGGTGCTCCACTACCCTTGCAACCTCCCCTCTGCTTGGAATCTCCATGGACTTCAGGTAGAAAAGGAATAGACGGGACTCGCACCGCGCGTGCACTCCACAAATGGGAAGGTGGGGGTGGGGGCAAGATCCTAGGGCAAGAGGCACTGCTCTGCAAAAATCCCTGATCCCCCGCAGGGTGCAAGGATGCATCGAGACCTGAGTGGAGCACCCACAGAGGGACACATCTTGAAGAACCATCGTTACTACACTGGGTGAGTAACTTCTTCTTTTTGGTTATATATTCAAATTGTGGTTAAACAAGATAGTACATGTGTGGTGTGTGCATTAATGGAATACGTCAGACATTTTCTATCTCCTTTTAAATGGGGTGGTAAAATCATTTTACTTTAAAAATAACCTCTGTTAAATAACATGCCACTTTAATACTGATCCTTCAGTGCTTACAGTAGCGTTGTTTTGCTATCTTAGCCTCTAAGCAAGTGGTCAAGCATTTACAGAGCCGTTTGATGGTATCCTGGATACATTTCTTCTCCTTTAGTATTCTTTTCAGTGGGTATGGAAGGAAGCAGGGCCAGTAAAGGCCAAGAGCCATGGTTCACTCCATATTCTCTTTTATGCAAAACTAACAAATCAAAGTGACAATACTTGTCACTTTTGTCCAAACACTTGAGTCCAACTTATTAGTGATTACAATAATTGTTAGATTTAGTTTTCTTCATTGCAGCACACTGTTGTTGGCTTGTGCTCTGTTCAGGCATACCATATTGTACTAACAGACCACCAAATGAGCAGAAGTGGAAAAGAACCACTGCTTTAGTAGGAGGGTCTCTGTCTAGGCACTTAAGGTCCCATCACAAGAGTATCTGAACAAAACACAGATAGGTGCAAGGGTTCGATTAGGCTGAGGGTTTTGAAAACTAAGGTAGATTTTAGATAGAGCTTCTTCCAAAGGCATTTTCGCTACTGCTCGAAAGAACTGAGGCCCACTTACAAAAATGAGACCTAGAGAAAATAAGTTTGTTTTTCCATTGATGTGAATTAGATTAATTGGTTGTTTCTCTTTATAGGATTCACCATATTATTGTTTAATTAGCAGTTTGATTAGTGCATAGAGAAGCCATTAAGCTTCATTGGGACGGTTGCAGGGGGTCTTGAATGATACAGTAGAAAATAAAGAACACTAGGGGATTAGAAAAGTCTAAGCAGTTTCATAAGATTTCCCTGAAGAACTTTGAGGTCTCTGTACTCCCAAGTGCAGCTTCTGATAATATGACTTTGATTTTCAGGACTTGTACTGTGTTCGTAGTGACCTGGGGAACCTGCTCAAAGCCCTGGGTCGCTTGGAAGAAGCCAAGGTAGGTGTTCAGTAGAATACATTTAAACATCTGTGTTTTGAAAACTTGAACTTTCCACCAAGTCTTCAAATCTGCGTTGATCTGCAAACAATCTAAGAAACTGCTGAAAAATGAAGGCACTGAATTGCCCCAGCGTAGTTGCAGGGCAAGATATGGCACGTCCATGTTAAATGTTGGTTTAAAACAAGAAACGGAACATTACTGAGTCTTTCTGCTGAACTAGACTATCTGATATCATTCTGAAGTCTGGGCAGGGCCTCCACCATGAATCTTATCTGGAAATAAATAACAGTCCTTCAAATCTGAGGCTTGCCTGCTGGTGCCAAGCAGAGAGCCTGTGATTTAGCTCGAGAACCCTGTACAATGCAGGTGCTATATTGAAAATGCTGCTCTTCTAAAGTCCTTTGCGGCTTGTAAGTGAGAAGAACCTTATCCAGATGTTACCCTGTAATATTGGCTTTTAAAGATTTTATTCTTTAACCTTTTCCCTCACCTTTGTAGTGGAAGAAAGGCTATCATTGATGCAGTACGTTATCCCCTAAATTTGTGCTTTCATGCCTCCCTAAAATAAAGCATTAAAAGGACAAAGCTGGTTTGTTTGGGAAATGAACTGATTGAAAGAAAACTTGCTGAAGTGGAAAGGTGGCTTCTAGCAGTCTGTGTTTCCCAAACTGAAAATTTGATTACCAAGATGGGTTTTAAAGCTCTTGATGTATTTAAAACTTTGATTGCAAACCAAAATGGTCTTGTTACAAGCCACCTTACGCGTCCGCGCTGCAGGGGTGAGGAGTGTGGAGAAACCAGAGTGACTGTGGATTCCACATCTGTTACTCCAAGCCCCACGCGCATGCTAAGAAGTGGAGTGTATGGTCAGTGTAGCTGTCTGTTTGGCTGCAGCACCATTTGGGGAGGGATATTATTTTCAGCAACATTTGGTAGAGGGGGTGCCACTTTAAAGTGCTTTGTTTGTAATTTTTTCTGACAGCTTGGATGTATACTTATTAGGCCAGCCTAATTCGCAGTTGGTCAGAGCTGAGCTGAACAGATTTTGAAATAGTAGTTCACCAATTATAATTGTCTTTGAGACGCTTGGTTCTCAGCCCACCAAGTGGACAGCTAACATGCATTGCACTTCACTGCAGCTTTAGTGTGACTGGTATAGGCCAAGACTTTGCGCCTGCCTTAGGTTGCTGACCTCTTTGTTTCAGAGCTCTGGAGACACCTAGCTTGAAAGTTACTCTGTTTTTTTTCTGAGAACTCATTGACCAAGAAAAATATCTTGAGTAAAATTGCAATGTATTTCTTTGGTTATCAGTGCATTTGAAAGATCAAGCCAGCAAATTCCTTAGTGTGAACCAAATTTAATTTTTTGTAGACATTTCAGAGCCTTTCTTCCAAAAAGTGTCCCTGCAGTATGCAATAGCCCTGATTAACCCTTTCCCTTCTGCATGACTCCTATGTTACAGATTGTCCTCATTCCCATGTTAGACATATCCAGAGAATTTCAATTGCTTTGTTGAACTTTTACTAATGATCTTGTTTTATTTTCTCTCTTGTTTTTGGTTTTTCACCACTGATATTGTATTTAGAAGGTTTCAGGTGGGTGAAACCTCCTATTCCATGCGTAAGGTGCCTCGCTGAAGGGAGCTCGAGGCCTGGATCTAGGGCAGACACACACCTCCTCCTCCTCTTCCAGCAAGGAACGCACCGAAAAGTCACATGATGAGAAATATGGTAACGGGTTTGTAACTGCCACAGCAAAACCATTTGCCTCCATGCCTGAATCTTCTGTCTTGTGGCTTCAGAAACAGCTTAAAATATTTTATTTACAAACAAGTAATGTAAGAGAATGTTTTATACTACTAGCCACAATTCTGTAAAGAAATATAGTAAAAGTAAATTAAGATATTTAAAAAAATAATTGAAGATAGATTTATAGTAAAAGCTTCTAACTCTTCCGGTTGTTCATTTTTTTCCTTTTTTTCTTCTTTGTTTGGATTGCAGCGTTCTGCTCTTCTGATGATGCGCTGTGATCCTGCAGTAGCGCAAAGGCTGCGCAGCGGTAACGCGCATTGCGTGCGATTAAGCCCTTGTGAACGGTTGACTAGATGATTAATCTCTGGGTGGCTGTCTGAGCTCCATGCCATACCCTTTTAAACAAAATCGGGTCACAGTGCATTTATTCTAGATGTCAAATTTTAACATGGACGTTTCTACATGGGCCTGTCTGGTAGATTAATGATTCTGGTTGGCCGTTCACTCTCTTGGGGCATTCTACATAGAACAGCAATTTGCAGCGATAGCGCAGCGGCGTGCTGTTAGGATGCGCCAGCGACTTCTTGCGCTTGCATTGCAGGGACCTCAACCTTCGTGCAATTCTGTTATTTGAGGTTTTGAGGCTGAGATGATTCAGTCAAAATAATTCAAGCGGGAGAAGTTGTGAGTATAAGTAGCAGAATAAAATGCAATTTATATGTAACTTCTGCTTCAGGAGAAAGGAAAAAAGCCTTCAGAAATGTTCATGTCACTTTCAGTAGTTTGCTTCCAGTTCTTTAAAAATACTCTGAATGTGTGAACATGTTTTTAAAGTCATATACACTTTTCATGACTGAAGAACTTTGTATCCAAGGGAAACCAGTTGCTTTATTGAGTAATTTCTTGGTGACTTTTAGATGTGACATCAAAATCAGAAATGATTTGGAAGAAAAATCCTCACTTCCATGCTAACACTGTTAAGTCCTCAGATAAATTGGTCTTTGAAGGCATATTACCTAAAGATCAGCATAACTGAAAAATAGTGGGCGTGCACTTAGGTTTTGGTTTGCGCTGGCGCAGGATCAGCCAGCTGTTTACAGCGCATTAGTTTTGGCGCAAGCTAGCCTATACTGCAGGATCACTTTTGGCTGGTTAGAGAAGGAATACTGACAACTTTTTTTTTATTTTTTCTTTTTATAAATATCCCCCTTCCTCTGTATCTTTCTTCTTAACTGTTTCAAGGCCTGTTACTTGAAAGCAATTGAGACCCAACCAAACTTTGCAGTAGCATGGAGTAATCTTGGCTGTGTGTTCAATGCTCAAGGAGAAATTTGGCTTGCCATTCATCATTTTGAAAAGGTAACTGTTGTGTTTTTCAATTAATTCTAGCAAGCAAAGAATTGTGTACATACAAATAAGCACTTTTCTAGCTGGTAGAAGGTCTATTCAGGTCTGCATATATTACTGTGCTATGTTATACATTGTTAATTATTGGTGAAACTTAACTTGTGAAATACCTATTCACATGTAATGTTGCCCATTTCACACCTGAATGGTGTTTCAGATTTGCTGTAATAAGGAATTTTCATAGGTATCTAAGGTAGAAAAAGTCTGCTCTGACGCTGTGGGGCAAGTGGCTTTAATAGTCTTTTTTTCATCTTTCAATTCCTCTGAGAATTGCTTTATTACAAGCACTAGAAGACTTACCTGGTATTGCCCAGGTCTGGCCTGGTGGGGGAAACTGGGCAGGACACCCTTGCTATCTGCTTCACTGTGGGGGGTGGTATGCAGGCTGCCTTCTGGAGCTCTCCAGACCTGAGTGGCCAGAAACTGTTTCCTGGGGCAACTGGGTTGTCGGCTGCTGTCAGCCATTGGCTTTCCCACTGGAGTGCTTGTTGTCCTCCCTGTGGTCATTCCATGGCATAACTCCCTCCTTTTCCGACAAACAATCAAATTCCAGCCATAGCTGATTAGTCCTGACACAACCAAACTGACCTTGCTTTAAGCAAGATTAGGAGCAAGCTGCATACCAAGTTTGGTGGTCTTAGCTCTTATCATTCAGGAGATGTTCTTGCACAAATGGACTCGAAGGATAGACACATTGCAAGAATACATAGATTTTTAAAATGTCATCCTAGTATAGTATCTTAGCACTCTTAATAAAGTTGGCTAGTACAAGCTTCCTGATAAAGTAGTTTTCTTCACGGTGTTTTAAGTATTTTCATTGAATAGCTTAGGAAGATTAACATGTACTAAGTGCATTTTTCCAGGATATTAAATATTGTTTTCTGCTGTCCTTTTTACTTCTAGATTTTTTTTGTATAATTCCTGCTCTTGCTAGTGTACAACACCTTTGAGTTAGCATAATCTCATAACATAATATTTCTCTTCAGATTCCTCAGTGGCATAAATCCAGTCCTAGTATACCTTACAGGACAATTTTGTCTTGGCTTTTGTTACTCTGTTGCTCTTTGAGTCTTGGTTTATGGTCATTCAGCCATCTTTAGTCAATGTATTTTTTTTTTTTAGCCTGTCAAATGCTTACTGAATTCTAACGTTACATTTGCATTCTTTATTTTGTATTTTATATGGCTTATTAGCTTAGGTTCTAGTAAGATAAAGAACTGGATGTGAACTTGGTAGAAGTTCTTCTCTGGTACTAAGTTTCTCTATAGCACCTACAAAAATTGTAGTGGACTTAGTATTTTGTCACACATAATGGAATATGGATTGCATTTCTTAATTCTGTAAGTAGAGTTGTTTCCTAAAACAGGTAAAGAAATTGTAGCATTGCATTTAAGTAGAGTAAACCCAACTTCAAACAAATCTTTGGGGCACAGTTGTAGGATTGAAAAAAGCATTGTAGAAAGGGATTCATGGTTGGGATGTTAATGCAAGTAATTGGCTAACTGTGTAACCGCTGAAAAATGTCAGTAGTTACAGCCACCCGCAGTGTGGAACAGCAGCTAGCTCCCCAGGAGTGAGGTGGCAGACAGGAGCCATTGCGTTCTGGGAACTGTTTTTTAAAGAAGCAGCAGGATGTGGTGGCATCCCTGGGAACTAGTGCACGCTGAGAGCCAGCTTTTAAGCTGGCATCTAGTGAGTACCAGCTGCCGCCTGCCATCCCACTTTTGGGAAGCTGGCTGGTATAGAGTCAGCAGTGAAGGGTGGCAGGCAGGAGATTGTACATGCAGGAAGCTGGCTTAAAAGCTGGCTGCTGCCCCATGCTGCTGCCTCTTTAGAAGCCAGGGCATCAGCTAGCTCCAGAGGAGTAAGACCAGGAGCCACATATAATCATTTGGGTAACGGGTAAGCTCATTCTTATCTGTTACCTGTATAAATGGATACTCTTACATCCCTAATTCACACACACGTGCATGAATGTTTCACTCAATATTTTTCTAGGATTTCCTTTGTCTTACTATTTGTAAAGCCATAAACATCATTTTCTGTTGCTCCCTTGTTCAGAATAGCTGTGCTTGAGCCTCACTCTGTGATCAAGTGATCCCATATCTTGTAACTATCAAGAATACTACTTGAAGAAATGTTTTAATTTTTAAACGTAACAGCCACAATTGGCATCTATTGAAATCCATTTCCACAGGCAAGGGATTACCTGAACATGGAAACAATTAGGCCAGAGTTGATATGTTGGTAAACCAGTTTAGGGGAGTTTATACTGTTGTGTGTTCTGTGAATAAAAACAAAACTCGGATCTTCATTGTCAGTCTAGCACCTTTCACAAGTACTAAATTCACTCCAAAGAGCAGGCACAAATATGTTGTCTATATTAGTATTTTATGCTTACCTTTAATCTTCCTAAAAGATTAAAGTTTGTTTGTGGAATCCTATAACTGCTTAAATATTGAGTTATATCCATTAAAAAAAACTAGCAACGTTGTGTTTTTTGGGGTACTGTTTACGGTATGCTGTAATGCTCAAAGCTTATAAGTTAACTTTTTAATATCTTCAGGCTGTGACACTTGACCCAAACTTTTTGGATGCTTACATCAATCTGGGGAATGTTCTGAAGGAGGCCAGGATATTTGACAGGTAAGCATATAATATCCCTTCAGCTGCTAACGAAATGATTAACCAACCAGTTGGACTCTTAATTTAGAAAGCTTTTCTTACTTCAAAGCATTGTCTGGAAAGACTACAATTCAAGGAGAAACACATGTTCTTTGTATGCAAACATGGAGCATCTTTAGAGAGCAGAAATTTAACCTTGTTTGTCACTGCCCCGTTGATATCTTTCTTGTGAGACCTTACGCTTACACTTCATTTTTATTAATACAATGTAGTTAGTTAAATATTTAGTTCTACTGTACTCTTAAATACCTCCCCTGCTTGATTGAGACTTTCCTGTTCTGTTGTATAAGTGACTTGTATTCATAGACTCATGGATGTGTAGGATTGGAAGAAACCTCCTGTGGAAGCCTGATCCAGAATGTAACTAATAATATAGTTAAATCTTTTCCCAATAGCTAACCTGAATATTTCTGAAAATTAAGCCCTTTACTGGTTGTTCTGCCTTCAGTAGATATGGAAAGCAATCATAGTCTTCTTTCTAACAGTGCTCAATATTATCAGGTCTCCTTTTCTCAAAACAAAACATACCCAGCTATTTTTTTCAGTTTTTCCTCCTATTCATAGATCATGTACTCTAAACTATTATACCTTCCTATTGCTCTCTTATAAACGCTCTCCATTTTGACCACATGATTCCTAAAGTGTGGTGTCCAAAATTGGCACAAGAGCTGAATATGTTGGTGGAGTTACCTCCTGTGCAGTGCTCCCTCTAATTTTTTTTTATATGTTCATGTGCAGAATGACTTGTGTACCAGTATGGAAATGATGTATCATGTAACAAATCATTCCACACATCGACAGTAAGTGGCAGGGGTGTGGCTGAGAGGTTGGAGTGCAGGAGAGGGCTCAAAGCTGGGGCAGGCGTTAGAGGTGGAGGCTTTGGAATGGGGTTGAGGATGAAAATTTTGGGGTGCAAGCTGCCCTATGAAGAGAGGACTTTCCCCACACCCAACACCTTACTGCAGTGGCTGCGGGCTAGGTGAAAGATGTTTTTTCCATGGCTGTGGCAGCACTAGGGACAGATCCAAGTGAGGCTGGATGGAGGCCAAGAAAGAAAGGGGTGCTTCTACCCCAGGGTGCAGGAATTGTGCATGGATGACGGTGGAGAGAGGCACCACTCCTTCATCTGTAGCAACCCTTCGTACCTGTGTGGGCCTTAATATGAAGTGAGTAGGGCTTTATTCTGTGTGGCCATACAGCTTCCTATTGAGGGGAACTTAGCTCCTGTGCCTTCAGTATACAAATCTGGTGTTAAAATGCCTCATAATACTAGCCTTTTAATCTCATTATAGGTGCATTCAATTTCTGGTGCACTGTAACCCTGCAGATTCTTTTCAGTGGTAACGCTGCTTAGCCAGTTATTCTTCACTTTGTATTTCCTTGATAAGTGTGGTAATCCCTTGCACCTCATTGGGTTTCCTCTTGTTAATTTTGGACCAGTTCTCTAATATGTAAGTTGGTTTGAATTCTAATTCTGCCATCCAAAGTGCTTGCAACCCCTTCAAGTTTGGTATCATCTGCACATTTAATAAGTGTGCTCTCCATTCCTTAACCAAGTAATTAATGAAAAATATTGAGTATGGAAGGACTGACCTTTGCAGAACCCCACTCTGTATATTTTTCCAATATGACAGTGAGCTGCTGATTATTTTTTGAGTAGTCTTTCAAACAGCTATATGTCCTCATTGTAATTTCATCTATGCCATAATTCCATAGTTTGCTTATGAGAATGTCATGTGAGACTGTTTAAAACGCCTTAGGGAAATCAAGGTGTATTACATGTACTCCTTCTCTATCTTCCAGTGCAGTAATCCTTGAAAAAGTAGACTTGGCAATCTTTCCAGCTAGTTTAATGTGCTGTGGTTATAAAAATGGTGTTAGGATAATTATGAAAATGTGGTATAAAATTTAAATGTATTTTTCTCTAGAATACAGTATGTTCTGGACACCTTACACAATTTTTGAGGAAATTAGAACTTGGAAGGGAGGATGTTAGAAGCTGGTGATAAGTGATTAAAAGGCTGAAAGAAACGTCTATGTGAGGCCTGAAAAGTTTAGGACTGCATAGTTAGAAGAGGAGATGCGAATGCAATAAAATCTAGTTAGCAGACTTAAAACTGATAAAAGGAAATACTGTTATATGCAATTCACTGTTACTCTGCTGCCGCTGGATACTGTTGAATCAAAGAGCAAAGCATTTTTGGTCGTTTCAAAATTGATGTGGATAATGAGAACATCCTCAATTACAAAAGTAATGATTTAAAACTCTTGTGTTTATGAATAAACAGGTATAACTCTGTGCTTCAAGGCAAAAGGGAACCTCTAATAGGAACTAGGAAAAAATGTTCTATGAGGACTCAGACCTGCTACTGCAGGATTTCCTGTAACTTTCTCTGAAGAATCTAGTTCAGGTTGAGTCTGTCTAGTCTAGTCTGGCACACACTGGTCTGATTACATCTACGGTCATCCTACATGATTTTAGTTAGCTGGATGTCCACTTATGAGTCCTGTAGCATCTTAGAGACTAGCAGATTTAGTAGGGCAGTGGTTCTCAAACTTTTTGGCCCATGGACCACCTGGATCAATGCAAACCTTTTCGTGTACCACTGGTTGCTAATGGAATTACATAATTACACCCAACCTATTTTGTTAGTGCTGCAGGTAGGGAGAATGGTTTAATTTACAGGGCTCGACAAATAATGTACTCCTGTTGTGAGTAGTTTACAACCCGGAAGAGCCAGCGCATAGCCATCTGCGCATGCGCAGAACCACACGGCTGGCGAGCATGGCTCGCTGCCGCTTGGCGAGCCCTGTTAATTTAAATTATTAAACAGAGTTTTAACTTTCGCATGTTAGTTTTTTCACACCATTCTAAAGCAAGTAAAACAAAAGAGTCCCCATGTTTTATTTATTGCAGGGGTGGGGAAACTTTTTTGTGTCAGGGGGGCCACTGACCCACAGAAATCAGTTGGGGACCACACAAGTGAGAAGCAAAAACACTCCTTCAAAAAACTGTAACCCTCACTGATATGGCCCCCAACTTAGACACCTCACTCTTCTGGTGCTTCAGCCCCATGGGGTGAGGAGAAGGGATAGGGTAGACTGAGATTCAGCGCTTCCCATAGGCCAGATTTACTTTTCTGGGGTTCTGTAGTTAGTAGATTTTGTGGACCCCCTTAGGCTCTGGGCTGGGGACAAGGCTGCCAGTGAGGGATAGAGATGCAGGATCTGGGTGGAGGTGGGGTGCAGAAGAGGGTGAGGAGGGCAGGGTCTAGAAGGGAGTTGGGCAGCAGCAGAAGGTTTGGGGTGAGGGTAGAAGAGGGAGTTTGGGGGCAGGAGGAAGTAAGAGGGAGTAATGCAGAAAAGGTGAGAGGGTGAGAATGCAGCCAAATAGCTGCATGTCAAAACCTTTGTGACGGGTCAGTTATTGTGTTCCCATCTATGGAAGGGGAACAAACACTGGTGCCTTTCTGGGTTATGATGGAGATTTGTGGTTCCTGTGGCAACTATATGGCTCTGAAACTAAGAGTAAGAGAAGAATATTGATTCACTTTTATATGTAGATGTTGAAGCAGCTATATATCTTAAAAATCCTATGCCAAGAAGAATTCAGTATCATGGAGGGGAGAGGTCTCCATTGGCCTTGCTTGTTTTCTGGCAATCCAAATGAGGTGTTGTCAGTAACTGAGGGGTTATAACAGGGCCTGGAGGAGACTGATCCATGAAAAAGCAACGAGCCCCAGACACAGACAGTTCCAAGCGCTGGGTGAAATAATGAATGAGGGTCTGAACTGCCAGCAGAAATATGCACTGGCCTTAGAAACAGCTACTCTTCTGGAGACCTGGAGGAAAGCAAGTGTACCCAGTCTAATTCCAAGGGAGCTACAGATTATTAAACAATGTACAGACTTGCTAGCTTTCCTGCAGCACCTGCAAATGGGGTGAAATTCTCATTCACACAGAATAAGGTGCAAAGAGAATCATGCTGCGATGAGGGAAGGGAGACAGAGGTGGGGAGTAAAGGAAAGTGCAGCTTCTACAAAAGAAAATTTTATCTCCCTCCCCTCCCCCCCAAACATCTTCTCTCTGCTCCAGCTTCACTCCCTCAGCCCCATGATCCCCCCACAGCCTGATTCCTCCCGTATTACCCCATCCCCTCAGTGAAACCCCTGCCCCCTCCCATCCTGCTCCTGCATCCTCCTTCACTCCCCTCCTGCCCCCACATCCCTGTTCCCCTGCAGTGCATGCATTGGCAGGGCAGCCCCCCAGGACTTTCAGTGCCTGCCCACTCCCCCCCCCCCGGGAGAAGCGCTGGAGCGAGTCACTTCCCTGCCCAGCACAACCTGTTGTCCAGGGCTTGCTCCTCATCTGCAGTCTGCAGCCCCGGGCTGGTTCCAGCCTGGCTGGATGCAATGGTGTGCTAGGCAAGGGTGTCCCCACCTCAGCATATACCCCACAGGGAGCGGTATGGCAAAACTCAGGTCGTGGCACCCCATGGAGGTGGCAGCAGCAGCGTGTGACTAGCCGCCCAGCTCTGGATCCGCAGAGCAGCCCCAGGCCTGTCTCCTTCCGGAGCGGTGTGCGCGCGCGCGCGCGAGAGAGAGAGAGAAATCCGTTAGCTCCCAGGAACTGCATGCCCAGGGGCAGCCCCAGGGATGTGGATTGCAGTACAGGGTCATGCCTTCCACTCCCCTTTCCAGGCCGCCCCGGCTCCTATGCCGTGCCACTCCCGCGCCTCCTCACTTCCCCTCGTGCACTCAGTGTGAAGCCACAGCTGGTGCTCCAGCCTGCAGCAGCGCGGGCTCCCTGCTGTAGGGGAGAGGAGATTCTGCTCAGGCTGCAGAGCACCTGGGAGGTAGCCATGGACCACTAGTGGTCCGCAGACTGCACTTTGAATACCACTGTATTGGGGCATCAGCTCTCATGAGTAAAACCCACTTCACAAGTGCATTAGAATGGAAGTTACAGGGGCGTGCGTGTGTGTGTGTGTGTAGTCAGGGTGGAAGTGGCTCATTGCTGTGGCAATTTCCTCACACCAAATGCTGTGATTGAGCCACTTCCACTCTGACTTGATTCTCTCTCTCTCTCTCGCCTCATTGAGAGAGAGAGAGAGAGAGAGACACACACACACACACACCCTGCCTCTATATCTTCCACTCCAATTCATCTGACGAAGTGGGTTTTACCCACAAATTTTATGCCCTAATAAATCTGTTTCTACAGTGTCACAGGACTACTCGTTGTTTTTGCAGATACAGACTAACATGGACACCCTTGATGCTGTTTAGCTTTAATTTACCCCTAAATATCTTCTAAGAGCCCAGCTGTTAGACAATATTGAATTCCTGTTGTTTGGCAAATTGTCTGGTTTGGCACCAGTCAGGTCCCAAGAGTGCTAGACTACAGGGGTTCAATTTGTACAGATTTCTGACTGACAGAATACTGAACAAAACAGACCACTGATCCCATTTATTTTTTTTGGCTTCTGTGTGCCTAACTGTTGTTTGTCCATTTCAACAATTTCAGGATTATAACTAGGGCTGTCAATTAGTGGGCGTTAAAGCCTGCGATTAACGCAGGGCAGAATTAACTGGCGTTAAAAAAATTAATTAACTGGCGTTAATCGCAGAGGTCAGCAAACCAGCATGAGATGCTCCAGAGCCACCAGAGAGTGCAGGGGAAAATGAAGCAGCCAGAAAGGAGGAAAAAAACCTGAAATTGTGGCTCCAGCTCCAATGGAGAAGTAAACAAGAAAAGTAAAGATCCTGATACCCGTCTCTCTCCCCTCCCAGGTGACCATATTTTTAAAAATAAAATAGCCTGGGGGGGCAGGCTTGCCCAAGAACTTCCTCCCCCTCCCCTGGCAGGGCTCACCCAAGCCACCCTCTCTTTGCCTCCTGGGGCTGGGACTGACCTCCCTTCACATCTGATTCAGGGGCTGAGCCCCCCCCCCCCCCCCGACTTCCTGGATCTGGCCCCTGAGGCTCAGGGCTCCTCCCCTCTAACATTGGGCAGCCTGCGTTGGCACTCCAGCCCCCACTGCCCCTGCCCAACTGATTTTTTTTCTGTGGGTCAATAGCACATCCACACTGAGTGGACACTGAATTGCACTTAAGGCTGGCCGGAACCAGGTCCTGCAGGGCATCAGGTCAGGAGTTACTTTGTGTGGCTACTGTCTGAGGCCAGTGCTTAAAGGGGATTCTCTTCTCCTCCTCCCCCCCCCCCCCCCCCCTCCGGACAGCCAGGTCTCAGGTTGCCTATCTCGATGAGGGACAGCAAAGCATTTTGTCTCTGTGCTCTGGTTGCCCTCACTCGGGACACCATGGGCACTCTGGTGCTTCTCTTGGACGCGTTGCTGTAAGCCTGGCTGCACTTTCTGCAGGCTGCCATCCGGGAGGTCCATTGGGGGGCTGTCAGTGTCCAGGAGGCCCTGCAGGAGACCTTCCACCCTGAGGAGTACTAACAGTCTCCCTGGTCTTCCCCACTTGGGACTTGTGCCTCATTCCTCCCTCATGTCCTTCCACTTACCCCTCCTTAACCCCCCTTCCTGATGTCAAATAAAATACATGTATTTTCATGAACACAAACTCTTTATTTAACAAAACTGGGGGTGGTGGGGGGGGAATTAAACTCTGGTGAGACTGGGGAAAAGAGGGGGGAGAGGGAAGGAGAGAGGGTGGAAGAGGGGAAGGGGAAACGTGAAGGGGGAAGCAAGGGGAAGAAGGGAGAGGGCAAGCTCAGAGATGGGGGTTTTGCTGGACCAAATTAATTTTCATGCAAACCTGCTGCTGGGTTCGCATGTGGCCTTTGGTGGCCAGGCTGGCAGCTATCCTGCCATAGACAGCCGCCTTCCTCTATCTAGTGCAGAGATCATGGACATCAGGGGCATTCCCCCCCCAAACCTGAATAAGGTCCATGATCTCCGCCCTGGACCAAGAAGGCACCCGCCTTCTCCGGGCCCTGGCAGGCTCTTGGGAGCTGGCAGACTGGTCCTGGGGAGCGGTGGAGGGCTGGCTGCTGGTAACTTGCTGGCTCATGTTTTGGGGCCACTGGATCAGGGACACTGACTGCTGGCTCTGGGCTGGCAGGCTTGGAGCTGGCACAGGCAGTGTGGCCAGAGTCTACTCCTTTAAGGGCTCCAGGGAGGGGGGAAGGGAGAGGAGTGTTCTTGGTTGAGGCCAGAGTGGCCACCCTGGGAAGGCTGGAGGCCCCCTATTTTGAAATAAGTGTCTACACAGCACTTATTTCGAAATAGCTATTTCGAATTTGGCGTTATTCCTTGTAGAATGAGGTTTACCAAATTCAAAGTAAGTGCTCTATAGTGGTTTGGCTCTGTAGACACTAGGAAAGTTATTTCGGAATAACTTTGCTGTGCTGACATACCCTTTGTGCTCCACCGCTCCCCTGCTCCTCTCCCTGCGCTCTCTCTTAAAGGGGATATGCTGTTTTAATGCTGTTTTATTTTAATTTTTGTTTTGTTTTTGCTTTTTGCTTTTTTTCCTTCAACAGAACTTTTTCCCAGTGGGGTTTTTTTTTGGGGGGAGGGAACGTTCGGTATTTTTGTTTCAACTCTCTGGCAACCCTATCTTTGAAGAATCTCGTGATACCATCTAGATGTTTCATTAGTCTTTAAGTGTTTCCTGTGACTCTTTGTTGTTTGCTAATTAATGGTTCTGATCTGCCCCCTTAGACAGCCTTCAGGTGCTGATAGACTCAGCTTTCGCTTGAGAGATTTTTTACTCACTGCCTTTTCTTTGTCATCCCTCCCTCCCAATTTTCCCTTTTTCTACCCCACCCTCAGTTCCCTATTTATTTTGGTCCTTAGACATACAACACTCATGTCCTCTGAAGAAGTGGGCTGTGCCCATGGAAGCCCATGATGCCATCTACATGTTTTGTTAGTCTATCAAGTGCTACCAG
The DNA here is from genome assembly GCF_052426305.1 of Pelodiscus sinensis. NCBI lineage: Eukaryota > Metazoa > Chordata > Testudines > Trionychidae > Pelodiscus > Pelodiscus sinensis. The sequence continues at coordinate 302,158 of NC_143064.1, read as the reverse complement.
AGTATTACTTGTTTTTTCAGTTGACTAGCTACAGTTCTCTCTGCCTGGGTTGAGCAGGCTGCAAGGGGAGGTGTGTGTGCTTGGACATTTGCATGATTGCATTTCAAACAAAGTTTGCATAAGGTGTTAATGGCTTAAAGGGTAGTGTTAATTTTCTTTGTTTGATTTCATATTAACTAACTTATGCATTGCTACTTGTTAAGTATCCCTTGTTTTAATATCTTTCTTCCACACATGGACTGCTTAAAAGTGTGTGTGTGTGTGTGTGTGTGTGTGTGTGTGTGTGTGTGTGTGTGTGTGTGTGTGTGTGTGTGTGTGTGTGTGTGTGTGTGTGTGTGTGTGTGTGTGTGTGTGTGTGTGTGTGTGTGTGTGTGTGTGTGTGTGTGTGTGTGTGTGTGTGTGTGTGTGTGTGTAAAATAGTGATAGAAATGTAGCCGTGTTAGTCTGGGGTAGTTGAAGCAAAATGCAGGACAATGTGGCACTTTAAAGATTAACAAGATGGTTTATATTAGATGATGAGCTTTCGTGGGCCAGACCCACTTCCTCAGATCCACACCCCCACACACACTATCTCAATATTGGTGGTACACAAGAAATTTCAAGCCGCCCAAAAGAAAATTGAACCGGGTTAGAGGGAACATCAGTCAGCAGTCCTGACCCAAAAAAGGTTCCCCATTCCTGCTGTATAGTTTCAGTTTTCATCTTTCTTGCATTTTGAATTCCCTTTGTTTATGGAAAGGGATAAATCATGCACTTGGGTTTCTATACCATTTTATTTGATAAGCGTTTTATGTCAACTTAATTTCAGACCTTCCTTCTAATCCTTCTTGCTATTGCTCTTTGCACACACTTCCATTTCTGAGGTAGGAGAGCTAAAATGGAGCACTATATTCAGCTGAGAGTTTAACTAATTTTACATTATCTAGCACATATATTATAGTATTTTTGACTGCTGTGACATATTGCACAGGTCTACAGAGACATCTGCCTAAACTCTGATTTTTTTACTTTTGGGGGACCACTGTTAATTTGAATCAATGAATCTCAAATTTTTGGTCCATCATTTTTTTCCCCTAGGAAATTAACCAAGTTGTGCTGTTTTAGTGCTATATACTAGAATTGTTAATCAATCAGCTAACTCAAAAATGAATCTCAATTGTGACTATTAAGTAATAGACAATCAATTGAAATGTATTAAAAATGTTGGCTGGTTGGTACATTGTTCAGTTTCAGCACAGAATACAAAATGTTCAGTGCTCACTTCCAATTTTTATTACAAATATTGGAACTATAAAATCATAATAGTATTTTTAAAATTACCTCTCTCAGGTACTTAGTGACTTGTAGATTACATAACCGCACTAAAAAAAAAAGTAAAACATTAGTCTACAAGTCCACGCAGTCCTGCTTGTAAACAATCTTGTTCAGCCAATCACTAAGAGAAACATTTGTAAGAGATAATGCTGCCGGCTTCTTTACAGTGTTGCCTGAAAGTGATGATAGACATTCGCAGAGCACTTTTGTAGCAACATTGAGAGGTATTTATGTCCTAGATATGCTAAACATTTGTATACCCCTTTTGGCCACCATTCCTTGCTTCTATGCTGATGATACTTGTTAAAAAAAATTAATGCATTAATTAAATTTGGCTGAATTTCTTTGGGGAGACTAGCATGTCTTCTGTTCTATTTTAACTGCATTTTGCTAGATATTTAATTTTCTAGTTGCCTCGAATGATAACCAGCTCATGTTCATTTTAAGAACACTTACCACAAATGTGAGAGAATGCAAAGAAGGTACCAATGTAAGATTTTTAAAGATAGCTATTGCACTTGACCCAGAGTTTAAGAATCTGAAGTGCTTTCCAAAATCTATGAGGGAGGTAGGAGCATGCTTTCAGAAGTCTCAAAACAACAAGACTTTGGTTTGGAAACTACAGAACACAAACCACCAAGAAAGAGACTCAATCTCTGTTGTTGGCATTTGGCTCAGATGCCGAAAATGAATGTCAATCTGTTCTGCTTTGCATTGTTATCAAGCAGAAACTGTCATTGGATGGACGAATGTCTTCTACCCCTTCTCTACTTACGCTCCATCGAGGACATCTTTATGATCTGGACACATGGCCAAGAAACACTGGAGACATTCCAAAGATATTGCAACAACCTACACCCCACCATTAACCTCAGCCTGGACCATTCCACATGAGAGATCCATTTCCTGGACACCACTGTACAAATCATCAATGGAAAATTAGACACCACCCTCTATAGAAAACCCACTGACTCATACAGTTACCTACATGCTTCCAGCTCCCATCCAGCACACACCATATGATCCATCATCTATAGCCAAGCCCTTCGATACAACCACATCTGCTCTAATCCCACTGACAGAGACCAGAAACTTCAGGATCTCTACCAAGCATTTATAAACCTCAACTACCCACCCGGAGAAATAAAAAAGCAAATTGAAAGAGCCAAACGAATACCTAGAAACCATCTACTACAAGACAGACCCAAGAAAACCAACAATAGAACACTACTTGTCATCACCTACAGCTCCCAACTTAAACCTGTCCAACACATTATCAATAAATTACAGCCTATACTGGAACAGGACACTAAACTCCAAGAAGCTCTGGGAGACAGACCCATAGTCTCCTATAGACAACCACCTAACCTCAAGATGATTCTTACCAACAACCACAGGACATACCACACTAATACCAACTCTGGTACTTTCCCTTGCAACAAACCCCGTTGTCAGCTTTGTCCACATATTCACTCTGCTAATACCATTATTGGGCCTAACCAAGTGAGTTATAAGATCAAGAATACATATTCCTGCGCCTCCAGAAATATAATCTATGCTATTATGTGCCGAAAGTGTCCGTCTGCTATGTACATTGGACAAACGTCTCAGACACTTCGCCGAAGAATCAATGCCCACAAAACAGACATTAGATAGGATCACAAAGAAAAAACAGTTGCTTGCCATTTCAACCAGAAAGGACACTGTCTCAATGACCTACTCACCTGCATCCTACTTCAGAAGACATTCAAATCTGCACTTGAAAGAGAATCCTGTGAACTGGCATTCATGCTAAAATTCGACACTCTCCGCAGAGGCCTGAACAAAGACCCCAGCTATCTTACCCATTACAAAGATAGCTTCCCTAATTATCACCTCTAACACTATTAACTCACAGACATCTCCCCTTCCCCACCTCTAATATCATTAACTCACAGGCATTCACCTTCCTTTCTCCCCCTCTCCCCTGCATCCGCCTTCTGTTCTGAAATGTGATTTGTCCTTTTCATATGTGTTCACTTTTTTTAAATTGTATCCTTTGGTATATATGGCTGTGACTATTTTCTTCCACTATTTGATCTGAGGAAGTGGGTCTGGCCAACGAAAGCTCATCATCTAATAAACCATCTTGTTAGTCTTTAAAGTGCTACATAGTCCTGTATTTTGTTTTAATAATCACCAAGTGGGTCTTCCATATAAATTAGTCTTCATTTCATGGAAGAAGGGAGCTTGAAGAGGGATTTGAACAAGAAGCGTAGTGGCTTGGAAAGGCATTCCATGTGTAGAAGGAAAGCATCTTACACCACTTCTAGAAGTTATGTAGTTTATCCACTGACTGCCTTGTTCCTTTCTTTTCGCCTCATCTTTGTAGAGGTTATAGGTAGCTGGCCACAGAAATCTTGTTTTCAGGGATTAAACCTCTCTGCATGTAATACTTCTGGAGATTCTTACATTCACAGTTTATTTTTCTTAATGTAGTAGAAATATATTTAAAGTTATATTTTTTTCTACCAAGCAGTGCTTGGTAAGGTGGTGATGGGATAATAATCCTTTTAGTTTTATACAGAAAGGAGTATTCTTGTCTACCTCAATATTAGGGATTTCAAGTCCTTTTTGTAGCGGGAAGTGAATTTGTGGATTAGAGGCTCTCTTGACTGTTAACTGTTGGGGGTGACATTTTCCGAAGTTGGTCAATTAAATAGATATCATGAAAAAAGCAAGCAAAGCTTTTAAACATTGAGAGAGTCATTTGTCCCCTCAGAGTTCAGTGTTGATTTCTGTAATGTCATAATCCTGTTTCTCCAGTTGACATATTTTTAGAGGGTAGACAAGTCTTTTCATGCCTTGATCTCATACCAACCAGAGGCATAAACCCTATTTTCTCTTCTATGTCGGTTACTTTTATGATGAAGTTAAATGTAAAAATAATTTTCTGCTGTTTGTTTGTTTTTGTTTAATTAAATATTTTTACCCCACCTCTCTATTTTAAAATATTTGAGGCGGCTTACAAAATTTTTTTAAACACAATACAAATATATATAAAAATGTAAAATACGTGACCCCCCAGAGGGACATAAAACCTGCTAAAAACATAGATAAGAGGAACATACACATACAGACTCAAACATTAATAAAAGCATGAGTAAAAAGGGTGGCCTTAGTTTGATGCTGAAACAATGCTAGCTTTGGCGTCATGCGAATATCCCGGGGAAGAGAATTCCACAGCCTGGGAGCAAAAGCTGAGAATGCCCTGTTCCGCGTAGATGTTAATCTTATCTCCACAAGTGGGGAAATACAAGCAAAGCCTTCCCCGCTGACCTCAATCCCCGGGCAGGTTCATATGGGAGAAGATGGTCTTTCAGATACCCTGGACCCAACCCATGGCTTTATTAGGTCATAACTAAAACCTGAAATTGTGCCTGGAAACATACAGGGAGCCAGTATAGTTGCCAAAGCACTGGCATAATGTGCTCTTTATAACGAGTATTAGTTAAGACTCAAGCAGCCACATTCTGGACCAGTTGAAGTTTCCGAAGGCTCTTTAGAGGCAGCCACACACAAAGTGCATTACAGTAATCCAGTCTGGATGTAACAAGAGCATGGATCACAGTGGCAAAGTCATGCTTGTTCAGGAAGGGTTGCAACTGGTGGATCAGAGGAAACTGCCCTAAAGCAGTCCTGGCCACTGAAGGAATCTGGTTTTCAAATGTTAAAAAAGGGTCCAGGAGGATTCCCAAGCAGCGTACCTGTTCTTTCAGGGGGAGAGTAACCCCGTCTAGAACAGGTGCCATGCCACATTCCCGAACAGATGGCCTCCTGATCCACAGGACCTCAGTCTTATCTGAATTCAGCTTCAGGTTGTTTGACTTGATCCAAACCATCACCGCCTCCAGACCCCTGTTTAGATCAGTCACTGCCATACTTGGTTCTGATGTCGCAGGGAAATAAAGTTGGGTGTCATCTGCATATTGATGGCACTGTCCTCAAACTCCTTATGACCTCTCCAAGCGGTTTCATGTAGTTATTAAACAGCATAGGGGACAAGATGGAAACTTGCGGGACTCCACAGCACAATTGCCATGGGGTCGAATAGCAGCCCCCTAGCTCCATCTTCTGAAAGCATCCCAACAAGTAGGACCGGAACCATTGCAAAACAGTGCCTCCAATACCCAACTCCACCAGGTGTTCCAGAAGGATACCATGGTCGATGGTATCAAAAACCTCTGAGAGGTCTAAGAGAATCAACAAGGACGCACTCCCCCATCTGTCTCCCGGCATAAGTCGTCTACCAGGGTGACCAAGGTGGCTTCAGTTCCAAAACCAGGCCTAAGGCCAGACTGAAATGGATTGAAGTAATTGTTTCTTCCAAGAAGAGCGGGCGGTGGCGTTGCAACTCCCAGCCAAGTACCTTGCCCAAGAATTAGCAATTGGGCGATAGTTATTTAAATTATGTGGGTCCTGTTTTTCATAGGCCATATATGAATGCTAACCATATATCTCTCATTACAGAGCTGTAGCAGCCTACTTACGAGCCTTGAGTTTGAGTCCTAACCATGCAGTTGTGCATGGCAACCTCGCCTGTGTGTATTATGAGCAAGGATTGATAGATTTGGCAATAGACACCTACAGACGTGCTATTGAGCTGCAGCCACACTTCCCTGATGCCTATTGTAATCTGGCAAATGCCTTAAAGGAGAAAGGCAGTGTAAGGAGCATTTATTTTGCAGTTGGCTATATTTGAAGTTCATCTGATATTTATTTCAAGACCTTGAATGATGATTTAAGGTGGGCTTTTAGAACATAAGAACAGCCATACTGGGTCAGGCCAATGGTCCATCTGGTCCAGTGTCCTGTCTGCTGACAGTGGTCAATACCAGATGCCCCAGAGGGTGGGAACACAACAGGTAATCCTCATATGATCCCTCCACTGTCACCCACCTCCTGAGAGAGGCTAGGGACACCATTCCTACCCATCCTGGCTAATAGCCATTGATGGACCTAACCTCAGAGAATCTATCTAGCTCTTTTTGGAACCCTGTTAAAGTCCTAGCCTTCACCACATCCTCTGGCGCAAGGTGTTCCACAGGTTGACTGTGCGCTGAGTGGAGAAAAACTTCCTTTTGTTTGTTTTAAACCTGCTGCCCATTAATTTCATTTGGTGGTCCCGAGTTCTTAGATTGTGGGAATAAGTAAAGAACTTTTCCTTATTCACTTTTTTGCCTTTATTTTGCCTTTAATGTTTGAGTGCTTTGCTTGTCAACTTGTAGGAGAAACAATAGGAGCAAACAGTTCTCCATCTCAAAGCTTTTAAAGGTAGACCCATTGTAGCGATAATCTCATTAAGAATGTTGTCACAGAAAAATGTCGGACAGCAATTGCCTTGTTTATTTTGTTCAGTCCTGCTTGAACACGATTCTGTTTGTTTGAAAGGTTGCTGAAGCAGAGGAATGTTACAATACAGCTCTTCGTCTATGTCCCACACATGCAGACTCGCTTAATAACTTGGCAAACATCAAGCGGGAACAGGGCAACATTGAAGAGGCTGTTCGCCTGTACCGTAAAGCTCTTGAGGTACGTTTGGATATGAGGAAGAGGGTAGGATATGGACAGAAATGGTGGGAATACAGGAGGAGTGGGTTTATTGTACTTGATAAAGAAGTAGATGGAGGTGATGGTAATTCTGTTAAACTAAGATTTGATGTCCTTGAAAGATCTCAAAGGCAAGCTAATTGCCATCTTTGTTTCCTACAGGTATTCCCAGAGTTTGCTGCTGCCCATTCAAATTTAGCAAGTGTTCTACAGCAGCAAGGAAAGCTTCAAGAGGCTCTGATGCATTACAAAGAGGCTATTAGGTAAGAAGCTTTGCTTTTTAAAATTCCCTAATGCTGGAGACAGGAATTCTATAGTGGCTTTTGCCTCTGGTATGCAAACAAATAACTGAAGAGCACTTTGGAAGGGTATTCTTAGAGTACAGACAACTTGTACTGTGCATAAAGTAAGGTGTGTGGTTGTTTTTTTTTATTTTGGTTTTTTTTTCAATTTTAGAATCAGCCCCACCTTTGCAGATGCTTATTCAAATATGGGGAATACTTTAAAGGAGATGCAGGATGTTCAGGGAGCTTTACAATGTTATACCCGAGCCATCCAGATAAACCCTGCTTTTGCTGATGCTCACAGTAACTTGGCCTCTATTCACAAGGTACAGCCATGTTTGTGGCCTTTTACTTTAAATAGCACAGTGATTCATTTGGTAAATTCATCCCAGAATCTGCTTTTGCTTGCTGATTTGGTTTCTCCTTTTGCAGGATTCAGGGAACATACCAGAAGCCATTGCTTCTTATCGCACTGCTCTGAAACTGAAACCCGATTTCCCAGATGCTTATTGCAACTTAGCGCACTGCTTGCAGGTGAGGGGAGAGGGCTGGGACAGTAATTCTATTGGAGACTAGCAGATGTACCCAGCACTGCACAGAAAAGGGCAATTATCATGTGATCTATCTCCGTCATCCAGTTATAGCATTAGCAATCAGAGGCTTGAGGACACCCTGAGCCAAGGTCTGCTTCCTTGACCATCTTAGCTAATGGCCATTTAGGGAATGATTCTCCATGCCTTTAGCTAATTAACTTATTGTAGTTTTGGCGTTGACATCATTCCCTGGCAATAAGTTGCACAAGTTGACTTCGTTGTGTTTTTTTCTTTAAACCTGCTTCCTGTTAATTTCATTGGTTGATCTCTTGTTCTTTTATTTCTTCCTTTAGATTGTCTGTGATTGGACAGATTATGATGAAAGAATGAAAAAGCTGGTCAGCATTGTAGCTGATCAACTGGAAAAGAATAGACTGCCTTCTGTCCACCCTCATCACAGCATGCTGTACCCTCTTTCTCACAGCTTTAGGAAGGCTATTGCCGAGAGACATGGAAATCTCTGTTTGGATAAGGTAGGAGCTTTGAAGACTTTCCATGTGCTTGGCTATCCCCAAGGAAATGCAGATTGTGTATTGGTGTATTCACGTATGTAATGCCAGTTTTAAAATAGTGGTCATCGGACTTAAGATTTACCATCTTGTTGAGATTGCTGGGTCTCTTCACTTCTGTTCATGTGAAGTTGGGTATTGTGAGGGATTGAGAAGAGGTCAGTCAGATTTAACAGCCATCAGTAACAATGACTGTTAAAACATCTTACTTCAATAATTTGTGCCTCCAATCTATCTCACCTACCTTGTTTCTCTAGAATCCTATGTGATTCCCTCAATATCTGATCCTGCTTCATCTCCACACTGCCCTGCCCTGATTGTTAACTGGTAGGGTGGGGTTTTTTTAGATCCCATGAACTGAGCAGCTTTTTTAGTGCTTGCTCGTTTCCATTCCATGTTAGATGTGTATGTGCTCCATCTGCACTGGTGTCAAACTTTTCCTTCAGTGGTTTCCAAAAATAAGGCAGCAACGAAACTGGACCTTTTTGGGAGAGAAATTCATCAGGATTAAAATTACGGGTGACAAATCATAAGGCCCTCTTGAGTGGAGATTATTTTAACATTTGACACCCTGTGGCCAAATTGTGTCTCCAAGAAGATCCTAGGAAAGCATTTCAGGCAGTTCGAAAAGAAGGAAGGGAATTGCAGTAGTGCCACTGCAAGTGGCTTTGGACATGACTAATTTTTTGGCATGGATCATGGCCTCGGTCTCCATCAATGAAAGAGGTGTCATGGCTGCAGTCTTTGGGCTTGTTGGTAGACGTCCAACAGTCCATCCAGTACCTTCCCTTTGATGGAAATGCTCTGTTTGTGGAGAAAACAGACAGTACATTGCATGGGCTCAAGGATTCTTGCACTATGCTCAAGACCCAGGGCCTTTACATCCTGGGGCAGCAGAGGAAGTTATTTAAGCTGCAGCCTCCCCACCAGCAGCATAGTTGTTGTACTTCGAGTAATGTACGGGATCTTTTCAGGAGGATAAAGCAAAATGCCACATTTATTGGTAATACATATAGCAGTCAACACGTATCATATGCATATGATCTATTACACACACTCTCAAACACACACAATCACACTATGTCTTGTTATGAATACTTGCTTCCCCCTAACTTCACTGGCCAGATGAGTTAGATTGGGGAGGGGGGTGAAGCTGGGCTTTTTCTGCTCCGGCTTGATGTTCCTGTGTTGACAAGACGAAACCTGGGATCCTTCTGCAAGATACCTTTTGATTTTTAGTAGCACCGTGCTCATGCAAATCTATCATCCTATGCATTTGCAAAATCTGTGTTGTCATATGCACGTGCAGTTAGTGGTTTGTGGCTCCTTCTTCTGGGTGTTGTCTTAATGTTGCCACATTCACCTTCCAAGAGGGTACTTCCAAAAGCAGGTACTTGTTGCTGACTCCAAAGGCTGACCATATGTCCAGTCGTCTTTCAATGAGCCCACTTAACTGGTCTTATTGTCCTTGGATCTGGCTTTCATCCCCTCTCCAACCTTGCGACTCTCTGGAGGTGCTTGCCTTTCATGCCTTATCCATTCACACCTCATTCATTCATCGGGGAGGGGGAGGAATCAAATAAAAGGGGAGAGATCTGTTCTGGTAGAAAGACATTATCTTTACCTTACTCATTTTTTAGGGACTGTTCTACCAAAACTTAATACAAAAGACTTAGAAACTTTGTATTATGTTCTACGTGAAAAGTTTTCTGTATAAAAGGATTCAATACAAAGCTACATAAAAGGACTTGATACAAGGTTAAAAACTTCAATGAGAAAATAATCTGACCCAATATGACCATTCTTATGTTCTTATGGTGCTCTCTAGGCTCACAGGTCTGTTGTTTGAGCCCTTGGACTCTTGTTCTCTTTCTCATTTATCATGGAATGTTGTCTTCCTTGTGATGGTGGTGTCTGCTAGACAGGTGTCAAAGATAAAAGTCCTGACCTTATATGACAGCTTTAGTCTTCCACAAGGACAAGATACATGTATGATGCCATCTGATCTGCCTGCCAAAGCTGATGTCTGTCTTCATATGAATCAGGGCATTTTCCTCCTGCTGTTCTGCCCTAAGGTGCATAAGACCAGTGAGGATAGAGAGCTGCATGCCTTTGATGTCCATTGTGCTTGGTGGTGTTTTACGTAGAATGTAACTGTCTGGACTGTTCCCCACTCTGGCACTCAGAGTGCAGAAGGTGAGGCCTGCAAGAGACCTTAAAAATACCTTCTCTTTGGGCTCTCCTTACAAATACTCCTCAGAATGTCAGATTCACTGGCTCTGGGGGAGAGGCTGTCACCATCAAGTGAATTAAAATCCTGAAAACCAGGAAGAAACAGTTGGACTTCTTCCAGAGGGGTACCACGAGAGCTCTGATAACTGACCTTGAGGTAGGCGTGCACACACACACAACTCCCACGACACGAGAATCAAATCATAGCTTTTAAAAAAAAGGTGATGTTTATTAATAAAACAAAAGATATACTTGATGATAGCATACTTGGTTGCTAAGTGATACAGAACAACTGAGAAAAGAACAGATTAAAAAACAGAGACATATTGTCTTTGGGCTGCAGCTTCAATATGGGGGAGGGAAGACATATGGAATTCACACAGAGAAACTTAACCAACCAGAAAAGAAAGAAACTAACCAAATTGCAACTAAATATACGTTTTCCTCCCATATTTACTCTCAATCCCTTCACGGTCCATGCCCCATATTCCTTGGAGGTATGGTAGTCCTGCCTGGATTTAAGACATCCTGTTGCTTCGGCTTCTGGTTTACAAAATTCACACAGAGGAACAGCAGCAAGTGTATATTTACAATTTTAATGTCAGTACTGTATCCCATTGGTTCTTCTGGCTCCCTTCCAACACCATTAGCTACGTGAGTTTAACCCTTTAGTCACTGAGTGCTGGCCATCATAGTAACAAGTCCTTTTGTAGGTTGATACAGCTCTTTGCGACAGTGGACATAATGAGGGGCTTTAGTCTCCTCTCAGAGAATATCCAACTGGATCATTTCTTACATCTAGATTGGTATGGGTAGAGCCCTGCAAATCCATGGATATTAGCGTTGTATCTGCATTTGCAGGTGTGGATGTGGGTATTCAGAGCACATGTTTGTGGAGTTTGATGCAGATACAAATTTTGTATCTTCACAGGGCTCTGATTATGAGTTGGTGTAGGTCAAACTGCCACCTCTGGCTAAGGTGCAAGCATCATCAGTGACCATGGTGCAAGTACCCATCCACAACATTTGCAGAGCTGAGATGTGGTCTTTGGTTCATGGTGCTTTATGCCATCACCCAGCAAGTCAGCTGTGACAAGCTTCACATCCATAAATTCCTACCGAATTCTGTTGGTACTGCTTGGGAGTCAGCTAACACGGAATAGATCTGAGCAAACACTTGAAGAAAAGGCAGTTAACTTTTTCAGTAACTGGTGATCTTCAAGATGTTACTCATGTCCATTCCATGATCGTCCCCCCTCCTTTGCTTTGTGTCTCTGGCCAGAAGAAACTGAGGGTGGGGGGAGCTGGTGGTGCTGCTTATATTGTGCAGTATGGGCATTACTATAAGGGTTGCCAGAGTCGGTCCCCTATGGACACCACTGAGGGAAAAACTTAAGGCACTGGTGCATATGGTGACTGTACACATCTAACATGGAATGGACATGAGCAATACATCTTGAAGATCAGTTATGGAAAAAGTTCAGTTACTGAAAAAGTTAACTGTCTTTTTTTGCTTAGTGTTATGATCTAATTTCTGCTCCATTGCCTTATTATGATTGCAATTCATTGCACTTGTTTATCAGCCTATATGTGGCACTGCTCTGTTGCTCCCTAGTACGCTAATCTTTTGATAACATTTTGATACTTGGCTTTTTCCTTTTAACTAGCGCATGTAGACCGAGCTGTATACTCAGGTCTCCATTTACACTCAAATTTGGATAACACACCACTCAGCCTGGGTGAGCAACACATGTACAACCCTCTACCTGAAATTTGGGTCAGATGAGGTTTTCAAGCATTACTGGCTAATGAACAGGAACATAATTAAGTTAAGACTGTGTCCTCTTTGCTTGCTCAGTTGTGATTAGACTCTTGTAATGCACTTTATGGGAATTTGTGCATTTTCCATTAAACCTGTATGATTTGAAAAGGCTATGCCAATCTTGCAGTAGCATAGATACTTAAATATAGGGAAAATAATTGGATAAATCTGAACGTATAGCTTATCTACTATTTAAACTCTTGATGCTTCAGCTTTTGTTTATCAGTCTTAAAAAAATTGTGTGAATTTGTTTGCTAGATCAATGTCCTTCACAAGCCACCATATGAGCATCCAAAGGACTTGAAGGCTAGTGAAGGCCGGCTTCGTGTTGGCTATGTGAGCTCTGATTTTGGAAATCATCCAACATCCCACCTAATGCAGTCAATCCCAGGAATGCATAACTCTGACAAATTTGAGGTAAGAACGTAAATAGTATGCTGAAATTTTAAATACAGCCTGTAGAGATTCCTTGGGGAAGGTGAGGTGCATGATTTACATGGAAGGCTTTAGGTTACTTCCCCTTTCCTGGCACTTGTTGGTGTATTGCCTTATGGAAGAGGAGGCCTTGTCTTTTATAGCCAGTAGCAGATCATCTTGCCTTTTAAGAAGTGGCAGTGAAAATCTCCACGTGGAGAGCCATTGCATCCTCAAGGAGACACACATTATGGGAGGAGCAGTTATGGGGAGTACACAAGACATGGAAAAGGAGGTGGCTGATATTGTATTGTTTGATATCTTCTGGCAGGGTCTTCCTCATTTAAACCTTAATCTTTCTTTATCGTTTCTCATTTGTGTGGACAGCCAGTGTTTCAACAGGATCAGCATACCAAGTAATGCTACCAAATGGTAGCTATGCACCTGTCTAAAATCTACAGCCTACCACAGTCATGCTACTTAATATTTATTGCATAGTCTTATGAACCATTTTCAAGAAGTCATGAGCCAGGAAGGAGCTTGCGGTGGTTATCTCTGTCAAGAGAACCTCACCAGCTTCAGATGTCCTGGCTTCTCATTTGTAATTAGATTAGGAAAAGAGATGTACAGTTGCACATATGTATTTTCCAAGAAGCAAGTATAAATATGCCCCTAAAATTTGCCAGTTTTCAGATTTACTTTTGGTATAAATGGTGTCAAGCGATAGTCCCTATGTGTATTCTACACTGGGGTATGCATGCTCATTATGCACCTATATCCAGATATTTTTAGTAAGCTGCATCCATTGGGTCACACATGCACATTTTTTTTTCTTTTAGTGCTCCGAACCAAGGGTATCGAAGATCGATACCTCTCTAGTTCCTTCTTACCACTGCATGGCTTGGGTCACTCTTCTGTGTCCATTGCTGGTTCTGCAACTGTCATTACTTACTTATAGCATAAATAGCTTTTACTAGTCCCAGGCTACATAGACTATAACATGGTTGGCTTGGGTTTTTTCCCTTCTGTGCTATGAAAATTGTCCCTAGAAATCTAGGATTGTGCACTAGCTTCTGGAACTATTTCTACTCTCTCTTGTTGCAAACATCAGTGCTGCCTCTACAGCCTAGAATAAGCTCACATCTTTCCCAAATTTGGCATTTGTGGCTTCTTCTCCCCCTTAATTTCCACATCCAGAACCTCAGTTTTGGAGTAGGTCATGAAACCCCTGTTGGATAAAGGCTTGGGAGACTTGGGTGTACATCAGCTTCATCTGGTAGGCTGGTGTCCCTTAGATCACTAGCTCAGAAGTTAAGTTCTAAGGCAGAGACGGATAAAATCCAGCTCACCAAGCCTTTTAATCTGGCTTGCCCCTGCAGTATGGAGTAGCTCTAAACTGCTCAAAGAAGCTGGCTGCTCCCTGTGGTGCTCTGTGCAGTGGGGAGGGAAGGCTTCATTTTGGAATGCTCCTTTAGCATCTTGATCATCCAGAACCAAAACTTGAATCCACTATTTCATGCTGAAGTAAGCACCTTGCCGTCTAAACCAGTAATCATCAAACTTATTTTTGCTTCTTTTTCTGTAGTCATATATGGCTTCCAACCCCCACCCCCAATTACATATACCAGCACGTTGCTTTGAAGGCAGAGCGGAGAGCAGTGGTTGCTGACTGAACACGCAGCTGTGAAGGCGGCAGCAGCAGCATAAAAGTGTAAAGGAGGCAACAAGAGATTCTAGCATCCCATTGCTGCTGTTCTGCACTGCTGCTACCACTGCAGGGCTGACAGCCAGCGCTCTGCCACTTGCATCTGAGGGACTGAAGGGCGTAAGGGGAAGGGTACCCTAAGTGCATAAGCTCAGCCACCAGGTGCTGACAGCCAGTGCTTTTCATAAAAAAACTACATACACAGGTCATAAGAACGTAACATTAAAATATAGGAACGGCCATACTGGGTCAGACCAAAGGTCCATCTTGGTATCATCCAAGGGCCCCAATGGTTGTTAAGCAGTCTTCCTGCTTCTGATCTAGTTATATAACTTTTTGCTATTACTTTTTGATTTTGAGTTTTTTCAATCTGCCTTTTGGCTTTTCTTATTATATTTTTACATTTAATTTGACAGGATTTATGCTCCTTTCTATTTCTGTCACTATGATTTGACTTCCACTTCTTAAAAGATATCTCTTTATCTCACTGCTTCTTTTACTTGGTTGTTGAGCCACAGTGGCACTTTTTTGTTCTTTTACTGTATTTTTTAATTTGGGGTATACATTTAAGTTGGGCCTCTATTATGGTGTCTTTGAAAAGTTTCCATGCAGCTTGCAGAGGTTTTACTTTTGTCACTGTGCCTTTTGGTTTCCATTTAACTAACCTCCTCATTTTTGCATAGTTCCCCTTTTGGAAATTAAATACCACAGTGTTGGTCTGCTGAGTTGCTTTTCCCACCACAGGGATGTTAAATTTCATTACATTATAGTCCCTATTTCAAGTGGTCCTGTTATATTTACCTCTTGGACTAGATCCTGTGCTCCACTTAGGACTAAATCAAGAATTGCCTCTCCCCTTGTGGGTTCCAGAACCAGCTGCTCTAAGAAGCAGTCATTTCAGGTATCAAGACATTTTATCGCCAAGTACTGTCCTGAGGGGATGTGTACCCAATTAATATGCGGCTAGTTGAAATCCTCCACTGTTAAGTTTTTTATTTTGGTAACCTCTCTAATCTCCCTTAGAATTTCAGAGTCACTATCACTGTCCTGATCAGGTGGATGATAACATATCCCTACTGCTATATTCTTATTGTTAGAGCATGAAATTATTATCCATAGAGATTCTATGGAACATTTTGGCTCATTTTAATATTTTTTACTTCATTGAAGTAAAATGGAGGCCTGGCTTGGGAGGACTGCCTCATAGTTTGAGAACCATTACTCTAGACTAATCTGGTTCATGCAGGTTGATAGTTTGAATCATTGAGCAGTAAATGTTAATTTATTAAAGATGAAAATGTCTGATTACCGTGTTACTGGATCCATTTCACACTTCTGACTGGAGAGCTTTCTCTAGAACTTGTCTACTGTTTCAAGACTCAGTAAAGAGAGATGGGCTGAGCATAATATCAATCCAAAAGTGAGACAAGTGGTGAGATGATTACGCTAACAAACTCTTAAGCTGCATATATGCAACTTTTGAACCCTTATTTGGGACTTTTCATGTTCAAAGCACTTATAAAATAACTGGCCAATGTGTGTGTGCAGTAAAATTAAACTTGGTCTCAAACAGTTTCCTGTTTTGAATTAGGGTGACACACAGAGTAATTGCATAGCACTTGATGAAATTTTTGTCAATAGTCTTGAGTTTCAGGTATGTACTTACTTTTGATGCTGCATATCCTAGGTGTTCTGTTATGCCCTGAGCCCTGATGATGGCACAAACTTTCGTGTAAAGGTGATGGCTGAAGCAAATCATTTCATTGACCTGTCTCAGGTGAGTTTTTATTCTTTGAATTTGCAGTATGTTTTCAGAAATAGAGAGCTCAACATGTGTTTAAGGATCTTGGGCACAGTGCATTTCTTGGAGCACAAACTATGGTCCCAGGTAATGGTAAGAGTGATCTCCAGAGTTCCTGAGTTTGTGGTGGTGTATGTGAGCAGGTCTCTAATAATGTAGGGAATTGATAGGCATTATGTGAATTTTGTATGTTGGAATTTCATTAATGTGGGTGGGTGACTCATAGTGGATTAGCCTATATTGGTCAAATACAATTGCTACAGTGACTACTGAATATTTTGGGCTTAATTCTTGGGTACATTAAGGCTTCTGCATGCTACTCAAATAATACAAAGCAATCATGGCTTAGCAGGTTGGTGAAAAAATCCCCCTGAATACTGGAATAACTGAAGGATTTAGTCCCTGGAGCAGCTTCTGCCTCTATCATCTTTTGTATCCAAGGGATGTGACACAGGTTTTACAACATCCTAAATGATCCTCAGAAATAGCACCTGGGTCTGTGGTTGGCTGGCATAAATTAGGATACTCCTGAAAATCCTTTGGTGCACATACAGGCTAAAACTGGCTTGGGACCTAGACAGTCCCAGTCTCAGAGATAGCTTAAAGCCATTTCCTTGGGCCATGTAATACTAAACTCATGTGCCACTTTAAATCTGGGCTCTTGAGTAAAAATGGTGTATTTGCTAAATCAACATCAACAAAACTGCTGATGTTTGAGACGCTCTGTGTACTTGTACTTGCAAAATCCATTGATCTTTGTAGAAAGCACTGCCTGTTGAGTGCCTAGCTCGTAAAAGGGCTATATCGATCTTTTCTAATTCAGTTCTGATGACTAAGTGTGGGTATAGGGACCTTTCCTCTGTAAATTATTTAATTTTTAAACCATTTAATTAGCTAATCAACTAGATTTTAAGACCAGAAGAGACCATTATGGTTTAATCTGACCTGCATAACACAGGCCATGGATCTTCACTCAGTAACTACTGCAACAAACACTTAACTTCAGTGTGAAGTTGGAACATATGTTCTTCGAGTGGTCCCCATGGGTGCTCCACTCATGGTGTCGGGCTCGTCCCGGTGCCATGGATTGAAGACTTGCATAGCAGTGCTGTGCTGGACCACGCATGTGCAAGCAGCAGTTCACGCCATTCGTGCCTTTGATCGGTTTCACGTGGTCTGGCCCCCGCTCAGTTCCTTCCAAAAGCCCTCGGTCGCGGATGGAGCTCCATCTCTCCCTCAGAGTTCTCCTTACCTCAGATCTGTATACAGTTACTACCATACCAAGTTTCCCTTATCCTTAGTTGATTCTTGTTCTCGTTCAATGTTCCTAATAAATAAATAAATAAATACATAAATAAAGGTCCTCAACGGGAAATAGACTCTCCTAGAATGCCTGGTTCCCCGGGCTTTAAGAAATGTACAGTCTGCTGGGAGCCCATGCCAGTGTCACACGGGCATGAGGCATGCATATGGTGCTTGGGAGAAGCACATGTACCACAGCGCTGTCAGCACTGCTATTAGCTGACAGCCAGAGCCTGTAAAGACCGGGAGAGGCATTTGAAAATGCTCTCTATGGACATAGCGCTACAGCCTGCTGAGTTGTCTACCACCTCAGGGCTCAAGCACATAATATCTTCCAGCGGGGCGTCTGCCCCAAAAAAGCTCAAGCCGTCCCCAACCCAGTCTCTTCTAGCTGCTCTTAGTGCTGGATGGGGCTTAAAGGATGGCCCGGGCATGTCAGGGACAGCTGCTGCAGGGTCTCAGTGGGCGCCAGACCCCAACGGAAAAAAACTGCTGCCTGCGGCACCAAGAGCACAATTGGCTCTGGTACCATCGGCACCGTGGAAATTGACAGCTGCGCCAGTGTCACTGGGCACATCGGCAGCAGGAGCAGCCTCGCTGCCTGCGGCTCTGGCACAGCAACTTCTAAGCTTCCGACCTCAACCTTGTCGGCACCGGAGCAAGCGTGTTTGGCACCTCATTCCCCGGCACCGCTGCGGAGCACTGCAGTACCAGCGGGAAGCCCCTGCACATGCCACCGTGCATCCAGGGCTCATTTCTCCATCCCCAACTTTCTCCCCGGGGCCATCCCCCTCTCCACAGTTAGTTTACCAGCATCACCATAGAGCACGCAGCCCAGTGTTTCCTAACTGCTACTCCTGCTACAGGGAGTCAAGATATAGAGAGAAGAGGCCCCGTCTCCACGGTGTTCATTACACTATTCACAATTACCTATTAGGTCACCATGATGCCATTTCCATACCAGACATAGTAGTGTTATCTTCTCGACTCTGATCACCATCATGCTCAGAAAAATACTATGGCCGTTACCATAGGGTATACTATGACCCTACTCCTCATAATCGGATCTTCCACTGCTACAGGAGACTACATGTTGCTGTTCATCTCCTGATTCTCGACACATACCTCCAGTGCCCCAACATGATCACTCTCCGCCTCCTCCTCCAAAGAGCCCAACGATTCAGTTGGAACAGTTGGAGCCAGAAGGACAGTTGACTGATCCAGAGGACCCTCAGCAGGGCGTATCGCCAACAGACCACTCATCCTCTCCAGATGAGGCGGTGACTCCAGGGGACGTTTCCCTGCCAGACGATCTGAAACAATTTCAGGATCTCTTCAAACGCGTTGCAGATAGCCAAGAGGTACAGTTAGCAGATGTTCGAATGAAACACCACCGCCTCTTGAAGAATTTATGCACTTCCCATTGATGAGGCGATCATGGAGGTTGCGGAAGAAATATGGCAGACTCCATCATCTGCTCCTCCCACAAGAAAAAAGCGGATAAGAAGTATTTTGTCCCTTCTAAGGGCTTGGATTTTCTGATTAACCACCCCCAGCCTAACTCATTGGTGGTTGACACAGTACAGCATAGATCAAAAGTACCACAGTACAGAAATACCGTTCCAGAGAAAGATAATAAGTTGGATTTTTTTGGAAGGAAAGTGTGTTCTTCAGCCATGTTGTTACTACGTATTGCTAACTATTCTGCTCTCCTTTCCAGTCATAACTTTGACAATTATTCAAAGTTGGCATACCTTCTGCAGCATCTCCCTGACTCAGAAAGACCATTGCTCAAATCCATAGTGCAAGAGGGATATGCATCGTGCAGAGCAGCACTATAAATCGCCGTGTATGGTGGTGGACATTGCTGCAACAGCCACTGCTACAGGAGTGGCAATAAGAATATCTTCATGATTATCGTCAGCTGCAGTCCCAAAGGAACTCCAGAATAAGGTTGAGGACTTGCCCTTTGATAAACAATCTTTTTCCTAAATTGATAGCTTAAAACTTTATTTTTGACTTTGGTGCACTTTTAAAATTAATTTTAGTCTTTTGGTGTGCTCTTAGAAAGAGATTGTCTTTTTAAATTTTTTTTTTTTATTTTGTCCTTTTGGTCTGAAATCTAGTGTTTCAACTAAAAAAAAAAAAACCTGCAAAGTTCATTTTGATCCGCTTATATATTTTGAGCTAGACTTTTTTACAAATATTATTTTTGTAAGGGTTTCTGGAAAGTTCGGTCTGACTGGAATTCGTGTAAAAGTGTTCAAGGTGCCAGGTGTTGTAGAAACACAGAACAAACCTACCATTCCAAATATAAGTGAGACCGCAGATGAGCACAATTGAGAGAGAGTGGGGAGAGAAGGCAAGCAACACAAAGAGCCGTTGTGGAAAACCAACTGCCCAGTTATGGATGCTGTACACATTAGAATGAAAGTAGGCTTTCAGGGGGAGTTGAAGGAGCTGTGCATGTTGAAGGGGAATTCATTTGATAGATAAAGGTAGTGGGGTGCTGTTTATTGAAATATTGGAAATAGGTGATCCAACCTGGCAGCAAGTCAGAGCACACATCTCCACAGTGGAGTTAAGGAGAAGGGCCTAGAAAATGAAATTGTTAGTTCTTCATAACCTTAAAATAGAACTTTTAAATGTATATGCAGATTTGGGGTAGGAGCTACGTGTGGGCTGTGCCTGGGGAGGAGGCTTTTACAAATGGGGGGGGACGAGCTGTGCCCAGTGGAGTTATGCATGGGCTGGGAGGGCAGGCAGGGGATGCTCGGGACAGGCTGGGGAGAGTCGCTGGCTGGGAAAGAGCACTGGATTTGGCAGGGCAGCTGGTGGTGGCCATGTGGGTCTCCCTCAGGAGGCAGGAGTAGTATGGGCTGGGGCACGCCTATGGCAGGACCGAGGTCTGCTTGCGGCGCGCTCTACCTGCAGCACCACGCACCCAGCTCCCCTCCTCCACAAGCCAAGGCTCACTCACGACAGCTCCTGTGGTCAGGCTGGTGGGCGGAGGAGGGGGAGGTGACGGCAAGAGGCCGCAGCAGAGCATGCCTGCCACGTTGGCCACTGCAGCCACGCTTCCCCATGAGTGGAGCTGCATGGTGCGGCACTGAGCTACGCAGCAGAGCACGTGTGCAGGCGCTGGTGGGAGTGGCTGCGTTGGCACGTGCGCAGGAGCGGCGAGTTGAAAATCCTGTGACAGAGACACAGATGAGAACGGTGGCCACTTCATGGAAAGATTGTCTAATAAGAAAAAGGACCTACAGATTTAAGAACTTCAGGTGGCAGAGAATTAGCCACCTCCCTAAGGATGCTGTTCTAGTGATAGTTACTGTAATAGTAAAAAACCCCTTAGATTTCCTTATTTTTGTTTGAATTTTTCTGGTTTTTCAGATTCCAGACACTGGATCTTTGTTTTTGTTTTGTCCATTATATTAAAAGGCCTCCTGTCAGATCTTCTCCCTTTGTACATAATCAAATAACTGCTTAGCCTTTTCTTGGCTAAAATAGACACTGAGCTTTTCATTAGTTTTTCACTTTAAGGCAGGTTTTCCCGACTGGTAATTCTTGGACCACTTTTTTTTAGCCTTTTCTACTTTTTGAAGTTTTTTTTAAATATGATCATCAAAATTTGGCATAGTATTTCAGAATTGGTCTCCCTTAATTTTGTAGACTTTACTAATTCCTCCCACCTCTTTAATTCTTTTTTGTGGTCTGTATGTATACCCAAGGATTGTGCTTCTGTTTCTCTTGAGTTCTCACAGTGCTATTGTTGGGTAGTTTTGCCATTACACTGCTTTTAATGTGGATCTAGAGAACTCATTCCTTCTGTTCCTGGCAGGCCAAGTGTCCAAGGACCATTTGAATCTGCCCTCCGTTGGTCCCAGAGGCTGCTATACACATCTGCTGCTAACCGGAGAGCTCATACCCTGGATCCTCTGCTTTGTATTAAAGGTCTTCGTGTTTCTAGCTCTCTCATTGATAAGTCACTTTGTGCCTCTTTCATTGAGGAGTGATCACAAGCCCAGTGCTTGGATCCCACATCCTGTCAGTTGCCTCTCTGATCGCAAGAGAGCAGCTTGTCCCCAGCTTGAGTCAAGCTACTGGCTGTAGCCTAGATGCTCTTTTTCGACAGAATCTAGACGTACCCTGTGTGGCTTAGGACAATGTCTCTGTGCATTGTCATTTATCTAAGGCAGTGATCTTCAGTCTGTGGCTTGTGAGCTAGGAGATGGGGGAAAGCCAATTGGTGCGGAGAAGCACGTAAATCGGACGGAGACGTCCCTTAGAGGAGAATCCATTGATAGAGATTCTCTAGGCTGTAGTCAGAGAGGAAGGGAGAGGACAGACAAGGGGTCAGAGCAGGCAGGCAACCACATACAAAGGAGTCTAATACATCAGGAAAGGGCAGACAAATAAACAGTGGCAAATTTTTGAAGTGTTTCTACACAAATGCTAGAAGTTTGACAAATAAGATGGGTGAACTAGAGTACCTTGTATTAAAGGAGGAGATTGACATAATAGGCATCACAGAAACCTGGTGGAATGAGGAAAATCTGTGGGACACAATCATACCGGGATATAAAATATATCGGAAGGATAAAACAGGCCGTGTGGGTGGCGGAGTGGCACTATGTGTGAAAGATAATGTAGAATCAAATGAAATAAAAATGTTAAATGAATCAACATGTTCAATAGAATCACTATGGATAGTAATGCCATGCTCCTATTAATAAGAATATAGCAGTAGAGATATTATCGACCACCTGACCAGGACAGTGATAGTGACATGGAAATGCTAAGGGAGATTAGAGAGGCTACCAAAATAAAGAACTCTATAATAATGGAGGATTTCAATTATCCCCATATTGACTGGGCACATGTCACCTCAGGAAGAGATGCAGAAATAAAATTTCTCAATGGCTTAAATGACTGCTTCTTGGAGCAGCTGGTACAGGAACCCACAAGGGGAGAGGCAATTCTAGATTTAGTCCTGAGTGGAGCACAGGATCAGGTCCAGGAGATAACTATTACAGGACTGCTTGGGAATAGTGACCATAATATAATAATATTTAACATTCCTGTGGTGGGAAGAGCACCTCAGCAGTCCAGCACTCTGGCATTTAATTTCAAAAAGGGGAATTATACAAAAATGAGGAGATTAGTTAAATAGAAATTAAAAGGCACAGTGACGAAAGCCAAATCCCTGCAAGCTGCATGGAAACTTTTTAAAGATGCCATAACTTAAATGTATACCCCAAATTAAAAACATAGCAAGAGACCTAAAAAAGAGTCACCGTGGCTTAGCCACCATGTAAAAGAAGCAGTGAGGGACAAAAAGGTATCTTTCAAGAAATAGAAGTCCAGTCCCAGTGAGATAAATAGAAAGGAACATAAACACTGTCAAATTAAGTGTAAAATTGTAATAGGAAAAGCAAAAAAAGATTTGGAGGAACAGCTAGCCAAAAACTCAAAAAACAATAGCAAAATGATTTTTAAGTTCACTAGAAGCAGGAAGCCTGCTAAAAAACCAGTGGGTCCCCTCAATCAAGATACAAAAGGAGCAAGCAAGGGCGATAAAGCCATTGCAGAGAAGCTAAATGATTTCTTTGCATCAGTCTTCATGGCTGAGGATGTTAGGACGGTGCAGGTTTGGGAATCTCCCCTTGTGGGAGATCAATCTGAGGAACTGTCCTGGATTGAAATGTCATTAGAGGAGGTTTTGGAACAAATAGAAAAACTTAATGTTAACAAATCACCGGGACCGGATGTCATTCACCCAAGGGTTCTAAAAGAACTCAAATGGGAAATTGCAGAACTGTTAACTGTGGTTTGTAATCTGTCCTTTAAATAGGCTTCTGTACCTACTGACTAGAAGATAGCTAACGTGACACCGATATTTAAAAAGGGCTCTAGAGGTGATCCTGGCAATTACAGACCAGTAAGTCTAACGTTGGTACCATGCAAATTAGTCGAAACAATAGTTAAGAATAAAATTGTTAGGCATGTAGAAGAACATAATTTGTTGGACAAAAGTCAACATGGTTTCTATAAAGGGAAATCATGTCTTACTAATCTATTAGAGTTCTTTGAAGGGGTTAACAAACATGTGGACAAGGGGCTCCAGTAGATATAGTACAGTAGATATAGAAAGATATAGATATAGAAAGCCTTTGACAAAGTCCCTCACCAAAGGCTCTTGTGTAAATTACTTTGTCATGGGATAAGAGGGAAGGTCCTTTCATGGATTAAGAACTGGTTAAAAGGCAGGAAACAAAGGGTAGGAATAAATGGTAAATTTTCAGAATGGAGAAGGATAACTGGTGGTGTCTCCAAAGATTCAGTCCTATTCAGCTTATTCATAAATGATCTAGAGAAAGGGGCAAGCAGTGAGGTAGTAAAGTTTGTGGATGATACTAAACTGTTCAAGGTAGTCAAGACAGAAGCAGACTGTGAAGAACTTCAAAAAGATCTCACAAAACTGAGTGATTGGGCAACAAAATGGCAAATGAAGTTTAATGTGGATAAGTGTAAAGTAATGCACGTTGGAAAAAATAACCCCAACTATACATATAGGCTACGTCTAGCCTGGCATGATTTTCCGCAAATGCTTTTAACGGAAAAGTTTTCCGTTAAAAGCATTTTCGGAAAAGCGCGTCTAGATTGGCAGGACCCTTTTCCGCAAAAGCTCTTTTTGTGGAAAAGTGTCCGTGGCCAATCTAGACGCGCTTTTCCGCAAAAAAATCTCCATTTTCGCGATCGGGGCTTTTTTTGGGGAAAACTAATCTCTGCTGTCTACACTGGCCCTTTTGTGCAAAAGTTTTTCGGAAAAAGACTTTTGCCCGAATGGGAGCAGCATAGTATTTCCGCAAAAACACTGACAATTTTACATGAGATCGTCAGTGCTTTTGCAGAAATTTAAGTGGCCAGTGTATACAGTTGGCTAGTTTTTCTGGAAAAGCAACTGCTTTTCCAGAAAAAGTGGCCAGTCTAGACAGCCTCTGTCAGGGCTCGAGAAATACACTCGCCTGCTTGCCCGTGGTGAGTAGATTTTACCAGCTAGCGAGTGCAAGGGCAGATTGGCCTGGTGGGCCATTGTGATGGGCTGGCCGAAGCCTGCGCTATGGATGGCGCGGCCCCATCCAATCCGCTGGCTGGTGGAGGAGCAGAGCGCCGCCGGGAAGGGGGAAGTGCGGCGATTCTCAGTGCCGGGCTGCCTGCGTGCAGCTCCGGCATGAAGAGGTGGGGTGCGAGCCAAAGGGCTGAGACACCATCAGACGCCAGGATGCTGGCGTGACGTAGCGTCCTGAGGTCACGGCCGGCAACCGCTGGATTCAAAAAGGCTCTGGTAACCCCGTAAAGTGGAAGGCAGAAGCCAGGTAGGGGAGGAGAAGGGAAGGGGCTTGTGCTGTGTTGAGGGGAGGGGAGGTGCAAAATATGGAGGAGGGGCTTGTGCTGAGGGGAGGGGAAAGGGAAAATATGGGGAAGGGGCTTGTGCTGAGAGGAGGGGAGGAGGTCAGGAGAAGAAGAAGAAAGGGGAAGGCACCAAGGGACAGGGGTGGCGGAGAGAGAAATGCCAGGGGGCCAAGTGCAGACAGTGGAGGAAAAGGGCAGGAGGGGAGGTGTCAGTGGGAGTGGGGACAGAGTGATGCTGGGAGAGGAGAGGGTAAGGGCATTGGAGGCTAAAGGGGGGAGGGAGAGGTGCTGGGAGAAGGCTTGAAAGAAGCGGTGGGCATGAGAAAGGTAGGGATGGAGCAAGACGTGTGAGAGGGCACAGGGGCATGAGGAGAATGGGGCAGAGGGTGGTGAGGGGGTGGCTATCAGGAAAGAAGGCGGCAAAGGGGGCAGAGGCAGTGAGGGAAGGGGGAGGCGCCAGGGGATTCTGGGGGTGAAGCAGAAGGGCAGACACCTGCAGGTGAGGGACCAGCACTAGAGGAGAGAGGTAGGGCAGGTGTGTAGAGGGATGTGTTAGAAGAGGAGATGAGGAGGGATGGTAGCTCACATGATCAGAGTGGGGATACTGGAGGAGTGGGCACAGGCGGGAGAGAAGGGCTGGTGGAAGGGGGCAGGTCTCAGGAAGGCTGAGAGCAGTGAGAAGAGCAGGAGTCAGGACAGCAGAGGAGGGCAGCAGGCACCAGGGGAGCTGATGGAGCAAGGGGAGGAGACAAGGCAGCAGAGGGAAAAGGTAGAGGTTTATAAGATATTTATTAATAACTTGGGTGATATTTATTAAGAACGTATTAGTAATTACTGTTCTTATTCTTATTAGGCATTTATGCCATTAAAAACACTTTTTTGGGGATGGGTTGGAGTGGCGAGTCCCTTTTTTGTCTGGTGAATAGGGTTTTCCATAATTTGTCGAGCCCTGCATATAGTATGATGGGGTCTAATTTGGCTACAACAAATCAGGAAAGAGATCTTGGAGTTATCGTGGACAGTTCTCTGAAAACGTCCACATAGTGTGCAGCGGCGGTCAAAAAGGCAAATAGAATGTTAGGAATTATTAAGAAAGGGATAGAAAATAAGACCCAGAATATCTTACTGCCCCTGTATAAAACTACGTACGCCCACATCTTGAGTACTGTGTACAGATGTGGTCTCCTCACCTCAAAAAAGATATTTTGGCCTTGGAAAGGGTTCAGAAAAGGGCAACAAAAATGATTAGGGGTTTGGAACAGGTCCCATATGAAGAGAGGCTAAAGGGACTGGGACTTTTCAGTTTGGAAGAGAGTAGACTGAGGGGGGGTATGATAGAGGTATATAAAATCTTGAGTGGTGTGGAGAGGGTGAATAAAGAAAAGTTATTCGTTAGTTCCCATAATATAAGGACTAGAGGACACCAAATGAAATTAATGGGTAGCAGGTTTAAAACTAATAAGCGAAAGTTCTTCTTCACACAGCGTGTAGTCAACCTGTGGAACTCCTTGCCAGAGCAGGCTGTGATGGCTAGAACTATAACAGAGTTTAAAGAGAAGCTAGATAAATTCGTGGAGGTTAGGTTCATAAAAGGCTATTAGCCAGGGGGTAGGAATGGTGTCCCTGGCCTGTTTGTCAGCGGCTGGAGAAGGATGGTAGGAGACAAATCGCTTGATCATTGTCTTCGGTCCACCCCCTCCGGGGCACTTGGTGCTGACTACTGTCGGCAGACAGGCTACTGGGCTAGATGGACCTTTGGCCTGACCCAGTATGGCCATTCTTATGAGCTCTTTGTGATGTAACCTGGGGATATTCATGGCCATGAACTGATGTGTGGTGCTCCAGGAGGAAAGGAATCTGTGCTCCTCTCTCCCCCTGCCTCAGCTGCTCCCACTCCCCCAGTGCCGCAAACAGTTGATTTGTGGTGCTCCTGGATTCCTCCACCTTCCTCTTGGAGTACTGAGACTAGCTGACTGCGGTGCTCCTGGAGGGAGCAGATTAATGCAGGGGCTTTAAGGCCTGTAGCCTGTGGTCCAGGAAAAAGATCTCCGGGCCACCAAAAGTCCAGATGTTCTCTTAGGCTAGGACCCTGGACTGCAGCCATTAAAACCCCTTCCCTCCCAGCCCACAAGATAGCCCCTTGTCCGCCAGTCCCACTGGGCCTCCGGTGCTGAGCAGCAGCCTCCTCCTCTTCCACGTGTGCAGGCGGCTGCTTTTACAGCGGCCGCTGCTCCTAGGAAGGGGAGGGGTGACTGGAGCGGAGGAGCCACTCCCGGAACTTCCTCCCCTCCCCCCAGTGGTGGCAGCCCCCTTGCCTGTGTTAGTTCCCTTATTTGGTGTTGTCTTTCAGGTTGGTGTATAGTCAGCCCCAGCCTTTAAGCCTTGCTATGTGTGAAACAGATCGTTCCCCCTCAGGTGGACATTGCAGTTGCATTGGGATGGCCCATGTCTTGTCCCATGTAAGGTCTGCACTTGCTTAAAGAGCAGATCTAGGAAGTTGCAGAAAGACAGGCATGGCGTGCTCCTTGAGACCCTGCTGCTGATTCATGTCTACAGTCCTCTAGGTGTCCCACAGAGGTCTGGGACACAGTAGAAGAGATCCCTTTTGAAGGGCCAAGCTGTTCTCTGTGGCCCTCTGAAATCTCTCTCCTCTGGTGTTTCTCCATTTTATTTGACCACGGAACCCTTTTAAACTCGAAAGAATTTTGTGGAACCCCTAATAAGTCTTATATATGGAGCTGAAAAAGTACACCACAAATAAGTAAGGATAATAACTACCGACATGGTGCTAGTATATTCGTATTCTGTCACCCGCATGATCCACACTCCGAGAGTGAGTATGAGGATTTACGGTAGTATATAACAGGCAATCAATCACTGACTGACTGCGTGCGCCGCGCTGAGTAGTGGCATAATTGTCCCCACTCTCTGGCATTACACAGGGACGCTTATCATGGCAAACACAAATGAACATTGTTTTCAAGAAAATTCATAAATGCTTACATATTAATTTTTTTAATCATAAAATGTTATTTTAATGGAATTTTCTGTGGTTCCGCGGAACACCATTTGATATGTCTACACTAGCCCCCTAGTTTGATCTAGGGAAGCTAATTAGGGCGACCGAAATTGCAAATGAAGCGCGGGATTTAAATATCCTGCGCTTCATTAGCATGTTCCCGCTGGTTGCCATTTTAGAAATTGACTAGCCTGAAGTAACTGCCCACGTCTACACGCGGCAGTGAAACAGGATTCCAAATTAAAGCCCTAAATCGAATTAGCTGCTGTTCCTCCTAGAATGAGGTTTACCAGCGAATCGATTTAGGGCTTTACTTCAGAATCCCGTTTCACTGCCGTGTGTAGACGCAGGCAGTTACTTTGGGCTAGTCAATTTCTAAAATGGCCACCGGCAGGAACATGCTAATGAAGCGCGGGATATTTAAATCCCGTGCTTCATTTGCAATTTCGGTCGCCTTCATTAGCCTCCCTAGATCGAACTAAAGGGTTAGTGTAGACATACCCTTTGGGAAACACTGCTCTACTCACTAAAGGATTCAGGGAGGAGACTGATTACTGGGCATCTATGCTATTGTGACCAAAAAGAAATTTTCAGCCTTCCCAACAGTCTTGTACTGCACAGTACTAAGAAACCTCAGTTTTAGAAGAAAAATGTTTCATCCATTGTCACCACCTAGCTAACAGCTTGCAGCAAACTCTCTTTGTATTTTGGTTGAGCCATGGCTCTCTCCACTACCTGGGCCTTGGCTGTATCACCCCTTCCTGTTTCAGGACATCATTGGAAGTAGATCACATCAGACAAATGTGTATTAAAGCCATTTCTTCAGGCTACACCAATCACTTCTGTTCCATCCCCTCCCCCACCCACTCCCATTCTCTTTTTGGGAACCCTTCTTGGAGGATCTCTTAAAGCACTAAACTCTCCTAGGATCTCTTAAAGCCTCCTGCTCCTAGCGATGATGGGGAAGAGCAGGTTCTACTTCAGACACTTCCTGGTTCCCAAGACCTCAGAATGTTTTATCCAGACTAGGGATGTTAGCATGTAATTGAATAGTCATGTAACTGCTGTTCATTTTAGTGGTTACAGAACTATT
Organism: Pelodiscus sinensis; assembly: GCF_052426305.1. Classification (NCBI taxonomy): domain Eukaryota; kingdom Metazoa; phylum Chordata; order Testudines; family Trionychidae; genus Pelodiscus; species Pelodiscus sinensis. The sequence goes on along the minus strand of NC_143064.1, from coordinate 273,065 downwards.
GCATAGTCCCTGGAGGTGGGGCTGGCAGCCAGTGAGTTACCGGCTCCACTTCTGAGGAACCCCGGGGCACTGCCTCTGTATCAGTCTGTGAAGGGGAGACCGTTTTAAAAACCAGTTTCCTGGCTGGACAGAATCTGTTCTGCGGCAGCCTCCCCTGCTCCTACCTCCATCAACCCGGCTGCATTCTTGTGCTCTGGAGGAGCTGGCTTCTAAGCTGGTACCCCCTGCCTCCCCTCCAAGCACTGAGTCTTATCTGTGCCCTCCTCCTCTGCCTCTGTAGGAGGCAGCGGGGGTGGGGGGAAGGCAGGTCAGCGGAGCTTAAAAGCTCATGACAGTCTTTCCACAATGATGACTAGCTCCTCAAGAGCTAGCCCTTCCTGAGATTAGTCTGTGACCAGCAAGGCCCTGGCCCTCCTCTTCTCCCTTGGGCTCACACCATGGCACAGACCTATCTGTAGCCTCTAGGCCTCATGACATTTTGCACATTCAGTGTAGCTTATGTTAGATGACAATTAAGGTTTCTTTAGGCCTGACTAAGGGTGGTCAGTATACTCAGCAAATACAACTTGACCAAGAAGGTACTATTCTGCAAAAATCCTCACTGGGTTCAAGACTGAGCTTGGTAAGTTTATAGAGGGGATGATATGGTGAGACAGCCTACAGTGGCTTATGGCTGATTTTGCTACTGCTAGCAGCAAATATCTCCTCCAGCTGGTGCTTACATTATGTGGGGAAGAGCTCTGAGTTACTACAGAGAATTCTTTCACAAGTATTTGACTTGTGGCATGTTGCCCACGTACTCTGGATTTCACTGACTGCCCTATTTGGGGTCAGGAAAGAATTTTCCCAGGTAAGATTGGCAGAGAGCTGGGGGGGAAGGTTCATTTTCCTCTTCAAAATGGGACACTGGTCACTTGCCGTTTTAAACTAGTGTAAATGATGGATTTCTGTAACGTAATAACTTTATACCATAATTTGAAGACTTCATTAATTCAGCCAGAGGTGAGGGGTCTATTATGGGAAGGGGTGAAAACTCATAGTGTCTTTCTTTGGAGGAGGTGGCTATGGAAACTTGAGCGAGCTGTAAATTTTCATCTGAATTAGATTAGGGATGAGAACAACTAGTAGTTGACTAGTTGCTCTGCCCCTCCCCCCCGATGCCTCTATCAGGCAGCAAGGAGGGGGAAGAAGTAGACGTGCTTCAAAGCAGCAGTGCCACATCAAGCCCTGAGCCAGACCCTGGGCTCCACGTGGCCCTGTGCTGGTCCCATGCTCCTGTAGTGCTTTTGCCTTTGATGTGTAGCAGCAGCAATAGTCAAAGTCGAAGGCGCCCTTATTGACTATTCGATTAGCCCATTGTTCTATGTTTAATATCCCTAAATTAGATAGGGCTGTCTTTCTATATTTGAAACCTGATGGTGTGTTAACGTATAATCTTGCTTTTGGCCTTCAGTGATAAAGTAAGAACAACTAGTAATATTCTTTATTCTTGTATTTTAGATACCATGTAATGGAAAGGCAGCAGATCGCATTCACCAGGATGGGATACACATCCTCATTAACATGAATGGCTACACTAAGGGAGCCCGTAATGAGTTGTTTGCTCTCAGACCAGCACCTATCCAGGTAAAGGAATTGAACAGTATTTGGGGAGCTCTGTCTCATGTAAGAGCAATGCTCAACATTGGCATGGAAGACATTGGTTTCTCTCCTTTCCTTCAAGTTGGGAGTGCTGTGGAAGTGGCATGCTGATGCCTATGGGACTAGCAAATGAATAAAATAATTGTTTTAAGTTTAGAAACAATCGCTAACCTTTCCCAGTATATAATGTTGGGGGAAAAAATTGCTTCATGGTTCCTGAGCATGCTAGCTTCTTGTGTTGGTAAGAGCAGAGGTTAGATATCTTTTAGTGTTGTTTGTCATACTATTGGTACGAGGCCTCAGGTTTCACTCTTTGCTGGAAGGATATAACTAGGAGAAACGAGCGTTGCCTCTGGGGAATTTATTTCCATGAACTATAGAAGAATCCCAAGTTGAGTACATGATTCTGTAAGTGCAATACTTTTTGATAACAGATTCAGATAATGCTGTAAACACTGTGCTGAACCAAGTGCAGTATACTGACACCAGAGTCCTTACAGTGCATATATGCAAACATGCCGTGTTCAAAGTAAAATAAATCAATACTAACACATAATGGAAGATGGAATGCTGTTAAGAGAAAACACTGATGGTGGAAGTACTTAAAGTAGTGAAGTCTAAATATAAAGGTGAAATGGAATGTTAGATATACTTTTATTCTGTTGATGGAGCTACAGTTTGTTACTTAGTGACTCAAGATGTGTTATACAATTTTATAAAGAAAATTTCTCATTCTGCTATACAAAAGTGTTGGAAAAATTTACTGTTATAAAAATGTGGATCTTTACAGGTTCTGCATTACTGTAATATATTTATGCTCATATTGTTAATGGATTTTATCTTGGCAACATTCCTGGTGGGCAGAGAGATTTCATTTTACAGATCGGGAATGGTGAGACAGGGCAAGACATAGAAGGCTATTGTGGTGGAACTGGGAATTGAACTCTGGAACCAAGTGTCAGTCCAGTGTCTTACGTGCTAGGCCATCTTCCCATCCTTCATTGCTGCTGTATTGTTCGATAATAGTGTCCTTGGTTTACAATGCATACTGAATTGAATGAGTTCTTAGAACAGTGCAAATGCTGATGTTAGATATTTAGGACTTTCAGTTCCTCTGGTGTTCTACTGGATGCAGTCATGTGTGATGAGTCAGCAGGCCCAAAGAACTACAAATGGGTGAAAATTGTAATTAGTGGCAAAATGACTTAAAGGGTTCCATTTAATGTAGGGCTTGTTCACACTTTCCTGTCTCCTTCATTGACCTCTCGAGGTCCCTTCCAGTCCTAGTGTTCTATGATTCTATGATTCATTTAACTAGTAATGGTTGTGAACCCTTTCCTCTTTTCAGTGTTCCTATGGGGCTACATCTATCTTGGATGTTCAGGAAACCTTAGCCTAGCTCTTCTTCCCTACCTGGGACATTCTGTTCCTACTTTCTCTAAAGGGGTGGGGAAATTAGAAGTGGCTTAAGCTTCCTCCCCACCCCCCCCAAAAAAAGCATTTCCCAACTCTCTGCTCTTGGTTATCCCCCTTCTGGAAAACTAGCATTGCCTAGGCTGCTGGGCTCCTTCTCCTAACCTCCCCCACATAGTTCCAGAGTGGAAACCAGTGGCTTCCTGGGCTTGCTGATGTAACTGTTTTAAAATAGTCTCGTAAATACAGCCCACCACTGGCCCTGTGCTCCCCACAGCATTCCAAAGCAGCAGTGCAGCCTGGGGCAGCGGAGTAGTTCCCAGCTGACCCCGGGCTCCACATGGCACTGACGCTTTGAAGCATCCCCTTCTCCCTCTCCCACCCTTTGCAGCCTCTTTCTGATAGAGGCAGCGGGGGGGGGGGGGGGGAAGGAGCGGCGGGAATGGCGAGAGGAGGTGACTAGCCAACTAGTGTGTCGACTATCTGATGAGCATTTGCTAGTTGTTCGCATACCTAATGAGTAGTATGGAGAATTACCTTTAATCTCTAGAATGGGCAGAAAAACTTGAGAACCCTCAAAATTCCAGGCCACAGCAGTTTCCAAACAGGTCAAACCAACTGCCGTAGCTGACTTCATTACTGTGTATAGCTGGCTCTGTGTTTGATGGATTTCTGCCAATAGTTGCCACAGTTGTGGGATTTGTATTTAAAAAAAAAAACCTTTTTATTGTTCCAGTGAACAATTCTTTCACTTTGCTGGGTTTCAGCCATTTGAGAATCCTGTAAGAACCTTGGTAGAGAGAGCGAATACGAGGACTGGAGGGGACCTTAAGAGGTCATCGAGTCCAGTCCCCTGCACTCATGGCAGAACCAAATACTGTCTGACCATCCCTGATAGACATTTATCTAACCTACTCTTAAATATCTCCACAGATGGGGATTCCACAACCTCCCTGGCAATTTATTCCAGTGTTTGACTACCCTGACAGTTAGGAACTTTTTCCTAATGTCCAACCTAAACCTCCCTTGCTGCAGCTTAAGCCCATTGCTTCTTGTTCTATCCTCAGAGGCCAAGATGAACAAGTTTTCTCCCTCCTCCTTATGACACCCTTTTAGATATCTGAAAACTGCTATCATGTCCACCCTCAATCTTCTCTTTTCTAAACTAAACAAACCCAGTTCTTTCAGCCTTCCTGCATGTTCTCTAGACCGTTAATCGTTCTTGTTGCTTTCCTTTGGACCCTCTCCAGTTTCTCCACATCTTTCTTGAAATGCGGTGCCCAGAACTGGACACAATATTCCAACTGAGGCCTGACCAGCACAGAGTAGAGCGGAAGAATGAATTCTCGTGTCTTGCTCACAACACACCTGTTAATGCATCCCAGAATCATGTTTGCTTTTTTTGCAACAGCATCACACTGCTGACTCATATTCAGCTTGTGGTCCACTATAACCCCTAGATCCCTTTCTGCCGTACTCCTTCCTTAGACAGTTTTCCCATTCTGTGTTGTTCCTTCCTAAGTGGAGCACTTTACATTTGTCCTTATTAAACGTCATCCTGTTTACCTCAGACCATTTCTCCAATTTGTCCAGATCATTTTGAATTATGACCCTATCCTCCAGATTAGTCGCAACCCCTCCCAGCTTGGTATCATCTGCAAACTTAATAAGCGTACTTTCTATGCCAATATCTAAATAATTGATGATGATGATATTGAACAGAGCCGGTCCCAAAACAGACCCCTGCGGAACCCCACTTGTTATACCTTTCCAGCAGGAGTGTGAACCAGTAATAACTACGGTCTGAGTACGGTTATCCAGCCAGTTATGCACCCACCTTATAGTAGCCCCATTTAAGTTGTATTTGCCTAGTTTATTGATAAGAATATCATGCAAGACCGTATCGAACGCCTTACTAAAGTCTAGGTATACCACATCTACCACTTCTCCCTTATCCACAAGACTTGTTATCCTATCAAAGAAAGCTATCAGATTGAAACAAAATACAGGACTATGTAGCACTTTAAAGACTAACAAGATGGTTTATTAGATGATGAGCTTTCATGGGCTCAAATAGTGGAAGAAAATAGTCACAACCATATATACCAAAGGATACAATTTAAAAAAGTGAACACACATGAAAAGGACAAATCACATTTCAGAACAGAAGGGGGATGCGGGGGGGGAAGAAGGTAAATGTCTGTGAGTTAATGATATTAGAGGTGGGGAAAGGTAATGGCTACATTTCTATCACTATTCTATCAGATTGGTTTGACATGATTTGTTCTTTAAAAAACTATGCTGTCTGTTCCCTATCACCTTGCCACCTTCCAAGTGTTTACAGATGATTTCCTTAATTACTTGCTCCATTATCTTCCCTGGCATGGAAGTTAAACTAACTGGTCTGTAGTTTCCTGGGTTGTTCTTATTTCCCTTTTTATAAATGGGCACTATATTTGCCCCTGTCCAGTCTTCTGGAATCTCTTTTGTCTCCCATGATTTTCCAAAGATGATACTCCTTGGGTATTCTAGGATGCATTTCATCAGGCCCTGGTGACTTGCAGGCATCTAACTTTTCCAGGTGATTTTTAGCTTGTTCTTTTTTTATTTTAGCTTCTAAACCTACCCCCTTCCCACTAGCATTCGCTATGTTAGGCATTCCTTCAGACTTCTCAGTGAAGACCGAAACAAAGAAGTCATTAAGCATCTCTGCCGTTTCCAAGTTTCCTGTTACTGTTTTACCCTCCACTCTGACTCCGAGATGCTGAATCAGAGTATGTTCTACAGTTACACATGTGGTATGTACACCCTTAAGATTAAAATCTGTTGCTTTTTGTAGGCTATGTGGCTAGGATACCCTGGAACCAGTGGGGCACTGTTCATGGATTATATCATCACGGATCAAGAAACTTCCCCAGTTGAGGTAGCAGAGCAATATTCTGAGAAACTGGCTTACATGCCAAACACTTTCTTCATTGGAGATCATGCTAATATGTTTCCCCATCTGAAGGTAAGAGACAGTGATAGAAAGGAAAGCAGATAGTAATGATTTTCTTGTGGGTACTTGGATTTCTTTGGAGATTTTTTTTTATTCAATACACTAATACTGTAAATTGAAGCATGTTTTTTTTGATCCACAGAAAAAAGCAGTAATTGATTTCAAATCCAATGGCCATATTTATGATAACAGGATTGTTTTGAATGGCATTGACTTGAAGGCATTCCTTGACAGCCTGCCTGATGTCAAAATTGTTAAGGTGAGAAAACTCCACTTCTGTGCAGTCAGCCCTACTAGACTGAACACAGCATTTTCTTATTGATGAATCTTGCATGTTTTCTTAGATGAAGTGCCCTGATAGTGGAGACAATGCAGACAGCAATGCTTCCCTCAATATGCCAGTCATTCCTATGAATACAATTGCAGAAGCTGTGATTGAGATGATTAATCGTGGACAGATTCAGATAACAATCAATGGATTCAACATTAGCAATGGACTAGCAACTACACAGGTAAGGCAAAGTTCTACAGTAGTTTTTTCCTCTTAGCCTTTTATTATGAGCTATTGATGAAGTAAAATAGGAATCCGAACTCCAACCAAATGTTCATTATACTTTTATAAGCTTTAGCCTTCGTTTAGCTTAGCTAGATCATCATCTTTAGTGAAATTCGAAACTTATTTCAGAAGATTGTTTTTCTTTTTTCCTTATAATTTCTCTTCCCTCCATCTTTAATCAATATTTTAATTTTGCCTTATTCATAGAATCATAGAACTGGAAGAGACCTCAGAAGGTCATCAAGTCCAGCCCCATCAAATCCCCCCTCACTCTTCGCTTCTGCAGACTAAACAGACCCAAGTCCCTCAGCCTCTCCTCATACGTCATATGCTCCAGCCCCCTAATCATTTTGGTTGCCCTCCGCTGGACCCTCTCCAATGTGTCCACATCCTTTTTGTAGTGAGGGGCCCAGAACTGGACACAATACTCCAGATGCGGCCTCACCAAAGCCGAATAAAGGGGAATGATGACATCTCTGGATCTGCTGGCAGTGCTCCTCTTAATGCAACCTAATATGCCATTAGCCTTCTTGGCTACAAGGGCACACTGTTGACTCATATCTAGCTTCTCATCCACTGTAAGCCCCAGGTCCTTTTCTGCAGAACTACTACTTAACCGGTTGGTCCCCAGCTTGTAACTATGCTTTGGATTCTTCCGTCCCAAGTGCAGGACTCTACACTTGTCCTTGTTGAACCTCATCAGATTTCTTGTGGCCCAATCCTCCAATTTGTCTAAGTCATTCTGTACCCTGTCTCTGCCCTTGAGCGTATCTACCTCTCCCCCCAGCTTAGTGTCATCTGCAAACTTGCTGAGGGTGCAATCCATCCCCTCATCCAGATCATTAATAAAGATATTGAACAAAACCGGTCCTAGAACCGAACCTTGGGGCACTCCGCTAGAAACTGACCGCCATCCTGACATCGAGCCATTGATCACTACCCACTGGGCCCGGCCTTCTAGCCATCTTTCTATCCATCTTACCGTCCATTTATCCAATCCACAATCCCTTAACTTGCTGGCAAGAATATTGTGGGAGACCGTATCAAAAGCCTTGCTAAAGTCAAGGTATATCACATCCACTGACTTCCCCATGTCCACCGAGCCAGTTACCTCATCATAGAAGCTAATCAGATTGGTCAGGCATGACTTGCCCTTTGTGAATCCATGCTGACTATTCCTAATCACTTTCCTCTCATCCAAGTGCCTCAATATGGATTCCTTAAGGATCCCTTCCATGATTTTTCCAGGAACCGAGGTAAGACTGACCGGCCTCTAGTTCCCTGGATCATCCTTCTTCCCTTTTTTGAAGATGGGCGCTACATTTGCCTTTTTCCAGTCATCCGGGATTTCTCCCGATCTCCATGACTTTTCAAAGATAATAGCCAAAGGCTCCACAATGACATTTGCCAACTCCCTCAGTACTCTCGGATGCACTAAGTCTGGACCCATGGATTTATGTACGTTTAGCTTTTCTAAATAGTTCCTAACCTGTTCTTTACCCACCACGGGCTGTCCATCTTCATCCCATCTTGCGTCACTTGGCGCAGAAGTCCAAGAGCCGACCTTGTCCGTGAATACAGAGGTAAAGAAAGCATTGAGTACTTCAGCTTTCCCCACATCATCTGTCACTAGGTTACCTCCTTCATCCATTAGGGGCCGCACACCCTCTCTGATCACCTTCTTCTTGCTAACATGCCTGTAGAAACCTTTCTTGTTATCCTTCACATCCTTAGCCAGTCACAATTCCGTTTGCGCTTTCGCCTTCCTGATAACCCCCCGGCATTTTCGAGCTATACCTTTAAACTCCTCCCTGGTCATTTGTCCAAGTTTCCACTCTTTGTAAGCTTCCTTTTTGTGCTTAAGTTCACCAAGGATTTCCCCTGTAAGCCAGTCCAGTCGCCTACCATGTTTGCCTCTCTTGCTACGCGTCGGGATGGTTTCTTTCTGTGCCTTCAATAAGGCTTCTTTAAAATACTGCCAGCTGTCCTGGACTCCTTTCCCCTTCATGTTAACATCCCAGGGGATTCTGCCCATCAGGTCTCGGAGGGAGTCAAAATCTGCTTTTTTGAAGTCCAAGGTGTGTATTTTACTACTCTCTTTTCTTCCTTTGGTCAGGATCCTGAAATCTACCATCTCATGATCACTGCTTCCCAGGTTGTCACCCACCTCCACTTCCCCTATTAGTTCTTCCCTGTTTGTGAGCAGAAGGTCAAGCTGTGCACGGCCCCTGGTCGAATCCTTCAGCACCTGTGTCAAGAAGTTATCCCCAACATTCTCCAAAAACTTCCTGGATTGCCTGTGTACTGCCGTATAGGTTTCCCAGCAGATGTCAGGGTGATTAAAGTCCCCCACGAGAACCAGGGCCTGCGATCTGGAAGCTTCACTCAGTTGTTCGAAGAAAAGCTGCCTACGGCACCTGGGATTCCCAGGGGGTCACCCATCCAAGTACTAGCCAGGCCCGGGATGATTTACCTTCCGAGATTGGACGAGATCGGGGGTGTTTGGTCCGGTATGGCTGTAGGCCCCAAATAATCTATTGAGCGTTTTAATTACTTTGTTACTGTTACTTGAATTTTCTTCATTTTAGTTTTCTGTTGTGAAAGAGGGCACCAATAGATCATACCAGTGTTGTGTAGTGGAACAAATTATATGTTTTGCATCTGCATAATTTGGTCTTAAATTGCATTAGTTCCTTTCACCAGATCACAATCTTGTATCCAGTTACCCTGCCAATCTTCCCAGTTTTGCCATACAGCTGTCTTAATTTGTCAAAGTCTCTGGGTTCTACCATCAGTTTTCTTATGATTAAAGATGCAGTATTATTGGCTGTAATTGAAGCATCCCAATAGATAAATCTCAACACAGTATGTAATTTTCTTTGCTATTTGTTTATGGCCTGCTATTAAAGCCATTTGTTTTAAGTGCTGATCACATGCTTATTGGTGTACAAGACCAATGTATATCCCATTCTTGCCTCAAGGAATTTCCTAACTCAAACAAATAAGCAGGAAGCAGTTGCAAGATAGCATATTTTAAAACTTTCATCTAAAGTGACCTCTGCACATTCCTACACTTGAGAAATGGTGGTAGTATAGGTTGGACTGATGGAACCTTTGAAATTCAGTGCCTACTGGAACAGGAAAGGGACAGAACATTTGAAGAGTTAGCCTATGAAAGGGGTTGAGGCATACTATCCGTCTCAGTTCCTTCTAACCCTGGCAACAGATGAACCACAACCTTGCTTGGTCCTGGAACCCACATTTGCATATATGAATAATTTCTAAGATCAGTGCTGCCTTGTTTGGTTTAGTTATTGTCTTAGAACTAATGACATTTATCAGGGTTTTTTGTCAAAAATCCGACACACATTGGACTCCTATGTAGACAAACAGCGGTTCAAGAGATTTCTCTTGCTTTGCTACTTTTCCGAATAAAAATGCATATATGCATTGTTTGAGTTTCTTTGAAGGAGGTCATTTGCTGCCTTCTTGTTCTATATGCAGCATCTGTAACTTACATGCAAGAGTTGAAAAAGAGCTGGTAAGGAGATTCCTGAGTGTCTCCCCTTGCTCCCTGAAGTAAGTGTTGGAACATTAGGGAAATTCAAGTTTGTGCTGGCATTTTAAAAGGAGAAAGATGATGATCCAGGAAATTACAATCCTGTCAGCCTGAAATTGATCCCAGACAAGATAATGGAGAGGCTGTTATGGGACTTGATTTCTCAAGAAACACAGGAGGATAATATAATTAGTGCCAGTCCACATGAGTTTATGGAAATGAAATGATTAAAGTATCATTTTTGTTAGATTACTTCAACACTTTTTCAAGATTAATATAATGTACTTAATCAAAATGTCATGGAGTACTAAGTCAGATGCCTTATGGAAGTTTAAGAATCAAGAGCAATACAAAATTAACATGACACACATTAACTCACTTAATTGTAAATGGGGGATCATCATGAAGTTGCTGTATTGAAGAGTATTCTAAACATACCTGTTCCTCACCCAGAAGTGTTCCGTTTGGACTCGACTAAATCAGGCCATGGAAGTGGTTTCTCTTAATATGGGAATATATCTAATATGCAGAGCTACCATTTAATGCTTTCTTCATATTTTCACAAAATAGAATAGTTTGTGCCATCTAAAGTATATGCACAATTTCAGGCAGTATTACAATTTCTATTTAGCTGAACCTCTTGAGCTCACCAAGGTAAGAGTACTACAGTACTTGTCAAAGGCCAAGGTGGGAATTTACAGAGGCCACTTGAAGAAAGAAGGATACGTATAATCAGCATTCTTGAGACGACTTCTGTACTTTCCTTCTCCCTCAATCCTAACTTGTTTGAGACTGGTAGATGATGGTGGTGGTGGTGGTAGAAGAAGCAGAGACTGCATGCCGTGACCTCCTTTGTATCTCGGTGTTCCAGACGTCTGGAGCGGCATGGGGAAGGATAGGAAGAGTGCAGATGCTGTAGTAGGTTTTGTTCCTTGAATGTTCCACTAATCCAAGTTGCACCATTCCAAGTGTATGAACGTGCAGCGATGCTCTGTGTTTTGATTACGAATGAATAATCTTCCTTCCCTTCATATTTGACATAACCAGGACTCGACAAATATGCTCGCCCGTGGCGAGTAGATTTTGCCAGTTGGCAAGTGCAGGGGTGGACTAGCTTGGTGGGCTGTTGTAACGGGCTGGCCAAAGCCCACACTATGGGTAGTGCGGCCCCATCCAATCCGCCAGCTGGCGGAGGAGCAGAGCACTGCTGGGGAGGGGGAACCATGGCGATTCTCAGTGCCGGGATGCCTGTGTGCAGCTGTGGCACAAGGAGGTGGAGCACCAGCAGACCCCAGGACGCTGGCGTGACGTGGCCCCGCCAATTTTTAAAGGGCCACGGCAGCTCGGCTCTGGCTGTGTGTCCCTGGCTGCGGCGCGCGGCAGAGCCAGGCCCCACCCCGCCGGCTCCAGTCCTGCCATGGCCCCAACCCCTTGCCAGCGAGAGACTGCTCCCTGCTGACCGCCCGGCTCGCTGCGCCCGCGCCATGCCCCATCTGGCTCCCTCCGCCCATTTCCCATGCCGCCCCTGCACCCCAGATCCCCTGCTCTCCCTCTGGCTCTGCGCCGCCCTTGCACCTCGCACCTGGCACCCCTGGTCCCTGCTCCTCCCTCCCCCTCCCAGCTCTGTGCTGCCTGTTCCCTGCACTACACAGCGTCCCATTCCCCGTGCCTCCACCGCACCCCACACTGTTCCCTGCACCCCTCTGGCTCTGTACTGTCCCTGCACCCTGTTTCCCCTGTGGATTGGGAGTGAAGGGTGCTTGTCCATAGGGAGGGGCTGGACAGGGCAGGGAAAAGGCCGCTGTGACCCAGCAGTGAGTGAAAGGGGAAGTTCACTTGAAGAGCCTTTGCCTTCATGGAAAAAAATGAATGGAAATGCTGTTTGTTATTTATAGGGCTAAAATGCTGGGACAATAATGAAAACGAAAAAAAAAAACAATTGCAAAATGCAAACATATAAAAGACAACAAAAAGGGGGGGGGATGTTTTGCTTGGCCCTGGGGGAGGGGAAGCGGCTGGGCTGGGCTGGGCTGTCGGGAGGGGAGGGGAAAAATATGGGGAAGAGGCTTGTGCTGAGGGGAGGAGGGTCAGGAGAAGAAGAAGAAAGGGGAAGGCACCAAGGGACGGGTGCAGGAGAGACAAATCCCAGGGGGCCAAGTGCAAACAGTGAGGAAAAGGGCAGGAGGGGAGGTGTCAGTGGGAGGGGCGAACAGGGTGATGCTGGGAGAGGAGAGGGGAAGGGCACTGGGGGGCTAAAAGGGGAAGGGGAAGGTGCTGGGAGAAGGCTTGAAAGAAGCTGTGGGCATGAGGAAGATGGGGATGGAGCAAGGCATGTGTGAGGGCACAGGGACATGAGGGTAATGGGGGCAGAGGATGCTGAGGGGGTGCGTATCAGGGAAAAAGAGGGCAAAGGAGGCGGGGAGGAACCAGTAGGGTGCGGGTGCCAGGAGATTCTTCTTCGAGTAGTTGCTCATGTCCATTCGAATTAGGTGTGCGCACCGTGTCTTCCGGAACGTTTTCCCTAGCGGTACCCATAGCGCAGGCAGGGCGCCCCCTGGAGTGGCACCGCTATGGCGGGGCATAAGTACCCCTGCCGGCACTCCTCCACCTCAGTTCCTTCTTACCGCCCGTGACGGTTGTTGGAGCGTGTCTTTCTTAGATCAGTTAATGGTTCCTGTTTTTCTCTTAGTTTTTTTTGTAGATCGTGCTAAATAGTTCAGTTAGTTAGATAGTTACTGTCTCGTTTTTCGTTCTCCCCCTTCGGTGGTGAGGAATGCTAGGGTCGCACGGCTTTAAGGCGTGTGCTGTCTGCGCTAAGTTCATGCCCAAAGGAGACCCTCACGACAATTGTCTGAAGTGTCTGGGTGAGGGCCATCTTACATATGCCTGTAAGATCTGCAAGTCATTTAAGCCGCGCACTAAGAGGGAGAGAGACTCTTGTCAAAAACTTCTCCTGATGGAGGTGACTTTACAGCCAGCACCGGCTGGGCACTCTGCGGAGAGGGGATGAGGAGGGGTTGCTCACTTGATCAGAGTGGGTTACTGGAGGAGTGGGCCCAGGGGGAGAGAAGGGCTGGTAGAGGGGGCAGGTAGCAGAAGTGCTGAGGGCAGTGAGAAAGGCAGGAGTCAGGACAGCAGAGGAGGGTGAGAGGTTGGGGGCAGCAGGCACCAGGGGAGCTGATGGAGGAAGGGGAGGAGACAAGGCAGCAGAGGGAAAAGGTAGAGGTTTATAAGATATTTATTAATAACTTGGGTGATATTTATTAAGAACGTATTAGTAATTACTGTTCTTATTCTTATTAGGAATTTATGCCATTTAAAAAAAACACTTTTTGCGGGGGGAGGGTGGCGAGTCCCTTTTTTGTCTGGTGAGTAGGGTTTTCCATAATTTGTCGAGCCCTGGGCATAACTTTGATCAAATCTTCAGATATGAATTCATGATGCTGTTGAATGCTTTACGGGATTATTTCATTAGGTACCCTGTGCTCCAAAATGGCTATGCGGTCCATATAGCTGCTCTTTTTATGTTCTTCCTAGATTAACAACAAGGCAGCAACTGGAGAAGAAGTTCCACGTACCATCATTGTTACCACCCGCTCTCAGTATGGATTACCAGAGGATGCTGTTGTGTACTGTAATTTTAACCAGCTGTATAAGATTGACCCTTCCACTTTACAAATGTGGGCTAATGTGAGTTGTTACATTTGCTACTAAATCTCAGATGAGATCTCCATAATTTAGCTGCTGTCTTGTTTACAGGAATAGTTTTTAAATAAGTGGCACATCTTTAACTTCTATTGCCCCATATCAGGTCAGGGAAAGAGTTCAGTTTTCTTGCCTGACTTGTTGAGAATACTTATTTGGCATGAATCCTTTTGAATCCTTACTCTGCCCTCCTGAATAGGGGTTGAATAATAATGAGATTTGGAATCTCTTTGTAGCTCATAAATCTGCTCCAAGTTGAGAGTTGAATGAAAATTTATCCTTCTGACTGTTTTTTTCCATAGTCAAAAGCTGTTTAGTCCTGTCCAATTTACACCACTACAGCTAACACTTATCTGTACTCTTACCTGCCAAATAAACCATTAGACAGGTACTGAGGCAGAACATCTCACTCCAGGTCCAGGTGATGGGATGTATATGTGGCAGCACGTCGATGTTCCCCCGCCTCCTGCACCCCCGTAATGGCACGAACAGACTCTATCAGCCAGTAGAATATAGGGAGTTTATTGCCTCCAGGATACAACACAGCATAGCTGTAATCTCGTTACAGGGCCAGGCCTAGGATGCCTCAGCCCTCCTTGAGATGTGGGAGACTGGGCCCCTGAATCCCAGCCCATTGCATAGGCAGCTTCCTCCATGATATCAGACAGAAATTAAAAACTCTCTTCCAGCCCTGCCCCCCCCCCCCCCCCCCCCCCCCCCCCCCCAGCCAGGTGATGGTCTCCGCCCTCCTTCCTTTGTCTCTCCCTGGGAGGCTGAGCCTGGGTGTCAGGGTTAATACACATTTGGGAGAGTCAGTGAGAATCTCCCATCACAGCGCAGGGGGATCCCGGGTCACAGAGCAGACAGCACCACCAATATGCCACAGTATAGTCACCGAGAAGTCTGAAGGAATGACTAACATAGTGAATGCTAGTGGGAAGGGGGTAGGTTTAGAAGATAAAATAAAAAAAGAACAAGTTAAAAATCACCTAGAAAAATTAGATGCCTGCAAGTTACCTGGGCCTGATGAAATGCATCCTAGAATACTCAAGGAGCTGATAGAGGAGGTATCTGAGCCTCTAGCTATTATCTTTGGAAAATCATGGGAGACAGGAGAGATTCCAAAAGACTGGAAAAGGGCAAATAGAGTGCCCATTTATAAAAAGGGAAATAAGAACAACCCAGGAAACTACAGACCAGTTAGTTTAACTTCTGTGCCAGGGAAAATAATGGAGCAAGTAATTCAGGAAATGATCTGTAAACACTTGGAAGGTGGCAAGGTGATAGGGAACAGCCAGCATGGATTTGTAAAGAACAAATCATGTCAAACCAACCTGATAGCTTTCTTTGATAGGATAACGAGTCTTGTGGATAAGGGAGAAGCGGTAGATGTGGTATACCTAGACATTAGTAAGGCGTTTGATATGGTTTCGCATAATATTTTTATCCATAAACTAGGCAAATACAACTTAGATGGGGATACTATAAGGTGGGTGCATAACTGGCTGGATAACCATACTCAGACAGTAGTTATTAATGGTTCACAATCCTGCTGGAAAGGTATAACAAGTGGGACTCCGCAGAGGTCTGTTTTGGACCGGTGATTTAGATATTGGCATAGAAAGTACGCTTATTAATTTTGCAGATGATACCAAGCTGGGAGGGGTTGCGACTAATCTGGAGGATAGGGTCATAATTCAAAATGATCTGGACAAATTGGAGAAATGGTCTGAGGTAAACAGGATGAAGTTTAATAAGGACAAATGCAAAGTGCTCCATTTAGGAAGGAACAGTCAGTTTCCCACATAGAGAATGGGAAGCGACTGTCTAGGAAGGAGTATGGCAGAAAGGGATCTAGGGGTTATAGTGGATCACAAGCTGAATGAGTCAGCAGTGTGATGCTGTTGCAAAAAAAGCAAACATGATTCTGGGATGCATTAACAGGTGTGTTGTGAGCAAGACACGAGAAGTCATTCTTCCGCTCTACTCTGCGCTGGTTAGGCCTCAGTTGGAATATTGTGTCCAGTTCTGGGCACCGCATTTCAGGAAAGATGTGGAGAAACTGGAGAGGGTCCAAAGGAAAGCAACAAGAACGATTAAAGGTCTAGAGAACATGAAGGAAGGCTGAAAGAATTGGGTTTGTTTAGTTTAGAAAAGAGAAAATTGAGGGGGGACATGATAGCAGTTTTCAGGCATCTAAAAGGGTGTCATAAGGAGGAGGGAGAAAACTTGTTCATCTTGGCGTCTGAGGATAGAACAAGAAGCAATGGGCTTAAACTGCAGCAAGGGAGGTTTAGGTTGGACATTAGGAAAAAGTTCCTAACTGTCAGGGTAGTCAAACACTGGAATAAATTGCCAGGGAGGTTGTGGAATCCCCATCTGTGGAGATATTTAAGAGTAGGTTAGATAAATGTCTATCAGGGATGGTCTAGACAGTATTTGGTTCTGCCATGGGGGCAGGAGACTGGACTTGATGACCTCTCGAAGTCTCTTGCAGTCCTAGTATTCTCTGATTCTGTAGTTTGATTACCTGCTATGTTCATTCCCTCTGGCCACTGGGCTAAATGGACCCTAGGTCCGACCCAGAATGACTGCTCTTGTATTAAGGCATACTGGTGTGGCGCTGAAAGGAAACTTTGCACTACTGCAAAATGCTGCCTGCAAATACATTGGAAACTTGAATCTCCAATTCACTTTGTAATTTCATCTGCTGTTGTCTGCACCACCTTTTCTATTGCTGTTTGTCTAAATAATAACAACTGGGAAATGTTACTTCTGCCCAAACTGCGGTCCTTACGTTAAATGAGGGGTGCCTGCAGTATCTATTCTGCTCTTCATGTCATCTCTCAGAAGCTGGCACTCACTAGTTGAAGCATTGACTGATTTTCACTTTGACAAATCCCTTTTCAGTCTTACTTTGTATATCATGTTTTCTAGACTTTTAATTGTTTTTGTTCTCCCTCTTGATTACTCTAGTCAGCATTTCTCAAAATTCATTGCATTGTAGCCCCTTTCTGATAATCAAAATGTATACATGGCCCTGGCAGGGGAAACTGAATCCTGAACTCAAATCTTGCTGCCAGGAGTTGGGTTGGGGGCAAGCCCTTGGGCTTTCCCAATGTGTGATTACTAGAACTTTATACAGTACTCCAGCTGAACTCTTATCAATCTGTAGAGTGGAAGAATTACATCTTGTGTCCTAATACATCCCAGAATATTTGCTTATTTTGCCAAAGTGTTATATTATTGGCTTGTATTTAATATTATTGCAAAACAGGTAAACATCCATCTGGCATGTATTAGCAGGAATGTTGTAAAGACGATAAGATGTAAATGTTGTGCTCCACGCTGATTGACAAGACCTCAGCTGGAGTACTGTGTGCCATTCTGGGTACCACAGTAGGGGAAAGACGTGGACAAACCTAAGCAGCAGTTCTCAAACTCTGGGCTTGAACTCATAGTGGGTGGCAACCTGGTTTCAGTGGCGTATTCAGAGCTGGTGTTAAACTTGCTTGGGAACAGGGGTTGAAGGCGAAGCTTAAAGGCTTTGACACCCCCGCCCCCATTTTCCCGAGAGCTCCCAGGTGGCAGAGCTTCAGTTCCCCTTCCCAGTGCCATGTCTAATTTTGTGGTGTTTAAAGGGGGTTGCAATGCAATGAATTTTGAGAACTGCTGAACTAGAAGCCAAAGGGGAAAGTGTTAAAGATCTAGAAAACATTACCTACCTACAAAGCAATCTGGAGAAGAGCATATTGAGAGGGAACTTCATTCTTCAAATACATAAAAGGTTGTTATAAAAAGGAGGGTGATAAATTGTTCTTAACCACTGAGGACTGGACAGGAAGTAGTGAGCTTAAATTGCAACAAGCGAAAGTTAGGGTAGACATTAAGGAAAACTTCCTAACCATTGGTTTAGGTCAACACTGGAACAACTACCTAGGGAGGCTTTTAAGAATAAGTTAGCCAGGCACTAAGGGGTGGTCTTGATAGTATTTAGATCTTCCTTAGTACAGAGGGACTAGATTAAATGAATTTTGAAAACTTCTGACCTGAGAAGTCAAGAGGGAGAACAACAACAAAGATTAAAAGTTTAGAAAACATGACATACAAGGAAAGACTGAATAAAAGGATTTGTGAAATGTCTCACTTTCTAAGTTAGGGTGCATCTACACGGCACCCTAAACTAAAAATAAGACATGAAACTTGCGCTACACAAATTGTTTATCTTATTTCAAAATACCTTTGGCACATCTACACAGCGCCAAATTTTGAAATAATGCATTATTTTGAGCCATCACTTAATCCTTGTAGAATGAGGATTACAGGGATGCCAAATAGCGTGCCTGTTTGAAAAAGATTTCAAAATAGCGGGTGGCTTGTTAGGATGTGGGTTACCTCTTGTATCCCGAAATAGTCTTGCAGTGTTTACGTACCCTCAGAGTCACTCATTGCTTTAAACAATGAGTGCAAGCTTATGGGAAATGACCTGCAGAGCAGAGTAGACACATCATGCACTTCTTGTTTTACCTTTGGACCACAGTTTGGGTGAAACCTATGATGAATAGTAATAGAAATGTAGCCGTGTTAGTCTGGTGTAGCTGAAGCAAAATGCAGGACTAACAAGATGGTTTATTAGATGATGAGCTTTCGTGGGCCAGGCCCACTTCCTCAGATCAAATAGTGGAAGAAAATAGTCACAACCATATATACCAAAGGATACAATTTAAAAAAAATGAACACACATGAAAAGGACAAATCACATTTCAGAACAGAAGGGGGATGCAGGGGCTGGGGGAGAAAGGTAAGTGTCTGTGAGTTAATGATATTAGAGATGGGGAAAGGTAGATGTCTGTGAGCTAATGGTAGTAGAGGTGATAATTGGGGAAGCTATCTTTGTAATGGATAAGGTAGTTGGGGTCTCTGATGAATGACACTTCCAATCATACATTTCAGTGATTTCCTGCCACTATGTGCTTTTTCTCATCTGTCCAGGAAGGAGATGCTTCTGTATGCTGCTTCTTACAAACACATCTTTTTTTTCTTGGTTTGACTGTAGATTCTGAAGCGAGTTCCAAACAGTGTATTGTGGCTGTTGCGTTTCCCAGCTGTAGGAGAACCCAATATTCAGCAATATGCTCAGAACATGGGTCTTCCACAGAACCGAATCATCTTCTCTCCTGTTGCCCCCAAAGAGGAACATGTGCGAAGGGGCCAGTTGGCTGATGTTTGTCTAGACACTCCACTTTGTAATGGGCACACTACTGGGATGGATGTACTATGGGCTGGGACTCCCATGGTCACTATGCCAGGTAATGTTTCAGGGAAAGGAGATTGTAGTCACAGGGTGACAGTTGATGTTGAATGTAATTATTACAGACCTTCAATTCTTGTTTTTATTTTTATTGTGGATATGTAAATATCTAGAGTACAGAGTTTATAGATAGTAAAGAAATGAAATGCATGCCAGTTCTAGCTAGGGGGCAGGCTTAACTGATATCAGTGAAGAAACCTCTCCTTGTGCTCTCAGGGAGAGGGGAGAGAAATTAAGCAAATATACATACTAGAGATGTTAAACATCAAATAATATTGGCTATCAATTGCTTCTCTTTTCAGGAGAAACTCTTGCATCACGGGTTGCTGCCTCCCAGCTTACTTGCCTTGGCTGTCTTGAACTTATTGCTAAAAGTAGACAAGAATATGAAGATACTGCTGTGAAACTGGGAACCGATTTAGAATAGTAAGTAAATCCCTGTTAGAGAATGGAATGAAGATCTAGAACAGTATGGCACTATTATTGGGGCTAAAGAATGTAAGAAAGCAAAATGGAGTAAACATAAGTGACTATAAGCAGGGCTACTGATCGTGGGAAGGGAGGGAGAGAGGGAGGGGCAGTTGCTCAGAGCCCAGCAATTTAATAGGGCCAAGGGCTCCAAGATGACACTGCAATGGGCAGAGCCCCACAGCCCTTTAAGTTGCCGCTGGAGCCCCAGGCAGTGCTACAGGAATGGCAGGGGGAGGTTAGCCCTCAACCCCACCATTCTGAGGAGCCCGGAGCTGGTTCCACCCACCTTCCCTGGGGCCTAGCAGTTCTGTCAGCAGCCTTAGCTGTAAGCAGAGAGGCATATCACTACTTGGACTCTGTTGACCTTATTTTGACTATTACCAGCTATATGTTACCATGGGAGCTCACTGACCTCCATAGTTTTGAAGAAGACACTAAACAGCTTTGCTGATGAGAAGGGAAGATCTGTGCTCATTAGAATTAGAGACTACACTAGAATTCTTATCTGCATTTTGTCCTGAGAGATTTACCTCTTGTACTTCCTGATTTAGCTGCCTGTCTACTGGGAGGATGGGAATTCGTAGTATTACACCAAGAAGCAGGAGAAAAAGGCAATATATACCTTCATTTGAGGCCCATAGTAGTGGTGGGGATTCATGCAGACCCCAGAGGTTCGTGCTGAAGATAGTGGGTGGGGATGGGAAACAAGATGCCTTCTGAGGGAGTGTCCATCTCTTTTAAGTAGCCATAATAGGAGCTAGGAAGTCAAATGTGGGAGGGAGCTATACTTAGAATGCGGTGTAGTATGTTCACGTTGGTATGCTGACATGCCCAATGTATGCACTTTTCCTCCCTAAAAATAATTTGAACTTTACGCATTCAGATCATAGCACAATCACAGACCAACTAGCCCTCCTAGCTTTGAGGAACCCTCAACATATTTCCTATTTTACAGATAGACTGAGCATCATGTTAGCTTACTGTTTATTATAGTTGAAGAGTTTCCCCAGACCCCAGTATACCTTGATCCTAGGGCTTTAAGCCCTGTGACATCTGCCTGAAGCCTATGCCACGTGGTGGCCCGCACAACTGCCACAAGTGACTCTTGCCTCCAGTGCTTTGGAGAGGATCACCAGGTGGATGAGTGCAACACCTGCAGATGCTTCAAACTAGGACGAAAAAGGAGAGTGACTGCTGCCTGAAACTTTGTAATGGAGGCAGCACTTTGTCTGCATGTGGCATTGAAGTCATAGTGCGTCGGTATGGGGCTCCTCGGTGCCAAAGAAGTACTCTGCTAGAGTACCAGCAGCACTCCTGATGCCACATAAAATCGGGAGCAGACGGGCTACTCTCTAACTTGGCAGGCTAGTGAGGTGCATCCTAAGCCTGCCACACTCATACTAGGTATGTGAACAGGTAACTGGTTACTTGGAAACCATTTCCCTTATGAGGTGATGCTTAGGGTAATGGGTTAATCGGTCCTAGGAGGAGCCCCCTGATTAAATGGGATTTTACATCCCTATTCACCACACAACTGTCCACCCCAGCGGTCCCCAGAGAGCCGTTGAGTTCAGTGTGAGTGGACTCCTGGGGCTGGGACTAGTAGCAGATAAGTGAGACTTTCCTTTCCACATCAGACACATCCAAGGCAGCCAGGGCCTTTATTGAACTAACATGATCCCTTGGCCCAACTTTCCGATCCCCAGCCTCGCATCCTTCTGAGATTGCAGTTTGTGCCCTGGCACCAGCTGCTTTGGCACTTCCTGTCACAGTACTGGTGCCCACTTTGGCATCTGCCTGCCCAGCCTCCACTCCCCATTAGGCATCAGGAGAAGCCAAGGTTGCTCAGCCATCATTCCTTGCCATGGCATCGATCTCCAACACCGTCAGCTGTGGCTCCATCATGGTCCACTTCTGAGTACTCTTCAGGACCCTGCCTTCAAACAGAGCGGACATTGTTCTAGATTTTGGCATGTATTCTGGAGCAAGGCACCATACTTCAGGCACCCAGGCCTTCCCAGTGGCAAGAGCCTATGCAATGGCCCTTTTGGACTCCAGGGGCATGCCACCAGGGGTAGGACCAAATCTGTAGGGTAGCCTCAGTAGTGTCCCCATCATGAGGGATCCTGGGACAGAAGCCAAGTCCTCATTAATCTGTGGTGGGGGTGCAGACCTCAGGGAAGGACGCAGCCCAGCGGTGTAACTAAAGGCACTGCTTAGCTGGACACCAGGGAGCTAGGGGTATAAAAAGACCCTGTGCTCCTTTGGGAATAATCTTTGCCCAGTGAGGCAGTAGCAGGGATGGCTACCTCCCTTCCCGCAATGGATGCTAAAGTACACAAGGACCACCTTTACGGGATGGCACAGAATCTTACCTTACAGGCTGAGGAGATGTACCCTTTGGCTGATATTCTGACCAGCCTCCAGAGTCACTTTGCCTCTTATAAAAACAATTGCCAGCACAGCCAAGGTGCTTTGACAAACCCTGGCTTCTATACCACCAATAGTGAAAGAGTGTGAGCGCTGTTGTTTTGTCCTGCCAAAGGGATATGAACACTTGTTTACATGCCCCGTTAGGAACTCTGGTGGTGGACACCGCCAATTGTAAGGAGCGTTCGGGGCTGCTAGGTCCAACTTCAAAGGTCAAGGAAGCCCAAGAACCTCTTCAGATGCAAAGTCTTTGTTACCAGAGACCTCCAGCTTTGCATCACCAGTCAACAGATGGTGCTAAGCAGGTACTTCTGGAGGACATCATTGGCCGAGTTCCAGGAGCTGCTCCTAACCAATGCTTATCCAGAATTCATGGCAATCCTGAATTCATGGCAAGGTGGTTGCTTGCACCTCTCTACAGGCCACTCTAAATTCTGTGAACTCTACAAGTTCATTATGGCAACTGCCATCACTATGCACAGGAGCTCATGGCTCCACTTTTCTGTTCTCCCTGCTGAGATCTAGAACACATTATACGTCCCCTCCCCTTTGACTATACCCGCCTCTTTATGGAACAGATTGACTCATGATTACACAGTCTCAAGCTCTCAAAGGCAACTTTTGGTATCCAGTTCCCCACCCAGCAAAGAAAGCCTTTCAAGCCGCACCTGCTTTACCTCACCATCCCTGTGTTTCTGTTCAGGAAGTCTAAGGCAGAATTTGAACAGGGAGTAGGATAGAATCATAGAATAGTAGGACTGGAAGGGACCTCTAGAGATCGAGTCCAGTCCCCTGCCCTCATGGCAGGACCAAATACTGTCTAGA
The DNA here is from genome assembly GCF_052426305.1 of Pelodiscus sinensis. Classification (NCBI taxonomy): domain Eukaryota; kingdom Metazoa; phylum Chordata; order Testudines; family Trionychidae; genus Pelodiscus; species Pelodiscus sinensis. The sequence goes on along the minus strand of NC_143064.1, from coordinate 250,156 downwards.
CCAGTGGTCCCCAACCTTTTTAGGTTGTCGGGCGCCAGGGGGCGTGGCCGTTTGCCCACCGGGCGCCAGGGGGCGGGGACCGAGGGCGGCCCCCCCATCCACGCGCCCGGGGGCGGGGCCCCACCTACCGCGCGCCCAGGGGCGGGGCCCCACCTACCACGCGCCCGGGGGCGGGGCCCCCCCCATAGCTGCGTGCCCAGGGGCAGGGCCCCCTCTAAAGGCCGCGCGCCCAGGGCCGGCGCTCCCCGCCCCCTCCCCCTCCCGCCGAGTACCGCGCGCCCGGGGCCAGCGCTCCCCCCCCCCCCCCCCCCCCGCCGAGCGCCCGTAGCCGGCGCTCCCCCCCGTCGCCGAGTGCCGCGCGCCCGGCGCTACCCCCGACAAGCGCCCGTGCGCCATGTGCCCGGGGCCAGGGTTAGGGTTAGGGTTAGGTGTTGGGGACCACGGGTCTAGACCATCCCTGATAGACATTTATCTAACCTACTCTTAAATATCTCCAGAGATGGAGATTCCACAACCTCCCTGGGCAATTTATTCCAGTGTTTGACTACCCTGACCGTTAGGAACTTTTTCCTAATGTCCAACCTAAATCTCCCTTGCTGCAGTTTAAGCCCATTGCTGCTGCTTCTATCCCCAGAGGCCAAGATGAACAAGTTTTCTCCCTCCTCCTTATGACACCCTTTTAAATATCTGAAAACTGCTATCATGTCCCCCCCTCATTCTTCTGTTTTCTAAACTAAACAAACCCAGTTCCTTCAGTCTTCCCTCATAGGTCATAGGTAATCATTCTTGTTGCTCTTCTCTGGACCCTCTCCAATTTCTCCACATCTTCCTTGAAATGCGGTGCCCAGAACTGAACATAATACTCTGATTGAGGCCTAACCAGCGCAGAGTAGAGTGGAACAGCAATAATAGATAGATCTTCCGCTAACCAGGGCACGGATGCATCCAGGCAGCCCCAGGGATTTTCACACTTTTGAAGGTGCGCCTGAGGATGGACACCAGTCCAGTTTGCAGATCATCTGCCACCCTTTGTGAACTATTTCTACCACTTCTGCCATGCCTGGACTCAGATCACTAGATTTTTCACGTGATAGAGGTGGGATACTGTCTCCAGTTCTGTTTCTCCCTTGCCCATTCCTCTTCAGGAACTGTTTTCACAAGCTATTCCTTCAGTGGGTGGTGCAATCACTGCTTGTCCTGTGAGCAATAGAGACGGTTCCTCTGGAGTTTAGGGGCTCTACTCCCACTATTTTAAATCTCCTGGTGCGGGTTCAGACCCGTATTCACATCTGTGGGACCTCAGCATGTTCATAAAGGTGGAGTTCTGCATGGTCACCTTGGCCTCTATCATTCACTCCCAGGATTGGGGGGCTGGTATGTTGCCCTTGATGTGAATGTGTACTTTCCTATTTCAATTACCCTGGCCCACAAACTATTTCTCCGATTCATGGTTGATCCCTGTTTCCCTAAAGGACAAAATCAATCATGTCCACCTAGTCCCTACCAGAACAGGCAGAAACTGCCTGGGAATCTTAGAGCACATGGAAGCATGTACATATGTGGTCTAGAAAAGTGTTTCTTATCCAGTGGCATGAGTACCTAAGGGGCACTTTAGAGAAGTCTGGGGGATACATCAACACAACAGAAATTCGGAGAGAACTGAATTTTTGTTTTAAGTTTTACACCACTTTAATTTTTTTGTACTTTTTACACCCAAAAATTTTATCATCCGCCCAGCTACGATTAAGTTGTTTAAACAAATATGTTGCAATGGTAGAAAAAAATGTGTCTGAAAACTGTAGGTACTGGGGGTACTTATAATTTTTTTAAAGAGGTACTTTATTGAAAAAGCTTGAGAAACACTGGTCTAGAATACCAGGCAGCATCTAACACCCCCTGCAAGCATGGTTGGCATGAGTATAAAAGCCAACACCAGGACTCATTGCACATGGTGGTCATGTATCATCCTGGACTCCCTCAGCTAGTGGTTGCAGGATTCGGTAAGATACTCCATCGTGCTGTTTTCCAAACCTGATCCCTCCATACAGTTGGTCTCTGACACGTTGGCTTTGTATTTGGGGTGCGGACTGGGGAGACATCAGGATACAAGGTATGTGGTCCTGAGAAGAACTATCACTGCATATCAGTGTCAAGAAACTCAGGGGAGTCTGGTGTGCCAGATAGTCTAACCCCTCATGCATGGCAAGTGGATGTCAGTCTTGACAGACAACACCACAGAGATGTTCTGTATAAAGAGACCATGAGGTGCTTGCTTCTCTCCCCTGTGCTGGGAAGTCCTGCTACTGTTGGAGTTTGGTTTGTCCCATACCATTTAGCTCCAGGCAACTTAACTCCTGGGAGCCCAGAATGAGTTGGCAAATTGCCTCAGCCACTCCTTCAGTGGACATGAGTGGTCCGTCAGAGTGGGTGTCATCCTGAGCATTTTCCACAAGTGGGGCTTTCCCCCATCTAGATCTGGTCACAATGTGGGGCAACAGAAAGTGTCAGCAGTTCTGCTTTTTCCTGAATCGCAGCCCAGGTTGGATAAGGGACACATTCCAGCTGTCAGGAATCCCACCTGCTGTACGCATTCCCGCTGATCGACAAGGTCCTCTTCAAGGTGCACTAGGACAAGACCTCACTAATCCCTATAGCACCAGCCTGGCCCCACCAGCGCTAGTTCACCACCTTGCTGGAGTTCTCCCCCTGATTCCAAACTTCATCATGAGCGCCCTGCAGATCATCAGATGTCCATTTTCTATCTGTGGATATCAATATCCCTGAATGTGAATGCAGACATTGTAAATCATTTTTGCAGCTATGGATACAAATTTTGTATCTGCGCATGGCTTTTTCCTCGTCACTCAGAACCATGATCAGCTGTCACCCCCAACTGGAATCTTTCCACCTCATGGCATGAAAGCTCTCTGGTTGACCTGGTCTTGAGAGCCAGTGTTCAGACTTAGTGCAGAAGCAAGAAGCCCTCTACTTGGACTACTTATTAGGCCAAGTGGAAACTATTTTCTGTTTAGTCCTTACAGAAGGGAATTCCTGAACTTCAGGCCTCAATTCCTGTCATTTTGGACTCCTTGCTCAAACTGAAACAGCAGAATTGGTGACATCCTTAGTTAGGGTTCACATGGTTGCCAATTCTGCCTTTCACCCAGGGTTGAAGGGGTGGGAGTGTCTGTATTCACTAACCTATTGGTAAACTACTTCCTTAAGGGATTGGACAGATTGTATCCTCAGATGAGAACCCCCGCCCTCCTGGGATCTTAACTTGGTTCTCACCAGGCTAATGGCTCCACACCATTCAAGTCTGTGGTGATATGTTCTTTACTCCACCTGTTCTAAAAGGTGGCCTTTTTAGTGGCTATGACCTCAGTCAGAAGGGTTTCTAAACTCAGCATTAATGTTGGAGCCCCCTACACCAGGGGTGGGCAATAATTTTTGATCGGGGGCCACTCCCAAGAATTTGGAAAGTGGTCAAGGGCTGCACTCTTCCATGATATTAATGGAGAGGTGTGGGGTTTGGGATGGAGGGTAGGTGCAGGAGGGAGGTTAGGGTAAGGGAGGGAGTTTGGGTGAAGGAGGTGGTTGTGACCTGGGACACTGGACTGGGGTACAGGAGCAGGTGCAGGGGTTTGGGTTGTGAGGTAGGCCTGGAGGGGACTGATCTGGTGCCAGACCTAGGAGGAGATATGAGTGCAGGAGGGGTCAAATGGAGATGTAGAGGCAGCAGCGTCGGGTGGCAGTAGCCCCAATCTAGGGAGAGTCTGAGGTCCCATACCCAACGTGACCTGGAACTGAGATGGGCTCCCTGCCTGCCCAACTCCTAATATACTTTAAATGCAGAGCTGAGGCAGGGGTAGGCCTGGACCCATCGCAAGCCAGGGCTGAGCCAGCCTGCTGGCAAACCTGCTAAAAACTTACTGTTGGGGGGGGTGGGGGGAATGCATATAGTCTATAGCATTAACCTATAAGGTTTTGCTCATTGGTTAATTGGTTAATCAACTGCATTATTACATCCCTACCACATACCAGTAACAGATTATACATGTTTCACTCTTTAGATGTCAGGCGCGCTTTAGTTTTGTATGCTCCAAATAAAAAGCTATTTCATGAGTCTACACAACTTTTAATCTGGATAGCAGACAGAATGAAGAGGATGCCAGTCTCATCTCAGCTTGGATCATATAGTGTGCCCTAGTGCAGGGTGACCTCATAAAGGTCCCTGCCACGCCACTGACGGCTCTCTCCACCAGAGCCATGTTACCATCAGCCCCATCCAGGACATATGTAGGGCAGCCACTTGATGAAAAGTGATAGTCTTCTAGTAATACTATGCAATCTCCTAGCAGTCTAGGGATGATGGAGCCTTGGGTGGGGCAATGTTGAAGTCCATAATCACAATCTTTGACTCTTCCTCCAATGACACAACGTGGAATGGACATAACCATTTATTTTTTTCTTCTTCAAATGATTGCTTATTGAACTGTTCTTTGAAATGTGTTGCTCATGTGCATTCTAAATCCCACCCACCTCCCTCTTTGTACTTCTTGCCATTCTGGCAAAAAGGAATTGAGGCAGCCGCAGGTCAACAGGGACCTATATTTGCCACCAAATAGGTGCCACTCCAGAGGGCTCTACAACTAACCTGACGGGTACTGCTAGGTGAAAAACCTTTCAACAATTGTCCACACAGTGCACATGCTTAATGAAATGGACATGAGCAACATATCTCATAACTTGTTCTTCTTTGAGTGATTGCCCATGAGCATTCCAATACAGGTGTGTTCGCGCAGCGTGCATTCGCCGTTGAAGACTTTCCCTCAGCAGTATCCTTAGGGCCAGCAAGGAGCCCCCTGAAGTGGTGCCGATATATCGGCCCATATACACCCCTGCTGGCCCCCTCATCCACTTAGTTCCTTCTTACCGTCGTGACGATCGTCGGAACAACCCTCAGCTCGTCTTCGAGTCGTTCTCTTCACTGTTCTTTTCCTTGTCAGCAATCTTCTGTTAAGTACCTGTTAATTTCGTGAAAGACTTTAATTTGTAGTTTTCCTTTTACCCTGCTGCAGTGCGCCATGTGCCCACAGCAGGGCTTGCCTGGCCCGCAAGGCTTGAAGCCCTGCAAGAAGTGCAACGAGTCTTTGCCGTGTGGTGACCCACACTCATCGTGTTTGAAGTACCTGGGATAAGAGCACACTGCAGGATTTGTAAGGCATTTAAGCCCAGGACCAAATGAGAGTGAGAGTCGCGGTTCCAGGTGCTCCTGATGGAGGCGGCACTCCGTCCAACACTGGCTCCAGCACCGAGCTCCAACAGCGCACTGGCCTCGGTGCGTGACAGCTCCGCACACTGCGCCTCCCCGGTACCGCACAGGGCCAGACGTCGCACCCAGTCACCGGTACCAGTACAGAAGAGGAGTCCTAATAGGGGGTCAGTCCCCGCCCAGGTATGTGTGGTCTACAGTGGGGCACGTGGCACCAGCCAGTCCAGAGCCCAGGCCTTTTAGGTCGGGTGGCTACTTTTCCCACTGGAGGGATGAGAGTCCTTCAGAGGACCTCTCAGATCCATCTGCTTTGGAGGCAGTAAGGGTCCTTATAGACTCTTCTCTCCTCCCCTCTGCCAACTCCAGCACCCTCAAGACGGCACGGGGATGCCCGGTATCACTCCCCTCCTAGGGTGCCTGGCAAAATGGTGCACAAGGTGTGGCAGAGCCATGTGGCACACATGGCACCTCCCCTGGCACTGGCTACTATCACGCCAGTGCCGGTGGCAACGGATCCAGCACCAGACGCAACACGGATTACCCGCCTGGCACCGCTATCGGCCCCCGGTACCACGGCACCTACTGTCAGGGATCCTGTCTCAGCCATGTCTCCTCCTCCACCTCGGCACCATGGCAAGCCGGAAGCCAGTCATCCCCAGGCCCAGGGGAGAATATGGCTCTAGTGAGCCAACTTCTCCCTCCTCCCTCCGTAGCCACTTTGGACGATCCAGGCCATACAGACACCCCTGTGGGCGATATGGCAAAGGGGTCGTTGTTGCCCTCCTCCCCGACGAGGCTCTGGCCAACTCTGCGCCCTTCATGGATGCCAGGGCTCACCAAGACCTCCTCTGCCGTCTGGCCCAAAGTCTGGGAGTCCAGGCGGAGAAGGTCTCTGAGGGCTTGGACTCAACCATCGACACCTTGCATGCAGACGCTCCTTCCAGAGTGCTGGTGCTGATCAACAAGACGGTAGCCAGGATCTCGGCAGCCTTTAGCAAATCCTGGCGTCTATCCCACCCACCAATAAGCAGGTGGAATGGAGGTATTTTGTCCCCCAGGAGGGTAATGAACACTTCTTCTCCCACCCTCCCCCAGGTTCTTTAGTAGTTCAGACACTCAACCAGAGGGAGAGGTAGGGACAGCACATGGCCATTCTTAAGAACAGGGAGGCTAAAAAGACCGACTTACTGGGTTGAAAAGTCTACGCATCCGGGGCATCCAATACTGAATTACCAACCAGCAAATTTTTCTGTCCAGATATGCCTACAACACCTGGGCGTCAATGGACAAGTTTACAGACTTGCTCCCCAGAGACTCCCATGCGGAGTATAAGGCCCTTCAGGAGGAGGGGAGAGTAACTTCCTGGATGGCGCTACAAGCAGCACTCGATGTGGCTAATGCGGCTTCTCGAGTCATGGCCACCAGAGTGGTCCTGTGTCGCAGTTCATGGCTCCAGAGCTCCGGAAGTCCAAAACACCTTGCAGGACCTCTTTTGAAGGCATGTCGCTCTTCTCCAAGCAAACTGACCAGCGGCTCCATGGTCTGAAGGACACGAGAGCCACATTAAAGTCCTTGGGCCTTCACACACCTGCCACCCAGAAGCGTTCATATGCTAATAGGAACACCCCTAGAATGCCTCCACAGGGCCCACCCCCTGATTTTACCCATCATCCGGGCAGGGCTAATAATGGTAGGAACAATAGGCACCGCTCTTGCCCAACCCCGGATTCTAACCAGGGGCCCCCCAATAAGCCCCCTCTCGGGTCCCGACAGAGCTTTTGACAGGACCCCCAAGAGCTTCTTACAAGTCTCTCTGTACCCTTCCGGGACAATTTATCCTGTTTCCTCCAGGCCTGGCCGTCTGTTACTTCGGACTGATGGGTTCTGGACATAGTGGAAATGGGCTGTGTAATCCCTTTCCACTCGCCCCCTCCTTCCCAATCCCCTACCCTGTCCCTTTTTAGGGACCCCTCTCACGAGCCTCTGTTACAGGAGGAGGCGGTAGAACGAGTTCCCCTTGATTTTTTGTAAACAGGAATTTATTCCCACTAGTTTCTGGTTCCAAAAGCAAAAGGGGGCCTCTGCCCAATCCTGGACCTCAGAGCTCTAAACCTCTTCATCATCAAGACAAAATTCAAAATGGTGACTGTAGCGTCCCTCATTCCTTCCCTAGTCCCTGGAGACTGGTATGCTGCCCTTGACTTCAAAGATGCTTATTTTCATGTTTCAATCACCCCCTTCCTCCGAAGGTTCCTGCGATTCACTGTGGGCCAGGACCACTACCAATTCACGGCCCTCCCCTTTGGTATTTTTACAGCCCCCCTGGGTCTTCACCAAATGTATGGCGGTGGTGGCCACCAAGCTTAGGAAAAGGGAAGGCCAGGTGTTCCCTTATTTGAACAATTGGCTCCTCCGAGGGGAGTCGGAAACCCAGGTGAGAGACCACATCGCCATAGTCCGTGAACTTTTTCAAGAACTAGGTCTTCTTTTAAACCTGGGCAAATCCACCTTAACTTCTACCCAGGCAATAGAATTCGTGGGTGTGACCCTGGATTCCCGGTCTCAGAGAGCCTCTCTACCCAGCTCCTGCTTTCTCACGCTACAGTTGGCGGTCAGGTTGCTCCAGAACTTTCCAGTGACCACCGCCCAGGCTTGCATGCGTCTATTGGGCCTCATGGCCACCTGCTCTTATGTAGTGCAGCACACCAGAATGTGCATGCACCTTCTTCAAATGTGGCTATCACGAGTCCACAACCCAGCCATCCACTCCTGGGACAGTGTTAACCGTTTCCACCCCTGTCCTCCTTCGCCTGGAGAGATGGACCCATTGAGCGGAAGTCTGCGCAAGGGTCCCACTCTCCCAGCCAGTCCCGTCCATCCGACTGGTCACAGTCGCGTTGGACACGGGTTCGGGAGCCACCTGGGAGAGCTGCACAGTCAAGGTACGTGGTCCCCCTGCGAAACCTCCCTGCGTATCAACGTCAGGGAATTCAGGGCGGTCCGGCTGGCTTGTGCAGTTTTCCTTCCCCACCTGGGGCAAGACTGTCCTCATCGTGTCACGACAGTGGTGTCCTATATAAACAAGCAGGGTGGGGGCTTGTTCACCTCACCTGTGCTCAGAGGCAACCAATCAGCCTATGGGAATTCTGCATCTGGGCGGATAGCCACCCAATGGCCTCATATCTCCCGGGCTCACAGATCATCCTAGTGGACAGATCGTTTGCACACCACGAGTGGTCCCTGCATTGGGACGTTGCTCAATCTACCTTCCGTGTATGAGGGTTTCCCCATCTGGATCTGTTCGCCACAGGACAGAACACGAAGTGCCCCTGCTATTGCTCCCTTATAGGACAGAGACAGGGGGTTTTAGGGGACGCTCTCCTCCTCTACTGGCTGCAAGGCCTGCTGTACACCTTCCCGCCCTTCCCACTAGTTCACAGGGTCCTGTTGAAAGTGCAGGAGTTCAGGGCATCACTAATTCTAATCACCCCAGCATGGCCCAGACAGCATTGGTTTTCGACCCTCCTCAACCTCGAGAGAGGCCTGTAACTCTCCCACTATTCCCGGACCTGATATCCCAGGGCTCGGGCAGGCTTCACCACCCAGACCTACAGTCCCTTCACTTGACAGCATGAAAGCTTTGTGGTTTAACGGCAGAGGCGCTCGAGTGCTCTCAACGAGTCCAAGAAGTCCTTTTGGGTAGCAGAAACCCTTCCACTAGAATTACATATCTCGCTAAGTGGAAGCGGTTTTGCTGTTGGGCTTCTCAGAAGGGGGTACACCCGAGGTGGACACCAGTCTCCTTGATCCTGGATTACCTGTTGGACCTTAGGCTCCAGAATCTCTCTTCCTCTTCTATTAAGGTCCCCCTAGCGGCCATTTCAGCCTTCCACCTAGGGGAAGAGGGGAAAATGCTATTTGCCAACCCTTTGGTCAACAGGTTCCTAAAAGGAATGGACAGACTCTATACACATGTCCGGTAATCCGTTCCCCAGTGGGACCTAAACCTAGTACTATCCTAACTTATGGGGCCCCCGTTTGAACCGCTAGCCACGTGCTCCCTCTTCCACCTATCATATAAGGTGCCTCTCCTAGTGGCAGTCACATCTGTGAGGCGGGTGTCTGAGCGTTGACGTCAGATTCCCCCCTACACAGTATTTTGTAAAGACAAGGTCCGGCTCCGCCCTCACCCAGCCTTTTTGCTGAAGTTAGTTTCTGCATTCCATACCTCCCAGGATATTTTTCTACCAGTCTTTTACCCGAAACCGCATGCATCAGGGAAAGAGCAAGCTTTACACGTTAGATGTCCGTAGGGCGCTAGCCTTTTATTTAGACAGGACCAAACTGTTTGGAAAATCACCACAATTTTTCGTAGCCATCGCGGAACACATGAAAGGCCAACCTGTATCCGCTCAGCGGATCTCCTCATGGATAACCGCCTGTATCAGGGAGTGCTACTCCATAGCAAGCATTTCAGCCCCGACCCTTAGAGCACACTTCACGAGAGCTGTGGCAGCTTCCACCGCTTTCGCAGTGCAGGTTCCCATCCTGGACATCTGTAGGGCTGCCATATGGTCCTCGGTCCACGTTTGCTAACGATTTTGCGCTGTACGATCAGGCCAGAGAGGATTCTGCCCTGGGTAGGGCAGTCCTTAACTCCTCGGTGGTTTTGACATCCAGCCCTCCGCCTAGTTAGGTTCTACTTTGGAGTCACCTATATTGGCATGCACATGAGCAATCACTCGAAGAAGAAAGAACGATTACTTACCTCATAACTGTGATTCTTCGAGATCTGTTGCTCATGTCCATTCCAAATCCCCACCCACCGCCCTTTATCCGGAATATGTCGGTAAGAAGGAACGGAGTGGGTGAGGGGGCCAGCAGGGGTGTATATGGGCCGATATATCCCCAGGGGGCTCCCTGCTGGCCCTAAGGGTACTGCTGAGGGAAAAGTCTCTGACAGCGTGGGCACACTGCGTGCACACACCTATATTGGAATGCACATGAGCAACACATCTTGAAGAATCACAGTTACGAGGTAAGTAACCGTTCTTTCTTGGAGATTTAGGTAAATGCTTTTTCTGTCTAGAGATTAATATTTACTTCTAGCAGCTGCTGGGAGGGAGAAGGAATGCTGATATATTGAACATTCTGCAGGAAATAATTGCAACCAAGATGCATTTTTGCTTTGCTTTCAGAGAGAAACCTAGTCTGAAATAGCTGCACTTGCACTTGGGCAAAATCCACTTGATGGGACTAGATCAAAGAATTGGTGGTCTGGCTAATTAGCGTGTAGTTATACGAACACAAATGTCCATAGTGTTTTCAGCTATAACTAAAGAGTTGTTTCTGTGAAGTTCATTGTTTCATGTTGGGGAAACTCAAAATGTATGTTGTTGCTCTAAGGCAGTGGTCCCCAACCATTTGGGGTTGCCGGGCGCCAGGGGGCGTTGCCGTTCACCCGCTGGGGGGCAGGGCCCCCCCCGAGCAGGGGCCCCCCCATAGCCGCATTCCCGGGGCCGGCGCTGGTGCTCTCTTCCCCTCCCCCCCCTTCCCCAAGCGCCGCGCGCCCGGCGCTGGCACTCTCTCTCTCTCCCCCCCCTTCCCCAAGCGCCGCATGCCTGGGGCCGGCGCTCTCCCCCCCCCCATGCACCGCGGGGGGTCAATCCGCGGCGCCCCCCGGGGCTGGCGCTCACCGTGCGCCACGCGCCCGGGGCTGGCTCCGGCACCGCGCATGCGCCACGTGCCCGGGGCCAGGCCAGCCCTGAGCACTTGGCGGGTGCAGACAAATGCCTGGCGCCCGCAGGCACCGTGTTGGGGACCACGGCTCTAAGGGGATGACTATAAAGGGGATTTGCTGAAGCAATTATGTGTTTTCTGGGTTAGTTGAGCTAATATATCTCACTAGCCATTTGTTCTTGTCTGCTTCTAATCTGACTACTTGCTGTTATCTTTTTGTGTAGCCTGAAGAAAATACGTAGTAAAGTCTGGAAGCAGAGAATATCAAGTCCTTTATTCAACACCAAACAGTACACCATGGAACTGGAGCGGCTTTACCTTCAGATGTGGGATCACTATGCTGCTGGCAACAAACCAGACCATATGGTTAAGCCGGCAGAGACCAGTGAATCTGCATGAAGGACCCTGCCCACACAATTGTCCAGGAATTGAACCTCTCAAACTCCTCTGCAAAGGAGATGGGAGTTAAAGACAGTGCATTTCTACTTAATCTGCCTGGTACTCTGTGGGTGACGTGATACATGATGGTGATTTCAGAGCACATACTTGCTTTCTGCATCACAGGGAGAGGCTGTAGAATGGGGACTATCTATTCCATAAGGAGTTTGAAAAGGATTGAGTTGTGCACATGTACTGTATGTTTGCAAGACATGTTGCTTGATGGGGGAAGTAAACTATCCATCCAATTGTGATTTCATGGATTCAATCTTCCTATGAATTTATCTTCTCTTATGTAGATTGGGAAATGGAGCTTTTTAATGTTTGATTTCAGATGTTCCTGTTGGTATATATGCGATTCTTCCATGACATGATTTCCAACTAGTGAGTGTTGCTGCCTGCATTAACTTCTTAACTGTGCAGATTGAAAGGGCATATTTGCTGGTGTAGTCTTTTTACGGGTTTTATAAACCACTTGAGCCTATGTCAGCCTTTTAATGTTTGACCTCTGTTTTGGAACTTTCTGTACTCTGATTTAGATGAGAACTCAGTACTTTAAAAGACAACTTAGCCTGTAACTCTGCTGATTGGCTTTATGATGACAGCTAATATTCTGGTGGAAAAAAAACAAATTTAGATTAAATTAATGCCCAAACTGTTTTGAAGTAAACTGGTGCCAAATACAAATCCTTCAGGAATTATTGTTAATTATGTACAGAGGCACAGTCCTAGGTACTGTAGCAAGGACTTTTTTTAAAATAAAGCTCTGGTTTGCCCAGTTTGACCCATTTGGCCAGCGTTTTGCCTTGCTACCCTTCTGTGCTGCTGTCAAAACAATATTATGGGCTGCTGGCCTTCAGCCTTTCTTTATATAGTTTGGTTTCTAAATCTATTCATTTCAGTAGAAATGAAATCCTAGGTAAGTATAGATTTTAATCTGTTAAACACATCCATGAAGTATATTAATGTTAAAAAGTATTCCAAATCTGAAAAGTGCTCAAAGTATGTAGTTATGTATATAATTCTTTCAGTATTTTATGACCCATCTAAAAGCTTTTATTCTTGGGGGAGGGGGGTTAATTTCTTTCTCACTGATGTATGGTAACTTGGAAGCCTTCAGTCTGTGTGTGAAATCTGATGCTGAGTTTTGTATTGAACAAGTATAAATTAAGTAATTTTGTTCCTAAATCCTTGTAGAAGGTCATAGACTGCAGTTTAAAGCAAACCAATGTCATTCTTGCTAGGTGTTACATATTTCCATTCATTAATAGGTTTTTTTTCCTAGTGCAGCAACAGTATGCTGCTTTTGGTGCACCTTAAGTCCATTTAGAAGCATCAACTGAATCCTAGCTGATGCACACTTTGTATAGGATGCCTTTAATGTGCTAATAGATTATCACCTGAGCATGAAATCTTAGGTTTATTTCTCTAAGTGTGGGAACATACAGAAACTTATTGACAAGCACTTTAATTTACCTGGTCATTCATTAAGAGATCAAGTTGCTGTTTTGTTATAAACCAATTCCACAAGCCAAATACACAGGGAAGGGTTGGAACTACAATCTATTCACAAATTTAATTCTCATGCCTATCGAGATACCGGCTGGTTGGGACACTATCAACCAAACAAACACTGAAGATGGCAATGGTTCTTTGTCGGTGTAGATTCTGGTGTTAGTACTCTTCCTCTCTAAGGCTATGTCTACACTATAAGGTTTTTGCACAAAAACTTGCACACCTCAAGTGTGTTTTTGCATAAGAAAAGCTAGAGTCAGTCGCCAGAACCGGGCTTTTTACAGTGTAAGTATAACTGCTTCTATGAGGCATAACTCCTTTGTACTACAGCTCTTGTGTAAAAAGGCAGGTGTGGATGCCCCACAGGGGTTACTTGCACAAAAAGAGCTTATCTGAAAAAGCACAGGTGCTCTGATGGCCATCCTGTGAATGGCAATCAGGGTTTTCTGTCACAAGAGTATCCATGCAGTGTGGAGGCACTCTAACCGCAAAAGCCATGTGCTTTAAGGTTTAGTGCTTTTGCAGCATCATAACACTCTCTCTCTCTCTCTCTCTCTCTCTCTCTCTCTCTCTCTCTATATATATATATATATATATATACACACACACACACACACACACCACCCAGATCTGAGCCTATCATACACTAGACCCCCCCACACCAAATTCCTGCACCCTCATATCTACAAACCTGTGGCTTTCTTAGTACCCCAACCCTCCCTCTACCCTCACCATGCCCCAGCCTGGAGCCCCTTTCCTGAGCCAGTGTCTCGTTCTCCAACTCCTGCATCCAAATTTCCTCCCAGAGCTTGCACCTCTTACCCCTTCCCACACCCAAAGCCTTCATTCTCACTCCAGAGCCCACATATCCTGTCTCAACCCAGTGAGGGTACAGCTAGACTGCAGGAGTTTTTCTGGGATTCCAGATATATCCCAGAAAAACTTCCACATCCAGGCATGTGTTTGTTCTTCCACTTCTTTTAGTGGAAGACCAAACCTGCTTTTGCGGTAAGCCTTGTATTCCTTGTTCCATCAGGAATAGGGAGGCTTCTGAAAGAAGGGGTTTTTCTGACTTTTGGTCTAGTCTAGACAAACCAAATGTTGGAAAAATCTCTTCCTACAGAATAAGTGGAAAGAAAAAAAAAGCAGTGTAGAGCGTCTAAGGGCTGGGGTTAGCAAGTGATGGAGAGAATAGAGAGGGCAGTAGATCTCGGTTTGTCCTGACACTTGAAGTGATCTTGGCATTAAAGGGTGGAGACCCTGCTGTGCAGACTAACTCAGCTACCCCTCTGAAGCGTCTGACAAATGTTTGTTACTGTCCAGGTCTTAACTCAGCACGTGTGGGCTGCCTTGCAGCCCTCTTAAGCTGCTCGGCACGAGGGAGTGGGGGCAGATACTAGGCTCAAGCCCTTCCCTGGGAGCATGTCTCCCTCGAGCGGGCTGGTCCTGCTGCCTGTGGACAGTGCCCGGTTACGACTCGGGCTTTAGGCAGCAGCACGGTGTTCTAGCGGGGGGGGGGGGTGAGAAACCCCCCTTTACAGTCGTGCAGCTGAGCCGCTTGGCTCGGCCCGGGGCGCTCTCCCGAGCCCGCGCTGCAGGCATGTGGCGCGTGCCCCCTCCAGCCGAGCCCTGCGCAGCGCCTCGCTCTCGTGGTCTCGCGGCCGAGAGCTGCTGCGCTGCGCACTCCCGCTGCCCTGGGCGCATGCGCGAGGTTTGAACGCGGCGGCGGGATCTGCGATGTCGCGTGGGCGCGGGCAGGTAGGTGGGAGAGGGCCGGGGGCGCGCGGGGCGGGCCCTGAGGGGAAGGGGCCGCGCGGGGGGCACCGTGTCCCGGGTTTCTAACGGGCCGCGGGCCTCTGCGCAGGGCCGGCTGCTGCTCCCCGCCGCGGGGCACGAGAGACGAGGCGGCGCCTGCTCGGGGCCCACGGACACGCCGCCCGGGGCTGGGCCAGGTAGGTGACTGGGCGCGGCTCGTGTTTCCCTTCCTGGCGGGGTCGCTGCGCGCTCGAGCGCTGCCCCTTGTGCGGGTTCCTGCCAGTCGGTCGCGCGTTCGTGTAGCCTGGGACTTCTCGGGAAGCAGCCCGCTGTGGGAAATGAGGCTCGCACATTCCCATTCCACAGCACCGTCTGCACCTGCTCACTCGCGACACCGAAATAACAATGTTGCAAACAATAACCGCTACAAAGTATTTCTTCTTAAATCCCTCCTGCGTGAAACCCAACGCTGTGCCTTCTAATGCAAATACCATGCTAATCAATAGTTTGAAGCATTAGAAAACATAAGTGACTATTTCATGTGGTCAATTAAAAGTGGTACTTACTAAGTGGAGGTGGAGGGAACAAGTATGTTTGGGGTGGCTTAAGTTGTGTGGAGAGGCAAAATCATAGTTAAGCCAAATGAAACCCTCAGATACTCTGTGTGATGGGAAAGTATAAAAACCTGAAATTAATAGAATGGTTCTAGGTTGCAACAGATGGCTGGGAACTTAACTAGAGATTTACTGGCTTTTTGTATGCCTGTGCGCTGCAATATTCACTTGAGCACCCTTTTTTTCAGTAAAACTTGTTTTATTCAAACAGAGCCATCAAAATATACAAGGTTCTTTGCAGACGTAATAATGATAGGTATTTACTTGGAAGAGTTTATAGTCAAAATTCCTAGTATTGCTACATGAATAGTCCAATCAGACATAATGTGACTATTTGTTTATGTAACATACTGATGTTATGTTACTGCAGACTCAGGACCTAAGTAGGTGACAGATAGAGAAAGGGAACATTATGGGAAAAGTCTACATATTTCCACTCAGGGAAGTCAAGTCACTTGCCAAAGACTGCAGCTCCAAGGAAATTCAGAGCGGATTCTGTCATACAGTGTAGGCTACGTCTACACTGCCATGATTTTCCGGAAATGCTCTCGAGGTCCCTTCCAGTCCTATTATTCTATGATTCTATGATTCCATCCTGTAAAAGTGGCTACTGACTAGAAGATTAGTGACTGATTGCTTCAGCTACCCCAGACTAACACGGCTACATTTCTATCACTATTCTACATGATAAGATAGTATATCCTCTCTAAACTGGGATCTCTTTGTTCTGTTTGTACAATACCTAGCACAGTAGTATCCTGCTTAATGACTGAGTCTTCCAAGCACTACAGTTATGCAAATAATTAACGCCTGACTTTAACCTTGTTGACACTTCTCTCCTTATGAAATCCTGCTTGGAAAGAGGATCCATTCTTTTTATTTCAGATACAAAGACCAAAAAGAAAGTAACTGCAGAATGTTGGCTCTCACAAGATGACAGGTGAGAAAAATCATAAGGGTTGGTCTCTCATCTGTTCCAAGGGTGCATTTGATTCACACACATAGAAGGGAGGGGATTGTTTAGGAAGCAGTACTGCAGAAAGGGATCTAGGGGCCATAAGCTAAATGCGAGTCAACAGTGTGATGTTGTTGCAAAAAAAAAAAAAAAAAGCAAACATGGTTCTGGGATGCATTAACAGGAGTGTGGTGAGCAAGACAT
The DNA here is from genome assembly GCF_052426305.1 of Pelodiscus sinensis. NCBI lineage: Eukaryota > Metazoa > Chordata > Testudines > Trionychidae > Pelodiscus > Pelodiscus sinensis. The sequence goes on along the minus strand of NC_143064.1, from coordinate 233,661 downwards.
GAGAAGCCATTCTTCTGCTCTGCTCTGAGTTGATTAGGCCTCAGTTGGAGAGTTGTGTCCTGTTCTGGGCACCACATTTCAAGAAAGATGTGGAAAAATTTGAGATGGTCCAGAGAAGAGCAACAAAAATTATTAAAGGCCTAGAAAACATGAGTGATGAGGGAAGACTGAAAGAATTGGGCTTGTTTAGTTTGGAAAGGAGACGACTGAGAGGGGATACGATAGCGATTTTCAGGTATCTAAGAGGGTGTCACAGGAAGGAGGGAGAAAAATTGTTCTCCTTGATCTCTAATGATAGGACAAGAAGCAATGGGCTTAAACTGCAGCAAGGGAGGTTTAGGTTGGAAAGCTAACAGATTGCTTTGACATCATTTGTTCTTTACAAATCCATGCTGGCTGTTCCCTATCACCTTGCCACCTTCCAAGTGTTTGCAGATGATTTCCTGAATTACTTGCTCCATTATCTTCCCTGGCACAGAAGTTAAACTAACTGGTCTGTAGTTTCCTGGGTTGTTCTTGTTTCCCTTTTTGTAGATGGGCACTATATTTGCCCTTTTCCAATCTTCTGGAATCTCTCCTGTCTCCCATGATTTTCCAAAGATGATAGGTAGAGGCTCAGATACCTCCTCTATCAGCTCCTTAAGTACAGCCTCTCCCTGACTAACGAACCGGTTACGGACCAAGCAATTAGTCCGTAACTTGGTTTGTTCATAAGTCGGACCCCATAGAGTTACACACGACTGCGCTGTTCGTAAGCGCGGATTGCATTCGTAACTCGGGGTCCACCATTTACGACAGCTTCAGTTGTAAATGCGAATGGTCGTAAGTCGACCGTTCGCAACTTGGGGTCTGGCTGTATTCTAGGATGCATTTCATCAGGCCTAGGTAACTTGCAGGCATCTAACTTTTCTAGGTGATTTTTAACTTGTTCTTTTTTTTTTAATTTTATCTACTAAATCTTCCCCCTTCCCACTAGCATTCACTATATTAGTCATTCCCCTTCAGACTTCTCAGTGAAGACCAAAACAAAGAAGTCATTAAGCGCCTCTGCCATTTCCAATTTCCTGTTACTGTTTCACCCTTTGTGAATATGCTGACTTGTGGGTGGAAAGATTTCATATTGTCATGTATGATTCCTGGTAACCCATCTCAAATATGAAAAACTAGGTTGATACCTGTTCATATCAGGAGCTGTTGAATTCAATTTACCATTTGCAGTATCTGACTAGGATGTTTAGTGGAGAAGATTTTTATTTATTTATTTATTTATACTGTGGGCAAAGCATGGGCTCACAAGAATTCCTCCTTTGTTTTACCATGAGTCTCAAAATATTTGGTGTTTCTCTAAAGGCCTGGAGTCAATTAATTATGTAGGAATCTCAGCTTTCATTTTAAAAAAGTTCTCTACTTCTGGGCCTTACAGCTAAGGAGGAAAGCTTTAAAACATGAACCCTAAATACTCAAGAAACACAAAGCCAATAAAAATCCAACGTGGTTTATTTTTAAAATATCTTATGATTTGTAGACCATTCTCATAACTTTGTGTAGGAGTTCCTTGTGATTTTTGGATTGGCAATACTGCTCTTTGATTGGTGAATTTAGAGAGGTCTCTCCCTTCAGTTTCCCTTTCCACCCTCCTTTTTTGTCACAGGTCATCAGAGAATCATAGAGACAATGGAGAGTAGGGTGAGTCCATGACTATGGTTAATGACTGGTCAGGGTGACTAACTATTATCAGCCAGTGGTCTGAATGAGCTATCTACTGCCATCTGTTAATCAACTGTAGGAAAAGGCTTCATGAGCAGACCTTATTTATATAGACATACCTACTTTGCCACAGAGATCAGTAGACACACTTGCTGTGTCAAGGTGATCAATTTTGGCTCTTTTGGCTTGAAATTCACTTAAGACTTAGAGCTAGGAGAACGAAATGTTATCCATATTGTATGATTAAAGGTAAAAGACCTGAACTTAATATGACCTGGCTTAGGGTCTACCATAACTTGAACACTAAGCAGAGGATAGTGAGTCACATCTAATTGGAAGTCACAGAAGATGGAAACAGGTTTTATTTCTGGTGGTGTAGAGCTTCAAAGTAGGAATAAGAGATCCTCCGGAAAAGGGCTTATTTTCCGGAGAATCATGTCTAAACTGGCACTTTTCTCCGGCTTATCCCCAAGCCGGAAAAAAGCAGCAGCCATGTAAATGCAAATGCCACGGGGGATATTTAAATCCCCCGTGGAATTTGCAACTCCGAAGTCTACATTAGCATCCCTTTTCCGGAAAGGGGTGCCAATGTAGACACAGCCCCAGTGTTTAAAGGCAGAGCTGACTAGAATCAATTGAGAGTCCTTGTCTTGTCTCAGTGATCGCTTGAGCAAAAATCATTGATAAAATCTTGTGTAGACTGACCTTGGACTCAACATGCAGGCAATGTGTGTTGAAGGGCAGTGCAAAGGAGGCAGTGGTGGTGAGGTGGTATATTACCTAGTGAAATCAGTGGTGCTGAAATCACTAAGGACTGGAATTTGACCACAGAACTGACACTTTCGTAACAAACACTCCATTTTTGCTATTTAAAAAGTAAATCAATGTAATAGAAAACTGCAATGCTCTCTAGTAACTTTTTAAAAATCAAACTTTAAACTTCATTGAAAAGATTGGATAGTTTGCACTTAAAAATATTTGACCTACACTTAATGCAACTGATTTAATTTTGTTGAAAATGTTCAACTACATTGATATACATTCTGATCAGATCTACTTCTGATGTGGTTTGTTTGTTTGTTTTTGCTCAACAAAAAATTCTGGGTGGTGGGGCTCCGCCAAAACGGTTTGAATTGGGCCCCACACTTCCTAAAGCCGGCCCTGATAAGAGGGAAGGTCCTTTCATGGATTGAGAACTGGTTAAAAGCAGGAAACAAAGGATAGGAATAAATGGTAAATTTTCAGAATGGAGAGGGGTAACTAGTGGTGTCCCCTAAGGGTCAGTCCTAGAACCAATCCTATTCAACTTATTTATAAATGATCTGGAGAAAAGGGTAAACAGTGAGCTGGCAAAGTTTGCAGACAATACTAAACTGCTCAAGATAGTTAAGACCAAAGCAGACTATGAAGAACTTCAGAAAGATCTCACCAAACTAAGTGACTGGGCAACAAAATGGCAAATGAAATTTAATGTGGATAAATGTAAAGTAATGAACATTGGAAAAAATAACCCCAACTATACATAAAATATGATGGAGGCTAATTTAGCTACAACTAATCAGGAAAGAGATTTTTGGTGTCATCGTGGATTGTTCCCTGAAGACGTCCACGCAGTGTGCAGCGGCAATCAAAAAAGCAAACAAGATGTTAGGAATCAAGAAAAGTTATTTACTTGTTCCCATAATATAAGAGCTAGGGGCCACCAAATGAAATTAATGGTCAACAAGTTTAAAACAAATAAAAGAAAGTTCTTCACACAGCGCACAGTCAATCTGTTGAACTCCTTGCCTTAGGAGGTTGTGAAAGCTAGGATTATAACAGAGTTTAAAAAAGATCTAGATAAATTCATGGAGGTTAAGCCCATTAATGGTTATTAGCCAGTATGGGTAAGGAATCGTTTCCCTGGCCTCTGTTTGTCAGAGGGTGGAGATGGATGGCAGGAGAGACATTGCTCGATCATTACCTGTTCAGTTCGCTCCCTCTGAGGCACCTGGCATTGGTCACTGTTGGCAGTGGTACGATATCCAGGAGTTCTTCGTTGATTACACAATCCTGCAACACAGTCCTTACAAATATTGTCAATTGAGGTTTGTCCTGTACCTCACAAGACTCGTCCAGCTTGACACCGAGGTACTCACATTTCTGAAGATCTGAATACAGAAGTGACTCAGTTGCCTCAATTATGTCAGATATTCTGAGTTACATTGTGTAGCATGAGAGTTGACAAGATGGAAGCACCATCTAAAAGGCATTTTTTTTTAACAAACTCTCCTTCATTGTAAGGTTTTTTAGCACGAGCAATGTTCCAAGTGACTTGACATGAGGCAAGTGTAACTGTCTGAGAGTGCTTGTAAAATTTACAAAACATTCCACTTTGTTTTTCTATTTGACTTTTCAAAATGTTTAGTTTGTGAGTGCGTAGTTCAGTACCTTTTGGAAATTCCTAATCTATTTTAGCATGGTGTGTTGTGAAATGGCACTGGAGATTTGAACACTTGAAATGTGCTAAGGAAGTCTGGCATATCAGACAAGAGTGGTTTGCTATTGCGTTCGATAAAAAATAAGAACAAGACTGGGGATGTGGGGGTGCAGGAGTTTGGGGATGAGAGAGGCTCAGTGTATGATAGGCTCAGATTTAGGTTCGGGGTGGGTGGGTGTGTGTGTGTGTGTGTGTGTGTGTGTGTGTGTGTGTGTGTGTGTGTGTGTGTGCAGAAGTGTTATGATGCTGCAGGCAGATGGGGGCTTGGCCCCAATTGGGGGCTTATTGGCCAGGGTTATTTTTAAATAAAATATTATGTCAAACACAAAATGTTTCAGCATTGTCTTTATTTATGAGAGGGGCAGAGAACCTGTTTTGAGTCCGGGGTCACTGACCCACAGAAAAGTTACAAGTGAGATGCAAAATAACAACCCCTCCAAACCTTCTCCCTGAGCCTCAGTAATGTGGCCCCAAATGAAACACCTCACTCCCCAGCACTCCAGTCCCCGGTCAGATTAACTCTTTTGCGGTTCTAGGTTTAGTGGAATTTGTGGTCCCAGAGTTTGGTGACCACAGCTCTAATCCAGTCCCCCTTTCCCCGAGCCAGGCACCAAAACCCAAGCCCCCGAGCCAGGCACCAAAACCCAGACCCCCTCCCCTCCTTCCCCCGAGCCAGGCACCAAAACCCAGGCCCCTGAGCCAGGCACCAAAACCTAGGCCCGCTTCCCCCACGCCAGGCACCAAAACCCAAGCCCCTGCCTTCTCTCTAGCCAGCAACCAAAACCCAAGCCCCCCCCCCCCCCCCCCAAGCCAGCAACCAACCTGCTTTACCTAAGGCTGTCGAACCAGGAGCCCTCACTGCCGCCACAAGATCCCTTGCCATCGCAGGAGCCCTTCTCACCGCCACTGTTGCCTCCACCACTGCCCCGCAAGATCCCTCACTGCCACCCCAAGATCCTCCGCCGCCACCACCAGAAGATCCTCCACCGCCACATAAGCCCTCGCTGCCGCAAAAGACAACAACAACGCCACACATGCAGGATGTGACATCCTTCACGTGCAGGAAGTGGCTCAGGGTGCTGGGGGCTGTGAGTACAATGGTGTGAGCCGTGAGCATACGCTGAAATGCGGCTCACGGTGATCTGGCTGTTGTCTCAGCAGCTTACCTAAGTAGTTCCGGGTTCCATCCCAGTTCTGTCAGGAGCCACAATTTTTTCACATGCAGCTCACGAGCCACGGGTTGGCCACCACTGACCTAGTGGCACCCTATATAGCATGGCATGTGCACACCACTACAGGGGGCACTGGAACTGGTACCTTACAAATATTGCTGAGGGAAAATCTTCTGGCACCAGTGCATGTGGCGAGCACACACATCTACAGTGAATGGAGATGGGCAACACATCTCGAAGAACACCTGTTAGGCAAACAGGGAACTGTCTTTTACTGCAAAAGGTGAGTAACTTCCTTTTTCTCAAGTGGCCATGTTCCTCACATCTGTTGTGCTTTATTTTGCAGTTCAATTCTGCCCTTTTCTTCCAGTAGTGATGAAGAATTTGAAATATGTAAGTAAAGAGTGGTCGAATGCTAAGCTTGCTTTGTCAATGAAAGTAGAGAAGATGTATTTCTCATAGCTGCAAGAGTATGCATTTCTTCTGGAATACCATTTTGCAATGAATTTTTGTTGCAAAGCCTATCCTTTCCCCCAGGTCTTAGGACAAAACAAAGGTTGAATGGTAAGGAAGAGGGAAGCCATAGAGCTTCTGCTCTGAATTGCTGAGCATTTTTCATTGTGAAATAAAGTAGGGTTCTTGTTGTAGAGATATTTGGATATTATTGATAATGTAAACTTACAGTTTTTTACCTATATGTGCCTTTAAGGCAAGGGAGGGAAACTTATGACCTGTGGGCCAAATGCAGCCTGTGGCTTGCCTTGATCAAATCTAAACCTAACCTTGTGTCCTTCCCCTCTCCACCCTGCTCTTGCATCCCCCTCCAGCCCCTTCCTGCACTCTGCACTCCCTCCCCCCTGGCCCATTTCTGCACCTTACTTCTCACCCAGACCCTACACCCCTACCCCAGCCCACTCCCTGGCAGGATCTTCCTGCTCATTGAACCCCTCATTTTTAGCCCCACCCCAGTGCCATGGGAGACTCCACAAAATCTACTAGCCCCAGGGCCCCAGAAGAGTTAATCTGGACCTGGGAGTAAGCCCTGAGCCTCAACACCTTCTCCCTTCCTTCAGTAGAAGAGTGAGTCTTTTTTTCTCCTTCTCATTTGGGGCCATGTCAATGAGTGGTTCGGGGTTTTTTTTGGAGGTGGGGGGGTCGCTTCTCATTTGTGTATGGCCCCCAACTGTGGGTCGGTGGGATCACTTTTTTAAAAAGCTAAAATAAATGCCCTGTAATGTCCTCTTCACGCAGCACACAGCAAACCTGTGGAACTTCTTGTCAGAGTATGTTGTGAAGACCAGTACTTTAAGTCCTGGTCTACAGCAGAGAGTTATTTCAAAATAACAAGCAGAGCATCCATGCTACCAATCCTGTTATTTCAAAATAAGGGTCTTGTTATGTTGAAATAACTCCTGCTTTCCACGAGGAATAATGCTTATTTCAAAATAGTTATTTCGAAATAGTGGTACTGTGGTTGCTTCACGGCTATTAATTTGAAATAACTACTCCCCGGAGTCATTCAAAGTAATTACTCCGTCAGTGCTTCTTAAGGCTCTAAGTCAAGGTAGCACATGCACATTACAGGAGCCTCCCTTGGACTAATTTCAAGGCTTCCCTGTAGTGTAGACAGTGGGTTGTATCCATTAAAGCTCATGATACCATCTACATATTTCGTTAGTCTTTAAAGTGCAACTAGACTATTCATTTTTTAAATTTCAAAATAGTTATTTTAGGAGTTATTATTTTGAAATAATTTCCTAGTGTAGATGTGTCCCTAACAAGGTTACAAAAATAACTAGATAAATTCATGGAGGACAGGTCTATCAATACTTCTTAGCCAGGGTGGGTAGGAATAGTGTCCCTTGCATCAGAGGATGTAAATGGATGACAGGAGAGGGATCACTTGATGATTTCCTGTTCTGTTCATTCCCTCTGGGGCATCTGGCATGGCCACTGTCAGCAGATAGGATACTGGGCTGGATGGACCTTTGGTCTGACTCAGTATGGCCATTCTTATATTCTAATGTGATTTTTCTCACATTCTGATTTAGTTTTATCTAGAATGAAGACTCAGAAATCCCTAACACACAAAGTCTCCAAGAAAAAAAAAAGCAGGTGGGTCCTGGAATTACTGAATTGTTTATAGTTTGTCAGAGACTTTTTTTTCCCTAATGCATGACAGCCAAAATGTCCCATTAATGAATTCCTTTGAATTTGGAATAATGAATTAAATCCTCCCTTATTTGCATAGGGTGTCGTCATTATCTGGAGCAACTGTACACAGGTTTATATGTCAATGTTCTGAGTTCTAATCCTGGGTCTACTGCTCATTCCAGGTGTGACTGTCACACTGCTTCTCTTCTCTGTGCCTTAATTTTCCCACTTTAAAATGAAGATTAATAACTCATAAGGTTGTTCTGGGGATTAAGGTCTTTACAGCACTTTTAAAATCAAAAGCATTATATAGATGTGAAGTATTATTATTTGGAGGCACATATCTTGGTATTATTTTGTTGCTGTTTTGGAGCCCTGTATTTCTTATAATGAGAACCTTTCATTTCTGTCACCAGTTTCACTGCTAACTAGGTTTGGATTTACAGTTATCACTGTGAGCCAGTCATTAGACCACTATATGAAATGAGTGATAGAAATGACTTTGTCTTGTTTTGTAGAGGACAGATTTCCATACTACTTAGTTTTCAGATAAAGTAAATAAGGAAGTGATATATACTCCTCATAACACAAGAACTAGTGATCACCAAATGAAATCATTAGACATCAGGTTTAAAACAAACAAAAGGAAATATATCTTCACACAACTTACAGTCCATCTGTGGAACTCTGCCAGAGGATGTTGTGAAGGCCAAGACTCTTAACAGGATTCAAAAAAGAACTAGACAAATTCATGGAGAATAGGTCCATCAACGGCTATTAGCTAGGATGTGTAGAAATGGTGTTCCTAACCTGTTTGTCAGATGCTAGAAATGAGTGACATAGACTGGGTCACTTGACGATTCCCTGTTATGTTTTTTCCCAGTGGGGCACCTAGTATTGGCCACTCTTGGAAGACAGGATACTGAGCTATAGGTGGACCTTTCATCTGACCCAGTATGGCTGTGTGTTTTATATTTGCTGGCTCTTGTACTAATTATTCCCATACCTGGCAGTTGTGGTAGAGGCACCAAGTGTTGAATGAGTTATGAAAACAGAACTCCCTTTTTACCAAGTGAAGTGGTTCATGTAGATTAGAAATAAGGCGCATTTGTGAAAGTGGAGTGTAGAGGTTTGCAGTGTGGCAGCCTGCACTCTGTAGATTTTTATGGATTGAGGAATTAAAAGCACTGACAGCTTTGCATTTTTCACAAGTGCTATATTCACCTTAAAGATAACCTTTTTGGTCAACAGTGTAATATCTAAGTAGAACTTTATAAACTCCATCTTTATGGTTACCTAGCTATGTCGTCCCTCATTCTTGTTACCACATAAAATAACAGTCTATTTCAATATCTGAACTTAGTTTGCAAACATGTTGTTATCCTATTGTAGGACTAAATTTACAAAATAGCTCAAGATTCTTGAAATGGAGTCCTGTCTTTCTTCCTCAGAAGTTTAATGATCAAATACTGACAAAACTTAACTGACAACTACAAGTTACACTGAGAGCATTCTTCAGTGTTAATGGGTGGTTTCCAGTGAATAAATTAGAACACTGTACCAGTCTGCTTTATTGTTCACATTACATGTACTGAGACGCGAATCATTCCTGACTTCATTTCCTTCATGTTATTTGCCTACAGTTTGAATGAAATCATTGTTGACTCTGTGGAAGACTACTTCTCTGATTTTACAAGAAAGAATGACATAAGTAGGAAGGGTAAGTAGCCATCCAACAACAAGGAGGGGACAGGAGTTTTAACTGGGTGGAGAGAAAATGCTCATTGATCAGTGCTCACAATTATTCTTTAGGAAAAGCACAAATAACTTTGGAAAAGTTTGGTTCCCTTTTAGGGTAAGATAACAGGAGAGGTTCAATGCTGTTTGCTTTTTGCTGGATTAATTCTTGCCTTGCTCAGTCTCAATTTCTCATTCCTTCCTATGATCTTTTCCTTTTTCTTCTTCCTTCCTGTTATGCTTGTTTTAATACTGGGATATCAATATCTGGTAGGGGAGGGGGAACTGCTCCTGCTGGCGCGGACACACACACACACACCCCACCCACCCCCGGCTCGGCCCAGACTCTGCGCACCCTCCACTGCCAGCCCTCTGCCCTGAAGGACCTGGGCAGTGCTGGGTAAGTCTTCTAGTAAGAAATAAGAATAACCATATAGTCAGCTAAAAACAAACTCTTATATTTGCATAACTGAAGAAGCTTTCCTTTATCAGGAAGAGTAGCTATAATAAAATGTTCCCTAGCCTGATTAACTTGCATCAAAGCATAAAGCTGAAGTCTTTGAATTTTTCATTTAAATCGTAGCAATGAAGAATGTTCAGATCCAGAACACACCAGTGACATCTGGAAAGGAAAAGACTTGCTCTCAGGAATGGGTGTATCCAGAGATTTTAAGTGACAGTAATGATGATTCTGTTTTCATAAAAAGTTCATGGTCTGACCACTGCCAAGAAAATGAAGCGAGAGGCTTGAAAAACAATCTGCATCACATACCACAAGCTCCTTCACAAAAACAGAAGGAACTTGATGTTTCCCAATATAGTCCAGATTCATCTCTTGATGGGAAAAAACAAGATCAGGAAAAGTATGCAGGGAGCCACACACAGATCTTGGCACTCCAATGTAGTGCTGTGTTAGAACCAGACAGCTCAGAAGATGAATTTGAATCTTTAATAGAACGGATAAAGAACAGAAGAATACCACTAACTCCAAGTTTAACTGCAAACAAAATCACTGCATCCCAATCAGCCAACACAGGTAGGAAATGTCTTTCTTTATTTCTCTTTTCTTAATCATGTTTATTCATGAAGTATATTTTCAAATGGCTGCTGGTATCATTATATATAGTAGCCCGGTGTTCGTGGCTCTGTAATACTGAAATGCTCGCTGTTCCCTCTGGGCAGCGCTGTTGCCTCCCACTGTGGCGCTCAGCTGACTTCTGCGCCGCTCAGCCCGGCCGCTGTGTGGGAGCAAGCAACCGTTTGGGGTCCGCACTCCCCATGCAGCATGGGGGTGCTGCATGAGAAGCGCAGGGCCCAAACGGCTGCTTGCTCCCCTGCAGCAGCCCAGCTGAGCGGCGCAGAAGTCAGCCGAGCACTACAGCGAGAGGCAGAAGGGGGCAGGGAGGGGATATACACGCCCAGAGGGCGGGGCCTGGACAAGCATGCATCCCTGAGGGAGACAGGAGAGCAGAGAGAGAGTGAGAGGCAGGCAGAGGATAAGAGAGAGAGAGGGAGAGGCAGAAGGCAGAGGAGAGCTGAGGGGGGGGGGAAGCAGTAGGAGGAAGAGTGAGAGAGAGAGAGAGAGAGAGAAACTGGAGGCTCAGGAGAGAAGACTGACATGGAGGAGAGACCTGAAAATCCTGTCTTATGACGGGCTAATTGTCTAGTTACCTGCATAATTGTTAAAAGGTGTGCGCTTCTGACAGAAGATTTTATGACTCTCTTTTGTGGACTATTCAGACATATCAATTAAATAAGCACTCAGAACTGTGGTTCCCCTGAACTGAAATTATCAAGGAACTAAAATTATTTATTTTTGTCCATTATTTTAATAGTTATAATCAATTTTAAGCTTCACTAATAGATTTTGTTTGGAATTCCATTTTTACTTTCAACAAAATCAAAGCTAATTAAAAAAAAATTCTTATAGAAAAAGTTTCTTCTAGAAATTGATGTACAAAATTCATTTAAATGACAAATCCCTTTGTTAGAGCAGTCAGTATTAAAGATCAGTATAGATAAGCTATAGAGTTATTTAGACTTTAGAGGTATAACTCAGCACCTATTCTGTGTTCTAAGATGTAATTTGTCAAGAGTTCACAAATCAGCAGCACAAATGATCGCAAATCATTTTTAGCCACTTGTTAACCAACTTCAGCTTAAGCAAATCAATACCCTCTTATCGTCAAAAGTCTTTAAAGTAGATCTCTGCAGTGTACTCTTAAAACTAACAGATAAAGCAAATGGCACATAAGATCAGCTTCTCTGATCCAGTGACTATAATGAGTAATTTTCTAGAGTGTTCTGGCAAAATTGGCAGTGCTATCATGAACAATGCAGCTATATTGGCCTTTTCTTAGGTATTACAGGCAGTCCCCGGGTTACGTACAAGATAGGGACTGTAGGTTTGTTCTTAAGTTGAATCTATATGTAAGTTGGAACTGGCGTCCAGATTCAGCTGCTGCTGAAACTGACTGCCAGTTCTGACTTACATACAGATTCAACTTAAGAACCCCAAGCGTCCCCAAGTCAGCTGCTGCTGAAACTGATCAGCGGCTGATTCCAGGAAGCCTGGGGCAGAGCAACTCTGCCTCGGGCTTCCTGTAGTCAGCGCTGGTCAGTTTCAGCAGCGGCTGACTTGGGGACGCCTGGGGCAGAGCAGCTGGGGTGCTGCTGGGTTGCTCCAGTAGCACCGCTCCTTGGTGCTACTGGACCAACCCAGCAGCACCCCAGCTGCTCTGCCCCAGGCGCGCCTGATTCAGCCACTGCTGAAACTGACCAGCAGCGGCTGAATTAGGACCTGGGGCAGAGCAGCTGGGGTGCTGCCGGGTTGGTCCAGTAGTGCCCAGAGCGGCGCTGCAGGACCAATCAGTAGCGCCCCAGCTGCTCTGCCCCAGGGTCCACAACAAAAGCCTGGTCTGCTGGGGGGGGGGGCACACTAGCTGCGGCCCCCCCCCCCCCCCCAGCAGACCAGGGGCACCGGGAGCAGCTTATCATAGAATCATAGAATAATAGGACTGGAAGGGACCTCAAGAGGTCATCGAGTCCAGCCCCCCGCCCTCAAGGCAGGACCACGCTCCGTCTACACCATCCCTGACAGATGTCTATCTAACCTGTTCTTAAATATCTCCAGAGAGGGAGATTCCACCACCTCCCTTGGCAATTTATTCCAATATTTGACCACCCTGACAGTTAGGAATTTTTTCCTAATGTCCAATCTAAACCTCCCCTGCTGCACTTTAAGCCCATTACTCCTTGTCCTGTCCTCAGAAACCAAGAGGAAGAAATTTTCTCCTTCCTCCTTGTGACACCCTTTTAGATATTTGAAAACCGCTATCATGTCCCCCCTTAATCTTCTTTTTTCCAAACTAAACAAGCCCAGTTCTTGAAGCCTGGCTTCATAGGTCATGTTCTCTAAACCTTTAATCATTCTTGTCGCTCTTCTCTGTACCCTTTCCAATTTCTCCACATCTTTCTTGAAATGTGGCGCCCAGAACTGGACACAGTACTCCAGCTGAGGCCTAACTAGTGCAGAGTAGAGCGGCAGAATGACTTCACGAGTTTTGCTTACAACACACCTGTTGATACAACCTAAAATCATATTTGCTTTTTTTGCAACAGCATCACTGTTGACTCATGTTCAACTTGTGGTCCACTATGACCCCTAGATCCCTTTCCGCCATGCTCCTTCCTAGACAGTCGCTTCCCATCTTGTATGTATGGAACTGATTGTTCCTTCCTAAGTGGAGCATTTTGCATTTCTCTTTATTAAACCTCATCCTGTTTACCTCTGACCATTTCTCTAACTTGCTAAGGTCATTTTGAATTATGTCCCTATTCTCCAAAGAAATTGCAACCCCACCCAGTTTGGTATCATCTGCAAACTTAATAAGCGTACTCTCTATCCCAATATCTACATCATTGATGAAGATGTTGAACAGTACGGGTCCCAAAACAGACCCTTGAGGAACTCCACTTGCTATCCCTTTCCAGCAGGATTTAGAACCGTTAACAACAACTCTCTGACTACGGTTATCCAGCCAATTATGCACCCACCTTATCGTGGCCCTATCTAAGTTATATTTGCCTAGTTTATCAATAAGAATATCATGTGAGACTGTATCAAATGCCTTACTAAAGTCTAGGTATATGACATCCACCGCTTCTCCCTTATCCACAAGGCTCGTTATCTTATCAAAGAAAGCGATCAGATTAGTTTGGCATGACTTGTTCTTCATAAACCCATGCTGGCTATTCCCTATTATGAACGGGGCTTTCCCGCCCCGGAGCTTGCAGGCAGCAATCCGCCACCTCGACCTCCGGGGCGAGAGAGCCCTGTTTGTAAGTGCGGATCTGACGTAAGTCGGATCCGCGTAAGTCGGGGACTGCCTGTGCTCTGAATTCAAAAGAGCTGAAGAAAGGCTGCCACAAAAGGAACCTTCTCCCAAAATAATTCCATGGACATTTCTTGCTCTGGCATGGTCTTGTTTGGATATGCTACGCTACTCTATACTGAGGAACAGCCTCCTTTATTTGTCAGCTGGAAGGGGTATGATTCTAGGTTGTATCAACAGGTGTGATGTAAGCAAAACTCGTGAAGTCATTCTGCCGCTCTACTCGGCACTAGTTAGGCCTCAGCTGGAGTACTATGTCCAGTTCTGGGGGCCACATTTCAAGAAAGATGTGGAGAAATTGGAAAGGGTACAGAGAAGAGCGACAAGAATGATTAAAGGTCTAGAGAACATGACCTATGAAGCCAGGCTTCATGAACTGGGCTTGTTTAGTTTGGAAAAAAGAAGATTAAGGGGGGACATGATAGCGGTTTTCAAATACAGGCAGTCCCCGGGTTACGTACAAGATAGGGACTGTAGGTTTGTTCTTAAGTTGAATCTGTATGTAAGTCGGAACTGGCGTCCAGATTCAGCCGCTGCTGAAACTGATCAGCGGCTGATTCCAGGAAGCCCGGGGTAGGGGCTTCCTGTAGTCAGCCACTGGTCGGTTTGAGCAGCTGGGGTGCTGCTGGGTTGGTCCAGTAGCGCCGCCGCTCCTCGGCGCTACTGGACCAACCCAGCAGCACCCAAGCTGCTCTGCCCCAGGCGTCCTGATTCAGCCGCTGCTGAATCTGACCAGCAGTGGCTGAATCAGGAGCCTAGGGCAGAACAGCTGGGGTGCTGCCCGGTTGGTCCAGTAGCGCCCAGAGCGGCGCTACGGGACCAACTGGCAGCGCCCCAGCTGCTGTACCACAGGTGTCTGGAGCAAAGCCACGGAGCACGGGGGCAGCGGGACAGCCCAGACGCGCCGTGGCTGTCCGCTGCCCGCGTGCTCCGCGGCTTTGCTCTGCTTTGCTCCCCCCCCCCTCCCCCTCCTGGTCTGCAGACCAGGGGGATGGGGGGGGGGGGCAAAGCAGAGCCAAGCCTTGGAGCGCGTGGGCAGCGGACAGCCCTGTCCGCTGCCCACATGTTCCGCCGCTTTGCTTCCTCTCCCTGGTCTGCTGGAGACCAGGGAGAGGAACCCCGTTCGTAACTGCGGATCCGACATAAGTCGGATCCACGTAACTCGGGGACTGCCTGTATCTAAAAGGGTGTCACAAGGAGGAAGGAGAAAATTTCTTCCTCTTGGTTTCTGAGGACAGGACAAGGAGTAATGGGCTTAAAGTGCAGCAGGGGAGGTTTAGATTGGACATTAGGAAAAAATTCCTAACTGTCAGGGTAGTCAAATATTGGAATAAATTGCCAAGGGAGGTGGTGGAATCTCCCTCTCTGGAGATATTTAAGAACAGGTTAGATAGACATCTGTCAGGGATGGTGTAGGTGGAGCTTGGTCTTGAGGGCGGGGGGCTGGACTCGATGACCTCTTGAGGTCCCTTTCAGTCCTATTATTCTATGATTCTATGAAATCTTTGGATGTAGTTAATATTTCTGTTGTTGTGTATTTACACAGAGTCCTCTCTCTCCAATCACAGGACACAGTGGTTCAAGTTCTTATTGACAATACTAGTACAGTATTTAATGTGAGCAAACAGGGGGACCACATTTCAACCAGCTGGACAAGAAGTCCATAGTTCTGTGGGAGTGGGACATAGTACACTTGATCCTATAGCTTTCTGCCTACATACTTGCCGATTATTAAGCAGACACATACATGATCAGAATAAGTAGATGTTCTCAAGAACTTGGTGGCAAACGTATACTTACTGTAGAAGTTTGTGGAATGAGACCTGTTTGCAACAAGGCATACCTCAAAATGTCATATGTTGATTACCAAAATAAGACAGGCAACCAGTTCATCTTGAATGTATTTTTATTTAGACTAGGGAGTAAGATACCTTTGTTTTACTCACAGTTCCTCTAACTCATAGAGTTTTTAGGAAAATAAATAAGAGCAAACCAAAATTTGGATTTGATTTAGATATTGGCATAGAGAGGACGCTTATTAAGTTTGCAGATGATACCAGGCGGGGATGGGTTGCAAGTACTTTGCAGGATAGGGTCTTAATTCAAAATGATCTGGACAAATTGGAGAAATGGTTTGAGGTAAACAGGATGAAGTTTAATAAGGACAAATGCAAAGTGCTCCACTTAGGAAGGAACAATCAGTTTCACACATACAAAATGGGAAGCGACTGTTTAGGAAGGAGGAAGGAGTACGGCAGAAAGGGATCTAGGAGTCATAGTGGACTACAAGCTAAATATGAGTCAATAGTGTGATACTGTTGCAAAAAAAGAAAACAATAAGAGCATAAGAATAGCCATACTGGGTCAGACCAAAGGTCCATCTAGTCTACTATCCTATATGCTGACAGTGGCCAATGCCAGATGCCCCAGAGGGAGTGAACACAACAAGTAATCATCAGGTGATCCCTCTCCTGTCGTCATTTCCAGACAAACAGAGGCTAGGGACGCCATTGATGGACTTAACCTCAGTGAATTTATCTAGCTCTTTTTTGAACCCTGTTAAAGTCCTAGTCTTCTCAACATCCTCTTGCAAGGAGTTCCACAGGTTTATTGTGCACTGCATGAAGAAAAACTTCCTTTTGTTTGTTTTAAATCTTCTGCCTATTAATTTCAATTGTTGACCCCTAGTTTTGTTATGGGAACAAGTACAGGCAGTCCCCGGGTTACGTACAAGATAGGGACTGTAGGTTTGTTCTTAAGTTGAATTTGTATGTAAGTCGGAACTGGTACATATTGTAGGGGAAACTCTAGCCAAACATTTCTCCAGAGCTCAGTTTTATTCTCCCACATCTCACTTCCCTCAGTCCTTTATTCTCAAGCTGAGGTGTCTGCTGAGAAAAGCCGCTCCGCGTCTCCCTGGTCTGCTGGGGGGGGGGGGGAGCGCTAGCTTCGCGTCTCCCTGGTCTGCTGGGGGGAAGCAGCTAGTGCGGGGTTGCCTCACCCCGTTTGTAAGTAGGGATCCGATGTAAGTCGGATCCATGTAACCCGGGGACTGCCTGTAAATAATTTTTCCTTATTCACTTTTTCTACTCCAATCATGATTTTACAGATATCTATACCCCTTAGCTTCCTCTTTTCTAAGCTGAAAAGTCCAAGTCTTTTTAATCTCTCTTCATATGGGACCTGTTCCAAACCCCTAATCATTTTTGTTGTCCTTCTCTGAACCTTTTCCAATGCCAATATATCTTTTTTGAGATGAGGCGACCATGTCTGTATGCAGTATTCAAGATGTGGGTGTACCATGGTTTTATAGAGAGGCAATAAGATATTCTCTGTCTTATTCTCTATCCCTTTTTTAATTACTCCTAACATTCTATTTGCCTTTTTGACTGCTGCTACACACTGAGTGGATATTTTCAGAGAACTATCCACAATTTTTTTTTATGATTCCTAACATTGTTTGCTTTTTGGACTGCCGCTGCACACTGAGGATGCGTCTAAACTACATCCCTTTTTTGGTAAAGGGATGTAAATTAGGCACTTCAGTATTGCAAATGAAGCCAGGATTTAAATGTCTCGCGCGTCATTTGATAATGGCTGTTGCCATTTTTTTCTGAAACGGGGCTTTTTTGAAAAGAAAAAAAAAACAGTTTAAATGAGAATCTTTCAAAAATGAAACCCTTTTTCGAAAGATCTTGTACTCCTCAAAAAATGAGGTTTACAGGATCTTTCAAAAAAGGGTTTCATTTTTGAAAGATTCCCATCTAAACTGCTGATTTTGGGGTTTTTTTTCTTTTTCAAAAGCCCCATTTCGGAGGAAAAAAGCGTCAGCCGCCATTATGCAAATGAAGCGCAGAATATTTAAATCCCAGCTTCATTTGCAATATTGACGTGCCTAATTTATATCCCTTTACTGAAAAAGGGATGTAGTCTAGATGTATGTACCCTGAGTGGATGTTTTCAGAGAATGACTCCAAGATCACTCTCTTGAGTAGTTGTAGCTAAATTAGTCCCCATCATATTGTATGTGTAGTTGGGATTATTTTTTCCAGTGTGCATTACTTTACATTATTCAACATGAAATTTCATTTGCCATGTTGTTTCCCAATCACTTAGTTTGGTGAGATCTTTTTGAAGCTCTTCACAGTGTGCTTTGGTCTTAACTATCTTGAGCAGTTTGGCATCTGCAAATTTTGCCACCTCACTGTTTCCCACTTTCTCTAGATCAATTATAAAATAAGTTGAATAGGATTGGTCCCAGGACAGGCTCTTGGGGGACCCCACTAGTTACCTGTCTCTTATCTGAAAGCTTATCATTTATTCCTACCCTTTGTTTCCATGATTCATTAACCGAGGTGTTATGAGCAAGACACAAGAAGTCATTCTTCCACTCTACTCCCTGCTGATTAGGCTCGAGTTGGAGTACTGTGTCCAGTTCTGGGCACCACATTTCTAAAAAGATGTGGAGAAATTAGAGACTTTCGAGAGAAGAG
Source organism: Pelodiscus sinensis (assembly GCF_052426305.1). Taxonomy (NCBI): domain Eukaryota; kingdom Metazoa; phylum Chordata; order Testudines; family Trionychidae; genus Pelodiscus; species Pelodiscus sinensis. The sequence continues at coordinate 215,525 of NC_143064.1, read as the reverse complement.
CAACAAAAATAATTAAAGGCCTAGAGGACATGACATATGAGGGAAGACTGAAAGAGTTGGGTTTGTTAAGTTTGGCAAAGAGTAGAATGAGAGGGGACATGATAGCAGTTTTCAATTACCTAAAAGGACATTAAAAGGAGGAAGGAGAAAAATTGTTCTTCTTGGCCTTTGATGACTGGAGAAAAAGCAATGGGCTTAAATTGAAGCAAAGAAGGTTTAGGTTGGACATTAAGAAAAACTTCCTAACTATCAGAGTGATTAAACACTGGAATACATTACCTAGGAAGGTTGTGGAATCTGCATCACTGGAAATATTTAAGATCAGGGTAGATAGGCATCTATAAGGTTCTTGGTCCTGCCGTGAGGGCAGGGAACTGGACTAGATGTCCTCTCAAGGTCCCTTCCAGTTCTATTATTCAATGAAAAATTGTGGAGCCTGAGAGAGACAACAGGAGTTCTCATATATTCTTTTCCTATTACAAAGGGCTTATCTGTCATCCAACATTCCGGTCATCTGAAGAAGTGGGCTGTGTCCATGAAAGCTCATGATACCATCTACATGTTTTGTTAGTCTATAAAGTGCTACCAGGCTATTTGTTGTTTTTTCAGTTTATCTGTCTCTCTCTGCAATTCCAGACTGATTGATCTAGAAGAGCCTGTATTTCTAGACTCTCTCCGCTCTATAGAACTTCGATAGATCTGGATTTGGTCTGTTTGTGGAGGGATTCTTTTAAATTTCAGGAAACAGTCAACTTGCCTTTGTTATGATCATAAGTGGAGTGTTCTTTGTGAGCGCACACCATTAACATAGCCCAGCTTCAGCTGCTGTTCAGTCTATCCCTGAGTACATAGTTCATTTGAAATTTCTTGAGCTCTCTCATATTGTCAGTCCAAGTACATCTTGCAGCCATCTTGCATAGCACACCTGAGCAAAGATTTCATTTATCTATGATCTAGTAAAAAGATTCTTGAAGGGGTTAATTAATCTAGGTGTGGGTTCTTTTAACTCAAGGAGTCAAGTCCCACACAATATTACTTAGTCATTAAACCTCCCTTTGAACCCACGGGAGAATATGTTCCCTATTTTAATCTCTTAATTAAGAGATTCATTGTAGCAAATATATCCAAATGGATTAATGCACCATCCTGGTACATGCGTGCTCAATTGGAGATTTTAACCAGCAGTATCTGAGTCTGTGCTGTGCACTATACCTTATTGTGCACCTGTGTGAGATCATACAAGCAGGTGCAACTCACCATCACTACAGCATCTTCTTCACTGCTCGTGGTTCCAGACAGTCCAGTGTGATGCCTGCTGAAATCATAGCTATCATCCTTTTAGTTATTCTGGTTTTAATTTAGTATTATTTTATTTCTTTTTATTTCCTAAGCATGTGTGTGCTTTACGTGATTACATTTCTTCTGTGGTCAGGGTCTTTTACCGTTGGTGGTTAAGGTTAGGGATTGTTAAGAACAGATATTAGAATCATAGAAGATTAGGGTTGGAAGATACCTCAGGAGGTCATCTAGCCCAACCCCCACCCAAAGCAGGACAAATTCCAACTAGAGACAGAGGCTAATTGCCTAGATAGACTTCAGGAGGAAAGGAAATAACCACAAAAGTGGGAAATTAAGGAAATCTCATATCAGTAGTATAAGAACGACCATAGTGGGTTAAACCAAGGTTTGTTTAGCCCAGTGGCCTGCCTTCTGACAGTGACCAGTACCATGTTCCCCGGAGAGAATGAAAAGAACAGATAAACATCAAGCGATCTCTGTCATTCATTCACAGCTTCTGGCAAACAGAGGCTACAGACACCATCCTTACCCATCCCGACAAACAGCCATTGATGGACCTGTCGTCCATAAATGTTTCTAGTTCTTTTTGAATCTGTTATAGTTATGGCCCTCACAACATCTTCTGGCAAAGAGTTCCACAGGCTGACTGTGCATTGTGTGAAGAAATACTTCCTTTTATTTAATTTGAATCTGCTGCCTATTAGTTTCCTTTTATTTGTTTTCAACAATGTATTGAGGGATCATCTAGCATCGTGATGTCCAATCAGTTCTGAAGCAGTAGCCACTAGAGTGACTATGCTATAGTGTACTAGCCACAGTCAACTGGGCAGATAGCCACATTGTTCAAGCCAAGTAACCACATTCAACCAACCACATGTGGCTAGAGTGTTAGACCCCATGGATATAGCAGATAAAGGTCAGATCCAAAGTCAGTATTAGAAGAGGACCATAAATTTCCCAAAGCTGCATGGCCATGCAGATTCCCATTAAGTCCAGTGCAGGAGCTCAGGGCTGCAGCAGGAATAAATTTCTCTCCCTAAGCCCTGAAGCTGCTATGGCCAGTGGAGGGGAGCCCCTCTTCACCAGCCCCAGCAGTGAGCCACCCAGATAAGCCTGAACACCAATCCCCTACCACACTGAGCACTGTCCTGTACCCCAAAGCCATCTAGGCCAGATCTTGTACTCCCTCCTGCACCTCAAACCCTGTCACAGCATCATAACACTCCTGTACTCTCCTTTCCCCCAGACCCTACATCTGAGCCTATCATACACTGGAACCCCCTACCATGAGCCCCTCACATACCCCAACCCAAATTCCTGGACCTTCACATCCAGAAGTCTGTGGCTTGCTTAGTACCCTAACCCTATATCTGACCCCAACACTGCCCGGCCTGGAGCCCCCTCCCTGAGCCAGCGTTCCCTTATGTACCTCCTCCTGCATCCAGATTTCCTCCCAGAGCTTGCACCTCTCACCCCTTCCCACACCCAAATCCCTCATTCCCACCCTGGAGCCTACACATCCTGTCTCAACCTAGCGAGGGTATGGCTAGACTGCAGGAGTTTTTCAGGATTCCGGAGATATCCCATAAAAACTCTTCTGCATCCAGGGATGCGTTTGTTCTTCCACTTCTTTTAGTGGAAGAGCAAACATGATCTTTCAGTCACCCCTATATTCCTCTTCCCACAAGGAATAAGGTGGCTTCCAAAAGAAGGGTTTTTTTCTGACATTTGGTCCAGTCTAGACAGGCCAAATGTTGGAAAAACCTCTTCCTACAGATTTTTTTTTAAAAAAAAGCAGCAATATAAGGATTGGGGATAGCAAGTGATGGAGAGGAGGAGAATAGAGGGGGCGGGGCTTCAAGGAAGGGGCAGGGTGGTAGATCTTGGCTTGTTCTGTCATTTAAAAAGTGATCTTGGGTGTAAAAAGGTTGGAGACCACTGGTCTAGAGTAAGAGTGAGCTGTCTCTCATAGGTCTGGCATGACTGCAATAAGTGTGATTTCTGGATCTGCCATACCATCACTGCCTCCCTCTCATTAGTTCTCTTGACCCAGAAATTAGGGACAATATCCCACTATAGCTTGCTTATGTCCCTCTCAAAGCTGGAAACTAGTTACAACGAGCAGGGCCTATGGGTCAATCCTTCTCTCTCACTCCCATTGATTCCTCTTACTAAGCCCATTTTATAGCAAAGTGAGACTTGGTTGTTTTAGTATTTACCAATTAATAATGTATTATGTAAGATACCTACAATACCCAATGCCCTTATTTGGGGTACATCCTGATACTCAGGATGTGCAAAAACTGTGTGTGTGATTAAGTTTTATGGCTGCACCTGTAACTTTTGTTTATCAAAAACAGAAGTACCAGTACAAGCTTGATTGTTGTGTGTCTTGCTGTGCTGCTTAATCTGCATTATTATGCAAAAATTCCTGCCTCTCAAAGCTTCCTCCCCCTTTAATCCCAGCCTTGCCTGTGTGCTTAGAATCATAGACTCATAGAGCTGGAAGAGACCTCAGGAGGTCAAGTCCAGCCCCCTGCCCAAGGCAGGACCAACGCCAACTAAATCAAGCCAGCCAGGGCTTTCTCAAGCCGAGACTTAAAAACCTCTGGGGATGGAGATTCTACCACCTCCCTAGGTAATTCATCCCAGTACTTCACTACCCTCCTAGTGAAATAGTTTTTCCTAATATCCAACCTAGACCTCCCTCACTGTAACTTGAGACTATTGCTCCTTGTTCTGCATCCGTCACTACTGTGAACAGTCTCTCTCCAGCCTGTTTGGAACCTCCCTTCAGGAAGTTGAAGGCTGCTCTCAAATCCCCCCTCACTCTTCTCCTCTGCAGACTAAACAAACACAGATCCCTCTGCCTCTCCTCATAGTTCATGTGCTCCAGCCCCCTCATCATTGTGGTCACCCTCCGCTGGACCCTCTCCAATGCGTCCACATCATTTCTGTAGTGGGGGGCCCAGAACTGGACATAATACTCCAGATGTGGCCTCACCAGAGCCGAATAAAGGGGACTAATCACTGCTCTGGATCTGCTGGCTTATGTGCACCAGACTTGAGACAGGTCTGGATTTTGCTTGTTAGGGATCTGCACTGTGATCAAGTCAGACATCACCATTTATTGTCAAGGCAGAGCTGTCCCGGCTCCCTTACAATAAGCTTCAGTGATATTGATAGCTCCAGCTTGGCCCCCCCAACCCTGGTACACATCTCTGCTGAAAATGTCCATGGACACTCTATTCACCTTGCCGTTCTTCCTGATTTTACTAGCAGTCTCAGGCACCCAAACCTAGAGGACTGCACCTCACAACTGGGAAGCTGCATGGCTGAATCCTGCAGCACTTTCTTGCTCAGATCAAGTTAGACAAGTTTTCCTTTGAAGTAGGAAGCCATCTTATGAGAGCTAGCTACCTTGCCAAGTGGAAGTGGTTTTCAATCTGGTCACTGCAGCACTGTCATCGACATTCTCCACTGATCCACTTATTCTGGGCTGTCTTCTCCATCTCAAGCGGCAGGGGCTCTCCATATCATTAATCTGGGTTCACTTGACTGCCATCTTTGCCTTCCACCCTGGCGCAGAGGGTTGCTAGGTCTTTGCTAACTGGATGGTCCGCTGTTTCCTTAGAAGTCTCGACAGGCTATATGGGCAGCTCTGACAGCCTATCCTGGCTTGGGTCCTGTCCAGGTTTACAGGAATGGCCTTTAAACCTTTGGCGACATGCTGTCTGTTTTCTCTCTCCTAAAGGGTGATGTTTTTAGTAGTGATAACAGCCGGGAAGGCGTCTGAAAGCAGGGCCCTAACATTGGAGCCCTTGTACTCTGTGTTCCATAAGTCCAAAGTTCAGCTCAGGCCTCACCTGACTTGTCTTCAGAAGGTTGTCTCCTAGTTTCACATAAACTGGAAGATCTTCCAGTATTGTAACCTAAGCTGCATGTGAGCATCAGGGAGAAAAGGCTTTACTAGTTGGATCTCTACAGAGCATTAGCCTTCTACATCAAGAGAATGAAACCATTCTGAAAGTATGTCCAGTTATTTGTGGCAGACAGAATGAAAGGTCCTCTTGTTTCTTCCCAATGGATTTCATCGTGGATCTTGTCCTACATGTGTGCGTGCTACTACCAGGCAGGGATGCATGCTCTTCCAATAATTGCACACACCACCAGGGCTTAGGCTTCTTCAGGGGAGTTACTGGCGCAGGTTCCCACCCAGGAAATGTGTGTATGGAGGACCATGTCGCTACTCTGCACTTTCCCCACACACTATGCAGTCACTAGATCGGTTGCCCACTTTGGTAGAGCGTTGTTGCAATCCTTATTTAAGTAGATCTGAGTAACCACCACCTTTATATCAGTCACTGCTTGCAAGAATGGAATATGTATAGGCAACTCTCAGAAGGAAACGTAACAGAGAGGTAGCAATGTTAGTCTGATCTTGGTAAAACAAAAAAAGCAGTCATGTAGCACTTTAAGACTAACAGGATAGTTTATCAGGTGATTAGCTTTCGTGGGGCAAACTCACTTCTTCAGATCATATTCTGAAAGCAAATTGGCATGACCAATGAATACAATGAAAAAAGTAAAAAAAAATTACCAACTGACAATTCAGCTACATAGAACAGAAGGTGGGGGCGAGAGGGGAGAGTGACAAGGAAGGAGGAAAAGGCTTATTGTAAGAGTCAATTAAGTGGCTAATCTGGGGTCACTACAAATATCAAAAGGTGGGGAGGCTGTCTTTGTAATGTGTAAGATAATTATCATCTCAATTAAGGCCCATTTGCAACGTGTCAAATTTTAGCATAAATAAAAGTTCTGAAGTCTCCCTCTGTAATCTGGAAGGAAATGTTACTCTCTTTACAGCAACTGTTCAAGATGTTGTCCATGTGTATTCCAACCTTTTAACAATGCTTCTGGGGAATCCTATACCTTCTAAATCCTGTATTGGGCAAATCTACTGCCCCATTCTACCTTTTTTTGCATGTTGGTGGAGGAGACATGATGGCACTTAGAACACAGGCACAGACACAATGACTATTGCTGGCCAAAAAAATCTGTGCACAGGAGTGGAATACGTAATACCTGCTGTAAGGGAAGCAACTATTTTTCATTTAATCTGGTACCATAAACTCTAAAATGTCTTACTCATAACTAATTTGTTATTCCAGGCTTCTGTAGAGGTCAGAATTCAGATGTTTGAATGCATTATCTAAGCACTTCCATACCATAGCATGTTTGGTTTACTGTTCAGTGCAACTTTCAGTCAGAATTTTCTGGGTCTGTAATATTTGGTTTGGAGATAATTGTCTATTGTCTGTAAAGTTTCTGATGACTACTTTTGCTGTAATTCCATTGTAATGATGTGTGTATGTACAAGAGAGAGTGCACAATTCCAAAGTGCTTTTTGCATCTGGTTTGAACAATGTTAGTGCTCTACAGATCAGTGATTTTTCCAGTACTGAAGTAATTTTTCTACAGAATATAAATATACCAATTAATATTTTTAGTGGTAGTAGAGAAGCTCTATTGAGACAAATATATCCTGTTCATCAACAATGTGTGTTGCTGTTGTTGTGTTGTGAAGGCAATCTTGTGAATTTATGCAGACACCTCTGAAGATGGGTATATTGAATGAGGAATGCAGCTTACTGCATACAGGCAGTCCCCGGGTTACGTACAAGATAGGGACTGTAGGTTTGTTCTTAAGTTGAATCTGTATGTAAGTCGGAACTGGCGTCCAGGTTCAGCCGCTGCTGAAACTGATCAGTTTCAACAGTGGCTGAATCTGGAGGCCAGTTCTGACTTACATACAGATTCAACTTAAGAACCCCAGGCATCCCCAAGTCAGCTGCAGCTGAAACTGATCAGCGGCTGATTCCAGGAAGCCCGGGGCAGGGGCTTCCTGTAGTCAGCCACTGGTCAGTCTCAGCAGCGGCTGACTTGGGGACACCTGGGGCAGAGCAGCTGGGGTGCTGCTGGGTTGGTCCAGTGGCACCCAGAGTGGCGCTACAGGACCAACCGGCAGTGCCCCAGCTGCTGTACCACAGGCGTCCGGAGCAAAGCCGCGGAGCATGGGGGCAGCGGGACAGCCCAGACACGCTGTGGCTATCCTGCTGCCCTCGGGCTCCGCGGCTTTGCTCCCCGTCCCCCTGGTCTGCAGACCAGGGGGACGGAGAGCAGAGCAGAGCAAAGCGGCGGAACACGCAGCCAGCTGACAGCCCAGACGCATCTGGGCTGTCAGCTGGCCGCGTATTCCGCCGCTTTGCTTCCTCTCCCTGGTCTGCTGGAGACCAGGGAGAGGGAGGGCCCCGTTGGTAACTGAGGATCCAACGTAAGTCGGATCCGCGTAACTCGGGGACTGCCTGTACTCATTTGTGATCCAGTTTCTAGTCTCTCTAGTCTGTGTTTGTTGGTGGAATTTCATGTTATTTGTTTTAATTGGTTGTTTGATGTTTTGATTTGTGCTTGCAGAACAGGAAAACATCAAGCTTCCCTGTGACAGTGCACAACACTCTGTTAGGAAAAAGAGAATTGTGACATCAAAATCAGAATCCTCTTCATCTAAAGAAACACCTTCCAGTGTAATGCCTTCTCTGAGGATTCCTAAGAGCAAATCAGTCTCTAGTATACATTCATCTGAGACAGAGGAAAGGTACATCTTTCTTTTCTCTATCTTTTAGTGTTCTTAGAGTATAACAAATGGGTCAGGAACAGTGTTTCCTCTAAGATTTTCCATCCATGAGTAGAGTGAGTTTTGTCTTGTGCACCAGTATTGAAGTCCTATGTGCTTGTTCTGATGTGTGCCACCATATACAATTTTAAATATTATGGAAGTTATCATACTTAAATAAGGGATAATTAACAAGGTATATGATTTTAAATTAGGGTTGCAAGATGGTTTCAACAAAAATACTGGACATACTTGACATTACATCACAATCTACATTACATCTTATTTAGAAACTATCGGACACTTATATTTTCTCAATTTGTTTCCCAAACAGAGAGCTCAAATACTGGACTGTCCGGTTCAAAGCCAGACACCTGGCAACCCTATTTTAAATGTTAATTTAATATGAAATCAAATAAAAAGAAAATTAATACATCAAAATTTTCAGTAGCCACTTGGTATCATTTTCATTCCTTTATCTGCCCTCCTGCCCCTCTGTTGGAGTTGTTGGCAAGAAAGAACTGAAAGGGTGTAGGGCTGGTGGCACCTAATACTATCGATGCATGAGTGCAGCAATCCAGAGGGTGCCACTGCTGACCATGTGGCTACCTCTAAGGCAATGTGCACCTAGAATAGAAAGGATATAAGTAACATGTCTCTAAGAACAACAGTTATGAAAGGTAGGTAACTGTTTTTCCCCTACTGCAGCTGTCTTTAGGTTGGGAATTAAGGTTTTCCCTCCCTATTTTTCCTAATTTGAATTGTTGCTTTCCTTGACTAATGCTTCTCTTCCACTTTTATATCTTGGGGAAAAGGGCATTCAGTAAAATGTAATGCCTGTAAAAGCTTCTCCAAAAGGAGCTGAAAAATTAGGTTAACCAGATCCAGAACTAATTGATTCAAGAACCTGAGCTAGCTCAAAATGTTCTTCTGTGAAAGTCACCAAGCACAATTCCTTTAACGAACAGCGCCTCCCCACCTCTCTTTCCCCCCTCCCCCAAAAAAGTACCACATGTAGTTCCAGCAGTTTCAAGGAGCCATGTGGCAAAAAGAAGCGTTCCACAAAGGATCCTACCATCATGACATTGAGTTCCACAGATTACTTGTGCATTGTTTAATTTGTTTTGTTTTTATAGATTTATAGGTTCTCAAGTTTCCTTCTCTGTATTATTTATTTAAAAACCTCTCTTACACTCCCTTTTTTGGCCTGGTCGTGAAACAACCCTAATATTTTTAGGTCTTTCTTGAAATGGAAGTGTTTCCATGCCTCTAATTGTCTTGTCATCAGTCTCTGAACTGCCTCTCTTTGCTGTATTTCTTTGGAAGTAAAGTAACTGGAACTGAAGAAAGCTGACATACCATTTGATTTATATAGTGCTTATAGATTTTAAGGCTTAAAAGGAACATTATGCAGGAGGTCAAACTAGCTGATCATAACACACACTGAAGAACCTCACACAGTATACTCTCTACCAATCCTGTAATTTCTGTTTGAGCTATATAATTTATCTTTTTAGAAAGATATCCAGTCTTTTAAAAAAATCTTCAAATAATGGAGAATCTGTAGGTAGGTAGTTGGGATATGAAAGTGTAACTGTGTACACGATTAACCAATGAGTCTAGTGACACTAGGCTCATCGGTTAACCTTCATGGTTTCACACAGGCTCCTGAGGACATGCCTGTCTGCTTCCCTCTCCCTCTTCCCCCCCACCTCCCCACTTATAAGCATGTAAATGCTGAAATTTTCAGCAGTTACACGTTTACTTGATTAAATGAATTGTAACATCCTTAGTGGTAGGTTCTTCTAGTGGTTGATCACTCAGGTTAATTACACTTTAAAAAAAATCACCTAATTTCTAGTCTTAATTTGTTTAATTTTAGTTTCTAACCATTGTTCTGTCTTAGCTCTTTAATTTGAAAATTAGAGCTTTCTTAATCTTTTCTTGGATGAACTAAACAGATTGAGTTTATTTAGTCTCTGACTATAATGGAGTATCATACTTGTTCTTCAAGTGATTGATGTTCTGTGAAGTGCACTACATGTGCCCAGGACTGGAGATTTTTTTCCCTAGTAGTATCTGTTTTGGTCTACTTGGGCACCTCCACTTTTTGTGCCCTATACCAAGAGTTTTAAGGAGGGGCCGATGGATGGCTGACATCTTTACTTCAGTCTTACCACTCATTGTTTAGGATGAAGTGTCAGTGTTCATGCTGACTACTACTTCAGCTTTTTCCTATAAATAAATTGTAAATAATTTTGAATATGTAGCTTTAATTATTTATCTAATCATTTGAAGTTCATCTCCCTAACATTTGGAGGAGTGATTCTACTTTAAAAAACAACCAAAAAACAACCAAACAAAATTTTTTTGCTGAAACTTCATGCAGTGCCGCAAGCTCTTCCTGGTCACAGTCTACTATGGTGCCTGTCTGTACTGTCTGAGGAAAACCACATTCAGACCAAGTGCAACAGGACAAAGCAGTAAAGGAAGTTCCAAATCTGATCATGAAGAAGGCCCATGAAACTCTAGACAACTGATGGGAGACACATTCTCTCCCCAGCCTAGTACCTTGGCCTCAAAAAGGTAAGAGCAACCTGTTGAGTACAGTTCCAGGACTCTCCATCCTCTCCCAACTGGCTATGAGAGACTTGGATGAGCAGAGTCAAGGTGAATAGGGAGGGGAGGGAAGGGAGACATAGGCACTCCAATAAGGCAAGGAGGGGGAGTTCCATTTTCATATCCTCAATGAAACCAAAGTCCCCATCTCATACCAAGCCAAGAAAGTTCCATAGTGGGACTGTCTGGTATGAGGATAGACCAGCCTGGTAACTAACTGAACAGCAAGACTGTGCCAGCTCCTGGTACTGTGAGTAGTACTTGGACACCAACAACAGCCTCTGTGCCACCACTTCCAGATTCCAAGCTAGAATGTCACTGGTACCATCAATGAGTAGTCAGGTGATTCCCACCTCTGCGGATACTGACTCTCTCCCATTTTGGATTTGAAGTCAGAGTCAAAAGGTTGAAATGAATATGGCCTATATTCTGACTACTCCCCAAGAGGCAGCTCTGGGAGTGAAGTCTATATAGTGTTTCAGGTGTCTTCAGGGTATCTTAGTATTCTCAAAAGAACAGATTACCCTCTCTTCACGTATTGGTACCCATCACCATGGGGCCAGGCACCAAGGTTTGAAGTCCCACAATGATAGTACTGTGACCCAGAAGACCCGTGATACTAGTAGCCTACCCAACAGCTACAACAATCAGAATAGGTGAACACCACGTTGCTGATCGTGTCGTTGTCCTCTCCATATGAGGCAGTGATTCCAGCTTTCCTGCCATGTCTTAAGGCTCCTAAGTCTTTCTAGGAGTTGCTCAAAAGGCTACAGATTGCCTTGGAAGAGGTCCATGAAACTCCACATAGACTGCTAGACATCCTGCACACACTGGACTGAGTAGACTGGCACTTCCAATCGACTGCACTGTCCTTGAACCTACTAAGACACTTAGCAAATGTTTGCCACTAGTATCCAAGCGGGCTCCAGCCAGTTAGTCTAGATCAGTGGTCCCCAACCTTTTGAGGTTGTCGGGTGCCAGGGGGCGTGGCTGTTCGCCCGCCGGGTGCCAGGGGGCGGGGACACTTGCGCGCCCGGGGGCGCCCCCCCCCCAGCCGCGCGCCCGGGGCCGGTGCTCACCCCGTAAGCGCCGTGCGCCCGGGACAGGGCCGGCGCTTTCCCCTCCCCCCTGCAAGCGCCGCGCGCCCGGGGCCGGCGCTCCCCCCCCTGCAAGCGCCGCGCGCCCGCGGCCGGCGCTCCCCCCCCCCGCCCGGGCCGGCGCTCCCCCCCCTGCAAGCGCCGCGGGGCCGGGGCCGGGGCCACGCCAGCCCCGAGCACCTGGCAGGCACATGCAAGTGCACCGTGCTGGGGACCACGGGTCTAGATGTATCCAGCAATGTGATTGTGCTATATTACTTTAACAATCTAAATCTAAGGTATCTAAAAGGGTGTCATAAGGAGGAGGGAGAAAACTTGGCCTCTGGGGATAGAAGCAGTAGCAATGGGCTTAAACTGCAGCAAGGGAGATTTAGGTTGGACATTAGGAAAAAGTTCCTAATGGTCAGGGTAGTCAAACACTGGAATAAATTGCCCAGGGAGGTTGTGGAATCTCCATCTCTGGAGATATTTAAGAGTAGGTTAGATAAATGTCTATCAGGGATGGTCTAGACAGTATTTGGTCCTGCCATGAGGGCAGGGGACTGGACTTGATGACCTCTCAAGGTCCCTTCCAGTCCTAGTAGTCTATGAATCAGGGAGAAGTGTAATTCTCAGAACTATGATCAGAAGCTGTCACCATTTGGAACTTTTACCATACTTATGTACAGGGCTCGACAAATAATGTAATCTACTTGCCCGTGGCGAGTAGATTGCAACCCAGAAGAGCCAGCGCAGAGCAATCTGCACATGCACAGAACGCAGAATGGCGTGAAACAGTGCAGCTGGCGAGTGGGGCTTGCCACCGCTTGGCGAGCCCTGTTTATGTAGAATATTCTGACCTCTGTGCATCTGCCAAACACTGTGGCGTACCCTTTGTACAGTATTCCACAGAACATGTGTGGGAGCTGCACAACCAAAATCTACAGGAGGTGTTTTGGGTATGAGGATTTCAAAATCACAGAGCTATTTGTATCAAATATGAACAAAAAGTACAAAGACTTCTGCTCCAGAGGGAGTGCTCTCATGTGATAGCTGGAGGCTGTCAAGTACACATTTTCTCCAACAGAACCCCTATTACAGAGGATATTGAGGAAAATCCAGTAAGACAGGGTACAGGTCATTTTCATTGAACCTGATTGAGTCCTTCAAGTTGGTACTCCATGTTATTGCAAGTCATGTCCACCACTTCTCCCAAGGCAACAACTCTTGACTCAGAATAGGGAGAGGACTTACTATGCCAACCCAACCATGCTACACCCGATGGCATGGCATTTGGATGTTGGAACTGTAGGCAGCCTGCTTGGCAGATGTCCAAGCTGTACTGAGCAGCAGTAGAAAGAACTCTACCCAGAAATGCTCTACATTAGGAACTATCATAAAAAAGCAAGCCTCCACACACATTTCACCTCTTCAACACTTTACTACTATTCAACAAACCACCTACAAGGACCACTTCATCTCTCTTCAGAAGAAAAAGGACAATAAACTGTCCAAACTGCTACATGCCTTTCAACTCACCCAACATCATCATCAACCTATCCAATCACTCTCTCAGCCCAGCAGAAGAATCTGTCCTATCCCATGGACTCTTCTTCTGCCCCACCACACCCACAAATATTATTCAGTTCTATGGGGATCTGGAATCCTATTTTTCGGTGCCTCCGCCTGAAGAAATATTTCCAACACACTGATATACAACATATTGACCTCACTGCTCCCCCACGCCATTCCCACAAGAAGGCGGCTTCTGTGTGGACCCCCACCAACAGACGTAACGAAAGTCTGGATTTCTATATTGACTGCTTCCGCAAACGCGCTCAAACTGGCATTATCAGCAAACAACAACATATTGCATACAACCTCAGTCATGCAGAACACAATGCTATTCACAGCCTCAAAACCAATCCTAACATCATAATCCAAGAAGCTGGCAAAGGAGGAGCTGTAGTCATGAACAGGACAGATTATGAACAGGAGGTGATCAGACAACTCACCAATACCAGATTCTACAGGCCTCTCTCCTGTGACCCCACTAAAGAATACCAAGAAAAATGAAAAAACTGCTCATGAAACTGTGATGCTACTCAGGAACAACGTTGTGCTAACACCCCCCCTCCCCCCCCAAATCCCCGACCCGGAACTTTCTATCTACTACCCAAAATACCACAAACCTGGTAATCCCGGACAGCCCATCATCTCCAGCATCAGCACACTTACAACAGGATTATCTGGCTATATCGACTCCCTCCTCAGACCCTATGCTACCAACATTCCTACCTACCTCCGCAACACCACTGACTTCCTGAGGAAACTCCAAAACATCAATAATCTTCCTGAAAATACCATTCTGGCCACCATGAATGTAGAAGCCCTCTACACGAACATTCTACACGAAGACGGATTACAGATCATCAGAAACACCATCTCCGATAACAACACTGTACACCTGATTACAGAGCTCTGTGACTTTGTCCTCACCCACAACTACTTCCAATTCAGAAACAATTTCCATCTCCAAATCGGCAGCACAGCCATGGGCACCCGCATGGCACCACAATATGCCAACATCTTTATGGCTGACCTTGAATAACGTTTCCTCAGCTCTTGCCCTCTAATACCTCTACTTTTCTTACTCTACATCAATGACATCTTCATCATATGGACTCATGGAAAAGACACTCTTGAAGAATTCCACAAGGATTTCAACAACTTCCACCCTACTATCAACCTCAGCCTAGACCAATCCACAAGGGAAATCTACTTCCTGGACACTATAATACAGTTAAATAATGAACAAATTTCCACCAGCCTATATCGAAAACCCACCAACTGCTATACTTACCTTCATGCTTCCAGCTTCCATCCGAGACACATTTTTCAGTTGATTGTATACAGCCAAGCCCTACAATACAACCGGATTTGCTCCAACCCCACAGACAGAGCCCATCACCTATAGGATCGTTACAAAGCATTCCTAAAACTGAAATACCCACCTGGGGAAGTGAAAAAACAAATCGACAGAGCCAAAAAAACACTCAGACATGAATTACTTCAAGACAGACCCAAAAGAGAAAATAACAGAACTCCTCTTGTTGTTTGTTACCTACAGTCCACAACTCAGACCCCTCCAACGCATTATACACAATCTACAATCCATCTTAGAAAATGATCCCTCACTCTCAGGGTACGTCTAGACTACATGCCTCTGCCGACAGAGGCATGTAAAATAGGCTACCCAGCATAGTCAATGAATCAGGGATTTAAATATCCCCGGATTCATTAAAATAAAAATGGCCACCGCGCTGTGCCAGCTTAGCTGATCGTCAGTACAGTGCACGAGTCAAGACGCAGATCGGTTGACAAGGGAAGCCTTTGTCGACCGCTCCTGTTTCACGACCCCCTAACCCAGTGATCTCCAACCATTTTAAGCAGGAGATCACTCTTTGAATTCAAGTGCAAATCCAAGATCTACCTCAAATATAAATACCCTTGCCCCGCCTGCCTCCTTCCCCCCCACCCCCTCCCCTCATTCCATCCTCCCTCTCTTGCCCATCCTTACTCACTTTCATCAGGCTGTGGCAGAGGGTTGGAATGCAGGTTCTGGTCTTGATTAAAGGATCTGGAGTGTGTGTGAGGGGCTCTGAGCTGCTCTTGGGGCAGGAAGTTAGGATGTAGGAGGGAGTTCTAGATGCAGGCTCTGGGACAGTGTTTGGATGCAGGGGTGCTCAGAGCTTGGGGTGCAGCAGTGGGTTCATGACTGGGGTAGGAGTTCGGGATATGGGCTCTAGCTGGGCACTGCATAGCTCTGGTGGCTCCTGGTTGGTAATGCAGTGGGGCTAAGGCAGGCTCACCCCTGCCCTGGCCATGGACCACTCCTTAAAGTACCCAGCAAACTCCATCCCAAGCACTGTAGTGCCCCCTTTCTGCTTTGTGGAGAAAGGATACAGAGTGGGAGGGGGCACCTTAACATCAGCACCCCTCCTCGCCCTGCCCTGCCTTGCCCTGCACAGAAAACAGGAGGCTCCACAGGGGAAGGGCAGCTCCAAGGCAAAGGGCAGGAGATGAGCAGCAGTGGGGGGAGGGGCAGCTGAAGTGCTGGCACTTGATAGCCACTGGGCCAAAACAGTCAGGATCACTTGTCAGAGGCTCTAAGATCTACCAGTAGATCACTATCTACTGGTTGGTGACCACTGCCCTAAACTGAAGCACATTCTTTCTGATAACTATGCCACACAACCACATCATAAGCCTCCAGGAACCCAGCCCTGCAACCAGAAAAGATGTCAATTCTGCCCATATATCTACACTGATGAATTCATCGCCAGAGCAAACAACATAAGCCACACAATCAAAGGGTCATTTGACTGCTCACCCAGCAATTTGATCTATGCCATCAAATTCCAACAGTGCCCCACTGCTATATATATTGGACAAACTGGATGGTCCCTGCGGGAAAGGATCAATGGACACAAATCGGATATACGTAAAGGGAACACGGAAAAATCTGTTGGTGAACATTTCTGCTTACCTAACCATACTTTAACAGACCTGCTGGTGGCGGTCTTGTCACAGGCCAGCTCTACAAGCCAGATCCACAGGGAAGCACTTGAATCATACTTCATACACAAATTCAGTTCACATGCTGATGGACTTAATCGTATGGGTTGACTAGGACATTATCTACTTTATAACCACTGAAGGTGCCAACAGCAACTATCTATTTACTTTGATCTACTTAGGTTTAAGTACCCATTCTTCAGATATTTAATGATGCCCTGTCTCACATCCCCCTTCCTTTTTTTCTTTTTTGCGCCCCCCCCCCCCTTTATTTATTTTGAGTTTTCATATCCCCCACTCATACTCCGGTCATCAGCTCATGATACCATCTACATGTTTTGTTAGTCTATAAAGTGCCACCAGACCATTTGTTGTTTTTTTTCTGTAACAGACTAACTCGGCTACCTCCTGAAGCTCCAGGATGTAAATTAGACACTTCGAAATTGAAAATGAAGCCAGGATTTGAATTTCCCATGCTTCGTTTGCATATTTGCGTCATGGCGCTCTTTCATAACTCTGTTTTGAAAGTGAAACCTCAGTCTACACATGGTTCTTTTGAAAATAGAAGCCTTTTTCAAAAGATCCTGTAAACCTCAGGCTGTGTCTAGACTACATCCCTTTTTCGGTAAAGGAATGTAAGTTAGGCATGTCGATATTGCAAATTAAGCTGGGATTTAAATAGCCCCGTGCTTCATTTGCATAATGGCAGCTGCTGCTTTTTTCCGAAACTGGGCTTTTTCGGAAAAAAACCCGGCATTTTTTGAAGAGTACAGGATCTTTCAAAAAGGGTTTTATTTTCGAAAGATTCCCATCTAAAGTGCCGGAGGAGTTTTCGAAAAAGCCCCATTTTAGAAAAAAGCATCAGCCACCATTGTGAAAATGAAGCGCGGGATATTTAAATCCCGGTTTCATTTGCAATATCGACGTGCCTAACTTACATCCCTTTACCGAAAAAGGGATGTAGTCTAGACGTACCCTCATTTTTTATAGGATCTTTCGAAAGAACTGCGTCTATACTGGGGTTTCACTTTCAAAATAGCGCTTTTTCGAAAGAGCGCCATGACATTCAAATCCCGGCTTCATTTGCAATTTCGAAGTGTCTAATTTACATGCCTCTGCAAAAGAGGGATGTAGTCTAGACACACCCTAAGAGGCTGGATCTGTTGGTTTACTCACTGGGTAGCTTCCAATTAAAGGTTGCTAACCAACACGCAGTGTTAGCTTAATATAATTACAATACATGGGCGACCATGGAGAAATTTAAGGAACTTCTCCCATCAGAATGTAGTACTGAGTTTGCGGCCCTCATAGAGGAGGGGAAGGTAATTTCCCACTCCTCCCTTCAGGCAGCCCTACATGCTGTAGCAGTCCAATCTGTGGCCACAGGCATAGTTATGAGATGCAACTCTTGGCTTCAGGTGTTTAGAATCCCTCCAGATGTCCAAAGTACAATACAGGACCTTCTGTTTGATGGTTCCAGCTTGTTTACAGAACAAACTAATTCCAGGTTTCATGGTTTAAAGGATACATGGTTAAAGTCCTTCGGTCTTAAAACTCCTATGACTCAGAGGTACTTCAAGCCAACTCTGCCACATCAATACTATCCTCCCTGTCAGACAGGAGTAGAACAGAACGGGTAGCTGGCAAAGTTGCCATTGCCCCCCCCCCCCATAGTAGTGGAAGTGGGGGCAGTAATAATCAGGCCCTGTCTTCCAGGCAGTTGCCAAGGGCCTAGAAAGAACTTTTTAAGATGCCCCCGAGTGCAACGAACCTTTCTACCTCTTGGATCCTGTCTCTGTGTTTGGGGACCAATTCTCATTTTTACCATGCCTGGACTCAGGTCATCTCGGACAAATGGGTTCTATACATGATAAAGATGGGATATTCTGTCCAGCTTCTGGTTACCTCACCTTTCCATACCCCTACCCCATCGCTTTTCAGAGACCCCTTTCACGAGCAACTCCTGTGATAGGAGGTGCAGACACTCCTCTAGGGTAGGGGCAGTAGAGGAGGTCCCTCTGCAATTCAGGGGTTCATGGTTTTATTTCCTTTATTTCCTTATCCTGAAAGGCAAGGTTGGGTTATGGTCCCATATTAGACCTACATGGTCTAAACAGATACCTGAAAAAGTTAAAATTCCATATGGTATCCTTGTCCTCAATTATCCCTTCCCTGGATCCTGGGGACTTGTACACTGCCCTCAGTCTGAGGAATGCTTATTTTCATGTGCCCATAGTTGCGGCTCTAAGAAGGTTCTTTCATTTCATTGTGGGCAGGTCCCACTATCAGTTCAGACACCTTTTGACCTGTCTGCCCCACCAAGGAGCTTTACGAAGTGCATGGCAGTGGTAGCAGCATTCCTGCAGCGCAGAAGGGTCCAGGTCGTCATCTTATATCATCACGTGAGGGACTCAGTACCCCCAATGGAACCTAAACCTGATATTGTCAAAGCTAATGGTGCCACTGTTCGAGCCGTTAGCTACTTATTCTTTGTTGTATTTGTCTATGAAGGTTGTAGTTTTGGTAGTGATCCCTTCAGCCAGACGAGTTTCCGAACTAAAAGCGTTAATGTTTGAACCCACTGGGTTTTTTTTAAAGATAAGGTTCAGTTGAGACCCCATCCTTCATTCCTTCTGAAAATGATTTCTCATTTTCATGTGTCGCAAGACATTTTCCTGTCAATATTTTACCCTAACCCTCACCTCACCCTTTGAGAGAGATACCTAAATTCTCTGAATTTCAAGCATGCCTTAGCCTTTTATGTTTAGCGTACTAAGCCATTTAAGAAGTCTAATCAATTGCTTGTTGCAGTACCATGTACATGATAGCCCTTTCATCTGCCCAGAGGATCACTATGTGTATTCGTACTTGTTACGACATAGCGAAAGTGCAGCCGATCATTGTCTGTCCATTTGATCCAGGTGTAGGCCTCATCAATGGCCTTTCTTTTTTGAGCTCTTGCTCATGTCCATTCCACTTAAGTGTACACGCACCGCATGCACAGATTGTTGGAGAGTTTTCCCTTAGCGGTACCTGTTGGACCAGCAGGGAAGCCCCCTGGAGTGGCACCACTATATTGGTGCATGTATACCCCCACTGGCCCTCCATCCCCCTCAGTTTCTTTTTACCGCCCATGACCGTTGTTGAAGCGCCTTTCTTGCTTGCTGGCAAGAGTGCTTTCAGAGGTATTCACAAGTCTTTAGAGTTAGTTAGCACCTA
Organism: Pelodiscus sinensis; assembly: GCF_052426305.1. Taxonomy (NCBI): domain Eukaryota; kingdom Metazoa; phylum Chordata; order Testudines; family Trionychidae; genus Pelodiscus; species Pelodiscus sinensis. The sequence goes on along the minus strand of NC_143064.1, from coordinate 196,061 downwards.
GTTGAATCCCCTTTGTTCTTTCCAAGTTGCTTTTCCTGTTAAATAGTGGTTTAGCTAGAGTTAGATGAGTTTGTTTTAGGTTGGGGCTCGCCTGTTGCATCCCCTTTCCTCCCAGCTCACGGGGCATGCCAGGGCCTCACAGCTTTTCGTCCTGTGCTGACTGTACCAAGCCTATGCCCTGTGATGACTTGCACAATTAATTCCTCAAGTGTCTGGGTTAGGCCCGCATCCCGAGTAACTGCAGAATCTGCCGCAATTTTAAACCCCAGACTCAGCGCAAGAGAGAGAGACGCACTTGAAGATACTCTTGATGGAGTCAGCGCTTCATCCAGCACTTGCGGTGCAGCACTGACCATAATCACCAGTGCCGCACAAGAAGAGGAGGGCGGAGAGGGGCAGGTTTCCACCCCGGCATGCGCCTGCAGTGCACCCCAGTTGGGGCACGCTGTCACATCCGCACCAGCTGCAAGGTCTGCTGCTCCTGGGCTAGAGTATGGCCAGTTCAGTGTGTCCAAGAGCCATGGTGCAGGGAAGGAGCTGGTTCTGGTCAAAAGGCCCACCACTCCAGACACGTTCGAGTGCGCGGGAATTAATTGAGCTGACTGTTGATTTGTCCTTGCCACCTCCGGAGCGCTGGGACTGGCCCAGGGCCCATACCTTGTCATCAGCACCGGACTTGGGTAGGCCTGCACCGCTCATGGCACTGGTGCCCCATGCAGTGCTGCACTCCCCGGCGCTCATGTCTATGCTGGCACCAGGCCCTTTGGTACCAATAACCTCACTCTCTCCGGAGTCCAAGGAGAGCTCAGCGTCTAGCATGCTTATCCTGGCAGCCCAGTCCGCTGCACCGGAGCACCTGATGCCCCCACCATCAGTGTGGCAGTATGGCAAGCCCCGCATCCATGGTTCAGGACACAGAGAGGCACTAAACCCCAGATCCAGCCTCAGCCCCACCTTGGTCAGAGTCCAATTACTCAATGGATTCCAACATGGAGTTAGAGCGGTTCTCTCTTGTTCCTGCTCTCAGCGCCATTCTAGGTCCTGGCACTGATCCAGGTCCTGGTGCTGCTCACTTCCGGCACTGCGAATGCCATGATAGTGTCTCGGGTCAGTCGCAGACATGGCCTCTGCAGTGGCAACATCCAGACCAGTGGCCATTGTGGACCCCATGGGTGTACCACCAGGCCCAAGGGAGTCCTCCCTCCACAGCAGGATCCTCGCATCTGGGAAACCAGGCCCTACCTTTGGCCACCCCATTGCCTAATGTCCTGGCCCCACAGGCCTCGGCAGTACATGGTGAATTCCCTCAGCCCTCGTTGGAGGGTGGCAGTGATCAAGGGCCGTTGGGACAATCTGCCCCCTCTTGGGCATCCGAGTGGCCACACGAACTGGAGGACTCAACGGTACGCGAGTTCTCGTCATCCTCCCTTGATGAGGCTGTAGGGTTGGCCTTCTCATCAGTGCTGGCCATGGACTCCCAGGCCCATCAAGAACTCCACTGGAGACTGGCCCAAAGTCTCAGGGTCCAGCTTGAGAGGGCCTCCAAGGATTCCAACCTGACAGTCAAGGTGCTGTCTCGTGGCCTTGCCCTTGAATAAGACGGTGGGCAAAATCACCAAGGCTCTCTGGCAGACGCTAGCATCTACTATGGACAAGAGGGCAGAACAGTGGTACTTTGTCCCCCATGAGCACCTGTTCTCACATCAGGGCTTGATAGTGGTGCAGGCTGCTAACCATCACAAGCGTCAGGGCCAACCTGCTCCTACCCCCAAGAACAGGGAGGCCAAGCAGTCAGACCTGTTGGCTGTGTCTAGACTGCATCCCTTTTACGAAAAAGGGATGCAGTCTAGACACAGCCGTTGGGTCATAAGGCCTGTGCCTCAGGGGGTCTCCTACTCAGGATTGCTAAACAGTAAGTCCTCCTGAGAAGGTATACCTTCAACTTGTGGGCAGCTATAGACAAATTTAGTGACTCGAAGCAGACATTTAGGGCCTTGTCTGATGAGGGCAAGGTGGTGTCCCGGGCGGAACTTCAGGCAGTCCTGGACTCCGCAGCACGGCAGCCTGTATTATGGCGACAGGCCTGGTCCTATGCAGGGGCATATGGCTACACATGTCTGGCATTCCACCAGAAATCCAGAACATGATTCAGGACCTGCCCTTTGAGCAGGGGGGCTTATTTTTGGAACAGACCGATACTAGCCTCCATGGGCTTGAAGGACTCTAGGGCAACTCTCAGGTCCCTAGGCATCCATACTCCTGCCCCACAGAGGGGCCCCGTCCCACCTTTTCTAGCAGAGCAATGAATCTGATTTCTGTAAACGCAGGGGCCGTAATAATACCAATAGAAGCGGCGGGCATCCTTTCCACTTGTCTTCCGACTGGGGGACGGGCCTCTCCAGGAAGTCCCAGGGCCCTAGGCCGAGTCTTTGAAGATGTGAGTGAGGACAGCGCACCAGTCTTAGATCAGAGGCCTTTTACCAATCACCTTTTCCCCTTCTATCATGTATGGTCACACATCACAATGGACTGCTGGGTCCTGGTTATGGTGAGAAGGGGTTACTTCATCCCCTTCCATTCCCAGTCCTCTTCCCATCCTCCTTCCCCATTACTCTTCAGGGACCCCTCTCACAAGCATCTTCTCAGGGTGGAAGTGCAGAAGCTTCTTGATCTAGGGGTGGTAGAGGAGGTCCCCTTGACCTCAGGGGAAAGGGTTTCTACTCCCACTACTTCCTCGTCCCAAAGGCCAAGGGCGGCTTCTGCCCTATTCTGGACCTGAGAGATCTAAATACTTTTGTAGTAAAGTCAAAGTTCAAAATGGTAACATTGGCCTCCATCATTCCTTCCCTAGCCATGGGAGACTGATACGCTGCCCTTGATCTCAAAGACACCTATTTTCACATTTCCATCGCACCTGCACACAGGTGATTCCTCTGTTTTATGGTGGGTTGTGATCATTATAGCAGCCCCCAAGGTTTTTATAAAGGGTATGACAGTAGTAGCCACTTTCCTGAGGAAGCAATGGGTCCAGGTTTATCTGTTTATCTGGACAATTGGCTTATAAGAGGCTCCTCCCAGTCCCAGGTAATCAACCACATATCCTAAAGGAGGCCAAATCCACCCTGGTGGTCCTCCCTGCCCATGGGGCACTTCATGACATTAAAGGAGGCCATCCTGCAGCTCCAGTTGTTCCCTACCATGATGGTCCACTATTGCATTGAGGCTGCTGGGGCTCATGGTGGCCTGCACTTACATGGTACAGCATGCCAGGCTCAGGTTACAGTTGCTCCAGCTATGGCTGGCACAGACCCACCACCCAGTATATGGACACAGTGGTAACGGTGCCTGCAGATGTGTTGAGATCCCTCAACTAATGGCTTTTTAGGAGATGGTCTGCGAAGGCATGCTGTTCCTCAGTCCTTCCCTGTCCATTCAGTTGGTGATGAACGCTTCCAATACGGGCTGGGGAGCCCACCTCGGGAAGCTACAGACACAAGGTATGTGGGGCCCCACAGACCCTTCCCTTCATATCTATGTCAGGGAGTTGAGAATTATTTGCCTCGCATGCAGTATTTTCTTGCTGCAGCTTCGAAACAAGTGCGTTTTGATTTTGATGGACAACATGGCAGCAATGTTTTATATAAACAGACAGTGGTGCTCAGTCCTGTCCCATGTGTAGGGAGGCTCTCCTCCTCTGGGAGTTCTGCATGGCTCATGGTATTCACCCAGTGGCCGCTTACCTTCTTAGGACCCAGAACGGGTTGGCAGATCACCTCAGCAGGTCCTTCGAGAGGCACGAGTGGTCCCTCAGGATGGACATAGCCCTGTCTGTTTTCTGCAGGTAGGGGTTTCCCCACCTGGACCTGTTTGCAACCCGCAGCAACAGGAAGTGTCCCCGTTTTTGCTCCTTATTCAACCACAGCCTGGGGTTTCTGGGAGATGCTTTCATGATCCCTTGGCCTCGGGGCCTCCTGTACGCCCTCTCCCCCACCCCCTTCCTGCTAATCCATAGGGTAATTCTGAGAGTCAGGGAATTTCAGGCCTCTGTAATCCTGATAGCTCCAGCATGGCTTCATCAGCATTGGTTCCCAGCCCTTCTCTTGCTCTCAGTAGAGTGACCTTTAGCCCTCCCCCTGTGTCTTCACCTAATCTCTCAGGAGTTCGGCATTCACACAATGTTAATTGTTGTTCAGAGAGTTGCCAGAGCTGGCCTGGATAAATTCACTATTTTCTTCAGCTCGGGGCAAAATCACCTGACACAGTTATGGATCATGCCGCAGAAGCAGATCCAAGTAGCTGTGGTTTTTACCAAGTTCTACCTTGGGTTGGTGAGACAGTGCAAGGACATGGTTGTCAATAGGGCAGACCTTGCAATAATGAAGCCTATTTTAGGCTCACTGGGTTCTCATACTCTCATTCAGCTCTGTACTGTTATTTCTGCCATTGGGTTAGAACATGTGATGACACAGTGCCAAAGCATGGGGAGGCCTATGATGCCCTCAGTGATGTTACTGGCATCACTTCCTGCATCAATTTTGTGTTGGAGGTGTCACGTTACTGGATTTTGAAGGGAGCAGCCAGATCGCTGCTGCACCCATAGGTGGGGGTGTTGGCCCCAGAAAATGATAGAAAAGAGGGGCCATGTGTGGTGTTGAATAGAAGCTCACTGTCTGCTAATCCTATGCACGCTGTTCATGTGTTTGTATAATGTCTGTGTGTGCAATTATAAGCATGTACTTGTATGCATACTGAATATTTCCCTGCATGTGGTTGAGCATTGGGCAGGGCCTGGCCTATGGATATGCTAATTAGCGAGGCCTTGTGGGACAATGGCACTCAATGGGCCAAGGACACGCCTAAAGAATGAGGGCTGAGAGCTGCCTGCATGGAACTCAGAGATTGGCCGCTGGCCAGGTGACCTGCTGCAGCCAAGAGGAGACCAGGAAGGAAGGATGTATAAAGAGGCCATATGGTCGCCGCCATCTTGGTCTTCAGCTCAGCACTTCATCCCAGAGGCAGCAATGCAGGGATCGAAGAGCAAGAAAGACCTGTGGACCCATCCTGATCCTAGGATGCTCAACAAGGACTTTTAAACCAGCAGCTGTAAAATCTCTGCTAGAGCCTGCATCGAGAACTGGGAGATTCGATGCATGTAATGTACCAAACTGGGTGGGGTTGCAACTTCTTTGGAGGATAGGGACATAATTCAAAATGACCTTAGCAAGTTAGAGAAATGGTCAGAGGTAAACAGGATGAGGTTTAATAAAGAGAAATGCAAAGTGCTCCACTTAGGAAGGAACAATCAGTTCCATACATACAAGATGGGAAGCGACTGTCTAGGAAGGAGCATGGCGGAAAGGGATCTAGGGGTCATAGTGGACCACAAATTGAATATGAGTCAACAGTGTGATGCTGTTGCAAAAAAAGCAAATATGATTCTAGGTTGTATCAACAGGTGTGTTGTAAGCAAAACTCGTGAAGTCATTCTGCCGCTCTACTCTGCACTAGTTATGCCTCAGCTGGAGTACTGTGTCCAGTTCTGGGCGCCACATTTCAAGAAAGATGTGGAGAAATTGGAAAGGGTACAGAGAAGAGCGACAAGAATGATTAAAGGTCTAGAGAACATGACCTATGAAGCCAGGCTTCATGAACTGGGCTTGTTTAGTTTGGAAAAAAGAAGATTAAGGGGGGGGACATGATAGCCGTTTTCAAATATCTAAAAGGGTGTCACAAGGAGGAAGGAGAAAATTTGTTCCTCTTGGTTTCTGAGGACAGGACAAGGAGTAATGGGCTTAAAGTGCAGCAGGGGAGGTTTAGATTGGACATTAGGAAAAAATTCCTAACTGTCAGGGTGGTCAAATATTGGAATAAATTGCCAAGGGAGGTGGTGGAATCTCCCTCTCTGGAGATATTTAAGAACAGGTTAGATAGACATCTGTCAGGGATGGTGTAGACGGAGCTTGGTCCTGCCTTGAGGGCGGGGGGCTGGACTCGATGACCTCTCGAGGTCCCTTCCAGTCCTATGATTCTATGATTCTTCAACAACCTTACTCTCATGCTTTTCTTTATTGTTATAATAAACCTTTAGATGTTAGATGCTAAAGGATTGGCCCAGCATGATTTGTGGGTAAGGTCCAAAGGATAAATTGACCAGGGATCTGTGGCTGGTTTCTTGGAACCGGACAGAACTTGTTCAGCGTAGGTGGGATTGGGTGCTAGGACCCCTCCCCCCCACCACCACCTGTGTATGAGGCCCGGGGCACGGATATTGCTGGTGTGTTGGAGGGGTTTTGCTCGTGAGGCTTCAGGCAGGCTACTGAAGCGCTCTGTGGGACTAGTTTGTGGTCTGTTTGGAGAGGTCACCAGTCTGGGGGTTGTAAGGAGCCCTGGATTTGAGCAATTCGCCCTGAGCGGATGCCCTCAGCTGCGTCCGCCACACCTGTTCTATTCACATTTCTGTAGTTTCAAGACTTAGCATTTATCTCCACTGCAGAGTGGTTTGATGGTTCAGTAATCAAGCCACTGGCAGTTGATTTAGTGAATCTAGTAAAGACCCACAAAATCAGGGCTACTCAACTTTGGAAGCCCCGGGGGCCACAGTGATACAGCATATGCCGAGAGCTGCAACTTAAGCATGGTTACATAGACTTGCAAATATATATGTAAATATATGCAAATAACTTCTTCTACACTGAGCATGAATACTGAGATTAAGGCAAGACTATACAACATGCAGGTCCCATTTAAGCTGGTATTAATAAAATGCAGTATTTACCCGATTTCCACCCATATGACAGTACTTTTAACGAGCAATGATAATCCAGGAATTTAACTACTAAAACTCATATCAACAGAAGATCATTATATTAACTCGCTGTTGTGGAGTGTGTTCCCACTGGAGGCCGTGTTCAAAGGATCCCACCCACGGGCTGCATGTTGAACCCCGTGTAAACCCAAACCACGCTGCGAGATATAAACAAACAGGTGGTGGGCTACATGCGGCCAGCATGTTGAGTAGCCCTGCACTAAATCAACTGCCAAGCACTCTCCTGTTGACTCCAGTGCTCTAGCACAACAAGATGATTAAGGGAAGTTGACAGTTTTTTCTATCAACCCTGTGCAGTGTGGACCCTGCCATAAGTAGATCTGAGCTACTTTGATTTGAGTTATGCTACTAACATAACTCACATTGCGTAGCTTAGCTCAACCAGTCCTTGTAGTGTAGACCCGTCTTTAGTCCATTCCTAGACATGGATTCTCCATTCCTAGCTCCTCCCTAGTCCTTCAGGAACTCTTCCCTGGCTGGAACAGGAAGGTCTTCTGCTTCCAATTCAAAAGCCTATGCTTTGTTTTCATTGGCTCTCTTGGCCTCCTGTCAACTTTTCCTGCTGCCCCTAAGCATTCCAGACATACTCTGGGACTGTCTGTCTGTGGTTTTAACCTTTACAGGCAAGGCAGTTAGGGTTAGGTCTAAAGAGTTTACAACTAATAAGAGAAGATTTTAGCTAACTAAATAGCTGGAACATCTAGAAAATGGTGTTACACACACACAGACCCCTTCACCATAAGTATCAAAACTAAATGTTTTGTTTGACCCAATGTGAAAATGTTCAGTTTGAGAGATTTGTCAAAAGCAAAGCAGAACTAGATTTAAAAAAATGCTTAGGGGGTGATGGAGGAAAATCAAAGGTTAATGTATTCTGGGATGTGGAGAACTTGGATTTAGTCCCCTCTCTTCTTACCCCCTCTCCCTGCTATGGAGAAGAGATTTGAGAGTTACACAGGTTAGTGTGTCATCCTCACTAACTCTTCCTGGCCCAATCATTGTGTGCCAATTTCATGAACAGACATTGGGCCAGAGTGCATGAGAGTGACTGTACAGCCTAGTGCCTAGGCACTTACCTAGGACACAGGAGACCCTAGTTCAAGTCCCTGATCCAAGGGCTATTTATACAAAGTTGAACAATTTCAACAGGAGAGATTGAAACCCAGTCTATACTGCCTCTTAGCCCAATGACTAGGCTTCACTATGGAGGACCCAATTTCAAATTAGTTACTTAATTTATAGTACCCAAAGATATTACCATCTCTGAATCCCATAACTAGCCTTTCATCCCCCAGTTTTTCAGAGTACTCGTTATTTGGGTTTCTGATTTAGCAAGTGAACTGAGAAATGTTTGTAGCTCCTCTGACCTTTATGTCCTTAGATGTAGGGCATAAGGACAAACATACATGGCTGACTGCTGTTCAAAAGATTCCAGTCTAATGCATGGGGAACATTCACATCTAGAATGGGATCCACAAAGACTTCTCAAAGAACCATAGTTACTATAAGGTAGATAACTTTTTTAAAAGTAAGACTTCTGTGACGACAGTGTGCTTTTTTTGCTGTCGTTTTCATGCAGTTGGAATCACTGTGGAGTACCAGGCTGTTTCTTACAAGAGCTGTCAAACCCAGCATCCCAATATGTGAGAACTTTCAGGAAGAAGAAGGAGGAGTTGGCACAGAAGCTCTACACCCTTTATAACTGTACCATCTTTGAGCAAAAGGTATCTTTTGTAAATACATTTCTGGACCATGAAAACACTGTTGTTCTGCTAACGCTTTCTCTTTGAAATCATTGCTTTTTGCTTCTGGCTACTAATGGGGATGAAGCTCAATCTTTTAATAAGGTGCTTTTATTCTAATCAGGTCCAATATATGAGGATTTTAAAAAGGGTTTTAACATAGGTTTAGTCTGGGGGTCATCAAACTTGCTTAGTGTGAGCTATCTCCCTTCCCATTCATAGTCATGTAACATCCCAGAGTAACTATATCTGTTGCTTATATGTAAATTGGATTTTAGAATCTTTGGGTGGACCTGGTCCCTTATGGAGCCTTCATTCTTATTCCTAGGTATTTGTATAGCCCCCATTGCATTGGAATGCTTCTTGCTCTTATGTAGCAATGGACCCTAACTGAGACATCTTAAGCAGACTCCTACTTCTGTTGTTTGTTGGAAGCAAAGAGTCCAGTACTACGGCTCCATCTAGACTATAGGCTTCTTTGGAAAGGAGGTTTTTTTGGAAGAGATCTTCCAAAAAAACTTCTTGTGAAAGAGCGTGCACACTGCAAAAGTGCATTGAAAAAGTGATCTGTTTTTTTGAAAGAGTGTCCAGACTGAGTGAGAGAGAGCGTCCATTCAGTCTGTGCAAAAGAGTAGCCACCTAGCCAAGAAATTGCCTTTTAGGAGGTACAGAAGAAACAGCACAAGATGTTACAAATTCCCTACCTCTCCACGGCTACAAAAATTGCCCTTTCTATAGACAAAGCTGTTATGGAATCAATAGAAACCATCTGGCAAACTCCTGTTTTAGCACCGCCACCCACAAACGTGCTGATGGAAAATATTTTGTGACCACCAAAAGCATGGACTTTTTTATTTTCACTTTCTCAACCAGATTTGCTCGTTGTATAGATGCCGTGCATTGCTGCACAAAACAACCACAATTTTGCTCACACTGCATGGCAATGAGCACAAACATCTAGATCTTTTTGGCTGGAAAATATATTCATCCTCGACCCTTCAATTTCAAATTGCCCGTTATTCTGTGCTTCTTGCTAACTACAACTACTCCAACTATTGCACGCTACAGAAACGCATGGACGACTTGACAGAATAAAAACACCCTTTACTGCAATTCATTCTTAAAGAGGATTGCACAGTAGCCCAAACAGCTCTCCAGGAGGCTATGAACATCAAAGATACAGCTGCTCGAACTACAACCACGACTATTGTCATGTAGAGGGCATCCTGGCTACAGGTCTCAGGAATCCCAAAGAGCTGTAGCTCAAAGTAGAGGACCCTCCTTTCTGATAGGATGCACGTCTTCACCTCCATGAAGGACTCTCTGGAAATATTAAACAATCTAGGTATTTACACTCTACCTAACAAACAATAGTGCTATATCCCATACCAGAAGCTTCAAGACATCTTTCCACCACCAAAGATAGCAACAGTTTGACCAACCCAGAATGAAACAGTGATCTCAGAGGAGGCAGGATTCCTCAATCAGTCTGTACCTATCCAGCCAACTACCTCAAAACCAAAGTTGTGAAGGTTTGGTGAGAGTCTCTGAATGCTCATTACCCAGAACCAGTCCTAATAGAATCCCCAACCCTATATTTGGGCATCATTTGCACATATTTTACTAAGCATGGATGGAGACTTATCTTAGATCTCCAAAAGCTCAACTAATTTTTATGTAACCACAGATTCAAGATGGTCACCTGGGTCAGAATTATACCAGTTCATGTGGGGAGGGGATGGCTGGTTTTCTCCCCTCAACCTCCAAGATGCACATTTCCATATTACAATTCATCCTGCTCACAGACATTTCCTCATATTCATAATAGGATCTAATCACTACCAGTACTGAGTTCTACCCTTTGCTCTATCTACTGCCTCTCAATTCTTCTTAAAAGATGTGCATAGTAGAAACACCAAATAACACCAGGGGGGTGGTAATTTTCCTCTTTCACTAGCTAGGTCTCCAAATCAGCAAACAGAAATCTAACTTGGAACTAGGGGGCTACATCTACACTGGCATGATTTTCCGAAAATGCTTTTAACGGAAAAGTTTTCCGTTAAAAGCATTTTCAGAAAAGCACATCTAGATTGGCAAGATGCTTTTCCGCAAAAGCACTTTTTGCGGAAAAGCGTCCGTGGCCAATCTAGACGCGGTTTTCCGCAAAAAAGCCCCTATCGCCGTTTTCGCGATCAGGGCTTTTTTGCGGAAAACATTACTGTGCTGTTTACACTGGCCCTCTTGCGCAAATGATTTGCGCAAGAGGGCTTTTGCCCGAACGGGAGCAGCACAGTATTTCTGCAAGAACACTGACGATCTTACATGAGATCGTCAGTGTTCTTGCAGAAATTCAAACGGCCAGTCTAGAACAGCCGGGATGTAATAGTATAATTGATTAACTGATAAGCAAAAGCTTATAGGTTAATATAGACTGCACACATTTGCCCCCACCCCTTGCCAGTAAATTTTTTAGCAGGCTGACCAGCAGCCCAGCTCAATACTAGCTTGCACTGGGTCCTGGACCTACCCCTGCTGCGGCTCTGCATTTAAAGTGTATTAGGAGCCAGGTGGGATGGCAGCCTGGCTCAATTCCAGCTCATGCCGAGTCCAGGAACTCAGACACCCCTTCAAAGAACTCTAATAGATTAGTAAGACAGGATTTCCCTTTACAGAAACCATGTTGACCTTTGTCCAATAAATTATGCTCTTCTACATGCTTCACAATTTTATTCTTTACTATTGTTTCGACTAATTTGCCCGGTACTGAAGTTAGACTTACCGGTCTGTAATTGCCAGGATCGCCTTTAGAGCCCTTTTAAAATATTGGTGTCACGTTGGCTACCTTCCAGTCATTAGGTATGGAAGCTGATTTAAAGGATAGGTTACAAACCACAGATAATAGCTCAGCAATTTCCCATTTAAGTTCTTTTAGACTCCTTGGATGAATGTCATCCGGTCCCGGAGATTTGTTAACATTAAGTTTTTCTATTTTTTCCAAAACCTCCTCTAATGACACTTCAATCCGGGACAGTTCCTCAGATTCATCACCCACAAAGGACGGTGCAGATTCAGGAATCTCCCCAACGTCCTCAGCCGTGAAGACTGAAGCAAAGAAATCATTTAGTTTCTCCGCAATGGCTTTATCGTCCTTGATTGCTCCTTTTATAGCTCGATCATCTAGGGGACCCACAGGCTTTTTAGCAGGCATCCTGCTTCTAATGTACTTAAAAAACATTGTTATTTCTTTTTGAGTTTTTGGCTAGCTGTTCCTCAATCTTTTTTTGCTTTTCTTATTACATGTTTACACTTGATTTGGCAGTGTTTATGTTCCTTTCTATTTATCTCACTAGGATTGGACTTCCACTTCTTAAAAGATACCTTTTTGTCCCTCACTGCTTCTTTTACATGGTGGTTAAGCCACGGTGACTCTCTTTTAGGTCTCTTGCTATGTTTTTTAATTTGGGGTATACATTTAAGTTGGGCCTCTATTATGGTGTCTTTAAAAAGTTTCCATGCAGCTTTCAGGGATTTGGCTCTAGTCACTGTGCCTTTTAATTCCTGTTTAACTAACCTCCTCATTTTTGTGTAATTCCCCTTTTTGAAATTAAATGCCAGGGTGCTGGACTGCTGAGGTGTTCTTCCCACCACAGGAATGTTGAATGTTATTATATTATGGTCACTATTCCCAAGCGGTCCTGTAATGGTTATATCCTGGACCTGATCCTGCACTCCACTCAGGACTAAATCGAGAATTGCCTCTCCCCTTGTGGGTTCCTGCACTAGCTGCTCCAAGAAGCAGTCATTTAAGCCATTGAGAAATTTTATCTCCGCTTCTCTTCCTGAGGTGACATGTATCCAGTCAATATGGGGGTAATTAAAATCCCCCATTATTATAGAGTTCTCTATTTTGGTAGCCTCTCTAATCTCCCTCAGCATTTCTATGTCAGTATCGCTGTCCTGCTCAGGTGGTCGGTAATATATCCCTACTGCTAATTTCTTCTTATTGGAGCTTGGAATTTCTATCCATAGCGATTCTATGGAACATGTTGATTCACTTAATATTTTTATTTCATTTGATTCTACATTATCTTTCACATACAGTGCCACTCCACCACCCACTCGGCGTGCTCGATCCTTTCTATATATTTTATATCCCGGTATGATTGTGTCCCACAGATTTTCCTCATTCCACCAGGTTTCAGTGATGCCTATTATGTCAATCTCCTCCTTTAATACAAGGTACTGTAGTTCACCCATCTTATTAGTCAGACTCCTAGCATTTGTGTACAAGCACTTTAAAAATTTGCCACTGGTTATTTGTCTGCCCTTCCCTGATGCATTGGATTCCTTTGTATGCGGTTGTTTGTCAGCTCTGGCCAATGGTTTGCCCTCTTCCCTCCTCTCTTTCCGACTACAGCTTAGAGAATCTCTATCAATGGATTCTCCTCTAAGAGAAGTCTCTCTCCGATTTACGTGCATCTCCGCACCAATCAGCTTTCCCCCATCTCTTAGTTTAAAAACTGCTCTACGGCCTTATTAATGTTTAGTGCCAGCAGTCTGGTTCCACCCTGGTTTAGGTGGAGCCTATCCTTCCTGTATAGGCTCCCCCTCTCCCAAAAGTGTCCCCAGTTCCTAATAAATCTAAACCCCTCTTCCCTACACCATCGTCTCATCCACGCATTGAGACTCTGAAGCTCTGCCTGCCTACCTGGTCCTGCACGTGGAACTGGAAGCATTTCCGAGAACGCCACCATAGAGGTCCTGGATTTCACTCTCTTTCCTAGCAGCCTAAATTTGGCCTCCAGGACATCTCTCCTACCCTTCCTTACATCATTGGTACCTACATGTACCACGACCACCGGCTCCTCCCCAGCACTACACATAAGTCTGTCTAGATGCCTCGAGAGATCCGCAACCTTTGCACCAGGCAGGCAAGTGACCATACGGTTCTCCCGGTCATCACAAACCCAACTATCTATGTTTCTAACGATCGAATCACCCACTACTAACACCTGCCTCTTCCTAGCTGGCAGTCCCTCCCCATCAGAGGTATCCGCAGTGCAAGAGGATACCGCAACATCCTCTGGGAGGAGGGTCCCAACTACGGGATGGTTTCCCTCTGCTCCCATTAAATGCTCTGTTCCCTTGAGACTTTCATCCTCCTTAAGAACACTTTTGCGCAAGAGCATCCATGCCAGTGTAGACACTCTCTTGCGCAAGAAAGCTCTGATGGCCATTTTAACCATAGGGCTTTCTTGCAAAAGAAATTCATGTTGCCTGTCTACACTGGCCTCTTGCGGAAGAACAGTTGCACAAAAGGACTTATTCCTGAGTGGGAGCATCATAGTTCTTGCGCAAGAAGCCCTGATTTTATACAGTAGAACATCAGTTTACTTGCGCAAGAACACACGGACAGTGTAGACAGGCAGCAAGTTTTTGCGCAAGAGCGGCTGCTTTGGCGCAAGAACGCGCCAGTGTAGACACAGCCAGATAAGTTTTAATCTGATTGTGTTAATGATCTTTTGGGAAGGAATTCAAGTGATTTGTGTTCTTGCTGCTGTCTTTGTTGTGGTAAGCATTATAGTCGTTCCTTTAGCAATAACATTGTTTTCTATTTCATTTCCTGAGTTAGTGTGGTTGCTGTCAGTCACCTGCCGGCCCTCAAGAGAAGGAATCTTATGGTTCCACTGAACTGTAACTTGGAATAGAGGACGAACCTAGATTTATCTGGTCCAATTAGTAAGCCTAACCCATCCAAATTTTACTAAAACTCCTTCCCAGGCTACAATAAGAAGAATGGGAAATCCCAGCATGCCTCAGAATGATATTCTGCAAATGGTGTTATCCAGAAATCAACATATTTGTGTCACCAGTGAACCACAAATGCCTGCATTTCTGCCCCAGAGTGGGCCTCAAACCTGGATTGTTGGGGAACATGTTCCTCATACTTCTATACACCTTTCTGCCAATACTGTTGATCCTGCAAGTCATTCACAAGATACAGATGGACAATGCATACATCATTCTCATTGTCCTGACATGGCCCAGACAGACTTGGTTCCCTTACCTCCCATGGATCACAGTATGTGATCTTCACCCACTTCTTGCATCTCTGAATCTTCTATTGCAGCACAAAGGCTTCATGCTGCACCAAAACCCAGAGATGTGTCACCTCAAAGTGTCTCTCCTTTGTGGTTGAAACATGGGGAAGAAATCTGCTCAGAGAGAGTAAAAGGTGTTACTGAATAGTTGTCAATCCACTACCAGAAATACCTGCAGAAGTGGAAAAGATTCTATAGTGCCAACACAAACAACTGTCCTTGATCAGGACTTCCCAACCCACCTTTTGGATTACGTTTTGGATCTTAAGAATCTTGTCTGTCCATAAGTTCACTTAAAGTTCATCTTGCACCCATTATGACCTTCCAAAACCAAATACATAGGACCTCAACTGTCCTCAGAATTCTTACATGACTCTCCTTTATCTACATGCTCCCTTCTTCTGGTAGCAATCATGTTGGCTAGATGAGTTGGAAAATGAAACTCCCTTATACATTATTTGCTAAAGACAAGATCATGCTACAACCACTTCCCACCTTTTTGCTTAAAGTAGCCTCTGCCTTCCACATTAACCAACCCATATACCTACCTGCATTCTACCCCAAACTGCATAAGGACCCACATGAATCGAGCATTCATATGCTGGATGTTAAACAAACTGTCACCTTCTACTTGGATAAGGCCAAGTCATTCCGCAAGTTACACACCACAGCTGTTCTTTTGTACAGTTGAGCAGTCCAAAGGCTCGGTAAAACTTAAGACTAACAAAAAATGTAGATGGGATCATGAGCTTTCATGGGCAGAACCCATTTCTTTAGATGAATGAAGGCTTGGTGATCTCCCTGCAATGACTGTCTAAGTGGATCTTTACCTTTACATGTACATGATACATAATTCACAACAAACACTTCCCTATGGGAGTCAAAACCCATTCTACTTGGGCCATGGCAACCTCAACTTAGGTTAAGGGACTAAATAATGTCCCTTAACAGACATCTACAGGGCCACAACTCAGACTTCAGAGTGCAGTTTTGCAAAACATTATGCCATCACAAGTGGACCCGTTTCCCATACCATTGTCGGCCTAGCTGTGCTTTCATCCACTGCCAAATATAACTCTGAAGCTCTATCATCCTTACAGAGACTTTGTTCTATAGTCACCTGGAATGGAGCACCCAAAGGAACACCACTAGAATTAGTCATCAGTTACACACCTTGTGCAGTAACAATGGTTCTTTGAGATTTGTGTCCCTGTGGGGTGTTCCATTACGCACCCTTGCCCCTCCTTGTCGGATTGGATCTACTGAACTCTAAGGCAGAGAAGGAATGGAGGGGGTTGCATCGCATGTACACTATATTAGGCGCCAGCTGCACCATGAGACAGCTACTGCACATGTACAACTGAGCACTGCTACTGAAAATCTCTGATCACCAGCACAGGGACTCACTGACACCTCCAGTGGAGCAACCACAGAGATACACATCTTGAAGAACCATCGTTATTGAACACGGTAAGTAACTTCCTCTCTGTACTGAGATGTTCTAAGAGTCTTTTCAAGTGAATTTTAAGAACTAATCTTTCCTTTATAGGAAACTGTTGGAAGGATATTGCAGGACCATCAGGACTAGTGATGTTTGCGTGCATCCTAGCTGCAGAATTGGCAGGGTACAGGGCAAGTGAAAGGGAAGCCTAGATTTTAACCTATAGCCCTACCTGTATAAACTAACCTGTGTTTAAAGCACCTCAAAACTAGATCAGAAGTTTTTCTTCTGTGGCTGGTGGAGTGTGAACTTTAAACATGATAAGACTTCAGGTTAGCTGTGCAGTGAAGACATGCACTAAGCATACCAGCAATACTAGAATTCTGAAAAAGATGGTTATTTTCTGCTGATATTTTGGAGTAACAAGGGATCAGAGATTAAGTAGTTAGTCATTTGAAACACCCCCATTAAGCATCAGTGAAGGACATTTAATACCTCCTTAGAGAATCTTCTGGGGTAGGCTTCAGCCCTCATTGTGGGTTCAGAAAACGGATTTAGCAAATAGGGGCTACAACCTTGGATCTGGGATCTTAATAACTTTGTTGTGTGAGAGAGAGGAGGGAGACATCTCTCTCTGAATACCTGAGGAAGAGACTGTCAAGGTGACTATGGCAAGGAAGTCATATAAGGACTTGATATCTAGAGATTTGAGATTTTTCTTCTTTTCTCTGTACTGTTACTTGAGGGATATAATTTGAAGAGTGCTTTTTTGGCTTGCTGTCATTTTCTCTGAAGAACATTACTACTATGTGGCTGTTTCATACTATAAAGATAATGAACTTCTTCAGCCTCTAAGGAGCGGTAGAGAAGAGAAAGTGAATTTCTCACATCTAACTTTCCACTATCTGTCTAAAGGGTATGAACAAAGATGTTGTTTCCCAGCAAGGTATGTTATGAAGGGCTCTGATGTTACACACACAAGGGAAAAAGTTTAAGTATCTGAGAAAGATATGAGCCAAGCCAGAGGAGCCCCTCATCCAGTTAATCATTGAGGGCACATAACTCCTCCAGTCCTGGAGCTACAGCTAGGGATGGGCGCACATGTGAAGAGATCTCCTCCTGGGGACATTGGAGGGGCAGAGAGTGAGCTCCTTTCAGGGGGCTGTGAGAGAGAATGAGCTCCTCCAGCACAGAGGCTGCAACAGAAGCTTACAGGTCAAGCTGCAGGCTGCAGCCTGGGCACAAGATGTGCCCCCTCCAAAAGGGCTCAAATTTAAATTCCTGCACAGCAACCCTGGGTAGTTAAAATTCACTGTTTCTTGATTTTGTTTCAGTTGCCAGAGAAAATGGAAATCATCTGGAACAAAAAGATGCGGAAGACAGCTGGATACTGTGTGACTGGACAAACAAAAAGTCCAGAGGTACAACGCTATGCTCGGATAGAGCTCTCAGAGAAAGTCTGTGACTCTGCAGGTAAGGGAAAGAGGGTATACTAAATAAGGGGAAAGCATATTTTTTTCTGCAACAGCTCTAGGATGCAGCCTTTTCTATGCATCCTCACAGTTAAAACTTCATCCATGCTCTCATCATCTCATGTCTGGATTACTGCAGCATCCTCTTCCTCCTTGACAAATGCAGTCTTGACCTGCTCATATTAATTCAGAATGCTGCTGTAAAAGATAATTTACAAAGACTGTTGATTTGACACTGTTTCTACAGTCTTTAAACCTCTCCACAGTTTTCCCTTTCTCTTTTGGATCATGCATAAACTACTTATATTCTGAGACTTTCTAGCCAATTCCCACCCTCCCTGTCATGTCTTGTTCCCAACTGAGTCACTGAAGGTTGCCTCCAGTTAGCCTGTGGTGCCAGCTTCCGATGCCCACTTGTTAAATTTTCTAATGGGTCCCTTGGTGCTTTCGTCCATAATTCTGCTTCTGCCTGGGAGATGCTCCCCAGGAATATCTGCAAAGCTCCTTTGTTATCCACCTTTAAATCCATCCTCAAAACTCTTGCTAGGATTCCAACCCCCAAACTGGCAATGGTTAGGCTGCTCTTGTGAGCACTGCTCTTATATCACTGAGTAACCACAGTCCCTTCTTGGAGGAGTGTCCCTGTGGGTGCTCCATCTTTAGGTGCGCCAGCACTGCTGTGCCCACCAGTCAGAGATTGGTAGTGGCAGTGCCCCCCTGGCTGGCCACACGCATGAGGCTCAGGCCCAAGATGCCTGGAATCGATAATACACATCTGTGGCCAGCCAGCTCCTCAGTTCTTCTCTGACCATCACCGGTTTTGGGCACAGCTCAGCAGTTGCCTTCGCACACTTACCGTATTTTAGCGAATATAACATGCGGGTTATATTTGTTTTTACAAACCCCGAAACCCCCCCCCCTTCCCCCACGGGCTATACTCGTGCACAGGGAATACAGGGGGGGTTTTTACTCACCTGCGCAGGAACCACGAAGTGAGCGCTCCCCTGCCCGGAGGCTGGTCTGGAGCGGTGAATGCCCGCAGGAACCGAGGTGGTAAGGCTGGCTAATTTCCCCTCCCTCCCCCTACCTGGCACTGTAAATTAGCAAATATACCCCCAGCACAGTTCGAAAGAAAAGTCTTCTGTTTGGTTAGTCCCTTTCAACTATTTCTGTTATTGGCGTTACTCAGCCTGGGGAAAAAAAAAAGATGACGAGTTTTTTCCATCAGGTGGCCTTTCGCTGCTTCCCGCAGCTCTGCTTTGATAGCGGCTGCCTTGTTTCCACATATACTACTCAGGACATGCCCAGCTTGCCTAGGTTTAAAAGGTGTTTGGACTGTGGTCTGTCCATATCTGTAGCAGATGGCCACTCTCAGTGTATCTGCTTCCTGGGGCAAGATCACGATACAGAGCGCTGCCAGCATTGGAAGAAATTGACTAAGTGCACATGGCAAGCCAGACAGCTTCAATTTCACATTTTACAAATGGAGAAAGCCTTGAAATCTCCCTCAGACTGTCTTCCAAACTCACTTCTCAGGCATAGTGCACCAACAGCAGAGACTGGTGAAAGGGTACTTTCAGCTGCAAGCTCAAAACCCAAGGGAAAATCTCCCTCAGTGAGGAAGAGGTCTCACACTTCCTCGGGGTCTACATCCCCGATGAGGAAACTGCCAAACGCAAAATCTCATACTGCTGCCTCTACGCTATTAAGGGGGGCAGTTAACTCTTTTTTGGGTACTCCTGCCTGTATCAGCACAGTTTAGTGACTCTGAGAAGGAAGACTTACCTCAAGCTCGAGTGTCCAAGACCACCTCACCAAAACTGGTGCAGCTCCAACAGTGGCAACAGCAGGGGGTGCTGCCACTCATGCCTCCAGATTTGCCGTATTGGGACCCGTGGGCACCATTCAGACAGCAGCCCCGTCCCCAACCAGGACACCAATACCACTTTTCTGCCAGACCTCGCCTTCCCAGCCTCCATTCATTAGATAGGTCTGAACTTTCCTAAGGCAAAGATGACGTGGATGCCACAGGGGTGGAGCAACCCTCCCACTCCCCCCACCTACACACTTTTCTCCATCCTCATTGGCAGACACACTTATGCCCCCATCGCTCATGAGTTTGGGGTATGATTTCAAGGCCTTTCAGGACCTTTTTAAGAGGGTAACCAACAAACTAGAAATATCCCTCTCCACTCCTACTGACACACAGCAGAAGCTAACTAATATTCTTCACTCCTCAGTACAAACTAGGGTCTCGGTACCCATGAATGAGGCATTGATAGATCCAGCTAAGCTTCTCTGGAAGGACTCCAGTGACAATTCCACCTACATCAGAGACTTGATCAAAAATACTATGTCGCCCCAAAGGGTGCAGAATTCCTCTTCACTCACCCCTCTCCAAACTCTGTAGTGGTAGAGGTGGCGAACCAAAGGGGTAAACAGCAGACTATGCGATCAACCCCATATGACAAAGAATGGAAGAGGCTTGATGCCATGGGCAAGAGATCATACTCCTCCACCAGCCTCCAGCTCCACATCGCCAACTATGTGGTGCTTCTTTCCAAATACATGCACCACATCTTTGACCAACTGTTGACTTTTATTGAAAGTATACCAGACAACAAAAGAGAGCAATACAAAGTTTTGATGAAGAAAGGTTATCTGATCTCTAGAACTGCACTTCAGTCTGCCCTTGATTCCGCAGATACAGCTTCTAGAGCTCTGGCATCTGCAGTGGTGATGAGCATGCATCCATCGTCCTGCCAATAGAAGAAAGCAAAATAGACAATTTACATATAAATACAAACCGACGCCTTTCAATCACACTAGACAATATGACAACAGATGGCGTTCAAGACAACGCAGACAAAGACAATCATCAGACCAACCCTTCATACAACAAGCTCCAGCACATCAGTCATTTTGAAGTCTTGGTCGAGGGTTGGACAGCCCCCATACATCCAGGGCGGCAATCCAAGCCTTATACCACATTTGGCTCCAGACTAGCAGCATTCTCTCCTGCCTGGCGATCCATTACGACTGACAAGTGGGTTCTCGAGATCATCAACACGAGTTACGTAATCCATTTTACTTCCACCACCCACCTTTATCCACCATCCCCATCCCACTTCAGGGACCCTTCTCACATGAGATGTGCTCATTCAAGAGGCACAATGTCTCCTGCAATTGGGAGCCATAGAAGAGGCGCCCTTTGAGCACAGGAGAAGAGGTTTTTATTCTCACTACTTCCTCACAACCAAGAAATCAGGGGGTTGCAGACCTATACTAGATCTCAGGAGATTAAATCGGTACGTACGTTATCAACACTACAAAATGGTGACCCTCGCCACAGTCATACCTGCCCTCAAGAAAGGAGATTGGCTGACCACCCTCAACCTTCAGGATGCTTGTTTCCACGTCGCAATACACCCACCACTCAGACACTTCCTCAGATTCATAGTGTTTCTTTTGAAAGGCCGTGTGCTCGGGCTGGCAATTATAGGCTCTGTGCCTTAATTAGGATTTGAAATCTAAAACTCTCTGCTCATTGGTCAAGCCATAGTCAGAGGGAGGAGCTATCAGGAAGGCCAGAGCTTTATAAACCCTGCTAGTAAGCGACCAGGGAGCTTGTGACGAGGGTTATTGCTAACAGGAGGGAGTTTTGAGAGGGTAGTTTAGAGGGGGCGCTTAGAGGACGCCAGTTACTTCTGACCTTCTTTAAATGTAAAACTTCAAACTATATCCCACACATTTAAATAACCCCCATCTATAATCAAATTTTATTCATAGGAGAAAATTTTATTCATAGGAGAAAATGCAGACAGAAGCCCAGCAGCAGAGTGGGGGCTATCATGGTTATTGCGGTTGAGTGTAACATGTATGATTACCTGCCCTGTGAGCAGCTAGCATGTATGTACACCCAGTGCAAGGAGCTTCTGACCCTCAGAGACAGAGTTCGGGCTTTGGAGGCCAGGGTGGCTGAATTGGAGGAGCTAAGGGAGGCAGAGAGGTATGTTGATGAGTCTTTCCGGGACACTGTAGTACCGTCCCACCTCCAATCTGACAGCCCCAGCACTGTTAAGGAGGATGAAAGGCTCGGGGGAAAAGATCAGTCAATGGGAAACCATCCCATAGTCGAGACCCTCCTTCCAAAGGATGTTATCCTCTAGCACTGAGGATACCTCTCCAGAGGAGGGAATCCCATTTGTTAGGAAGAGGCAGGTGTTAGTAGTGGTGATTCAATCATTAGAAATGTAGATAGTTGGGTTTGTCATGACTGGGAGAACTGTATAGTGACTTGCCTGCCTGGTGTGAAGGTTGTGGATCTCTCGAGGCATCTAGATAGACTTATGTGTAGTGCTGGGGAGGAGCCAGTGGTTGTTGCATGTAGATACCAGTGACATAGGGATGCGTGGGAGAGATCTCCTGGAGGCCAAATTTAGGCTACTAGGAAAGAGACTGACATCCAGGACCTCTATGGTGGCATTCTCAGAAATGCTTCCAGTTCCATGCGCAGTGCCAGGTAGGCAGGCAGAACTTCAGAGTCTCAATGCCTGGATGAGACGATGGTGTAGGGAGGAGGGGTTTAGATTTATTAGGAACTGGGGTCACTTTTGGAATAGGGGGAGCCTATACAGGAAGGATGCAGTCCGGTATGCATCCCCCACTGCTGTGTTTCTCTTGTTCTTTGCTTTGGAGCTGTCCTACTCACAGGAGCCTCCTGCTTGCTATGGAGAACAGGAAAGGGAGAGGAGGGGCACTGATGTCCGCGTACTCCCCTCCTACCCTGTATTCTGTCTCCACAGAATGGAGGGTAGGGGGACACAACAGGGTTTGGGACGGAGGGAGATTGCTGGCTGCTTTTGAGAGTGGTGCAGGGCCAGGGCAGGGGTGAGCCTGCCTTAGCTCCACTGCACAACCACCGAGGAGCCACCTGAGGTAAGCAGTGTCCAGCTGGAGCCAGCTCTGAACCTCTGCCCCAGTTATGAACCCCCTCCACTCCAGGCCCCTGTCCTAGCCCTGAGCCCCTGGAACCCAAACTCCCTTACAGAGCCTGTACCCTGAATCCCCTCC
This sequence comes from Pelodiscus sinensis, assembly GCF_052426305.1. Taxonomy (NCBI): domain Eukaryota; kingdom Metazoa; phylum Chordata; order Testudines; family Trionychidae; genus Pelodiscus; species Pelodiscus sinensis. The sequence goes on along the minus strand of NC_143064.1, from coordinate 173,406 downwards.
TGCATCCCAACCCCTGCCCCAGCTCGGAGCCCCTCTCACACTCCAGGTGCCTTAGCCCAAGACCAGAGCCTGTGTCTCAACCCTCTGCCCCTGCCTGGTGAAAGGGAGGGAGGAAAGAGGAAGGATGGAGTGAACAGAGGCAGAGCTTCAGAAAAGGGGCACGAAGGAGGTGGGGCCAAGGATATTTGGGTCTGAGGTAGATGCTGGATTGCACTTAAATCCAAAAAGTGATCTTGTGCTTAAAGTTGGAGACCACTGCAGTACAGAAATGGGAATGGTGCATCCCTTGGCACATTCACCTCATAGCCACATATATCCCAGGCAAAGACAACATGTTAGCGGACAATCTCAGCAGAAACTTCTCCCTCAGTCACGAGTGGGAGATCAGCAGTCAGCCATCAATCATCTGTTCTGCAGATGGGGGTTCCCTAGGGTGGATCTCTTTGCAACACACAGAAACTCATGGTGCCCTCACTGTTGCTCCAAAGCAGGATTGGATCCCAGCTCTCTGAGGGATGCGTTCAACATCAGATAGGATGCATCTCTATCCTACACATTTCCACCATTTCCTCTCGTACCGAGGGTGATTCTCAAAATAAAACAGTACAGAGCCAAAGTGATACTGCTAGTGCCACGGTAGCCCAGACAGACGTGGTTATCCAGCCCTTCTACACGTGGCCAGGCTTCCCCCACATCGCTTCCCTCCTGTTCCGTCACTGCTCACGCAACAGAACAGGAAGATTCGCTACCCTGCCATCGAGTATCTTCACCTGCTCACGTGTCTCCTTGCTAGCTAATCACGACAGAGATCCAGCGTCCTCCCAAAGTTCAAATTATTCTCACAAACAGCTGCAGGCATGCAGTGGGGAAAACTTATACTCAAAAGTGGCAGCATTTCTCCAGTTGGTGCTCCACTACACACTGCACCACCACTCAGACTGTAATCCCTCTCATACTTACCTACTTACTACACCTTCACAACTCAGATCTATCACTCAGCTCCATCAGAGTCTACCTTGCAGCCATATCTGCCTTCCACCTGCCCTTACAGGATCATTCAATTTTCACACATCCATCAAGCAAGAGATTTCTACCAGGTCTGCAAAATACATTTCCACCAACTAAAGAACCAGTCCCCGCATGGGACCTTAACCTTGTACTAAGGGCGCTAATGGGCAAACGGTTTGAACCACTAGCTACATGCTTCCTTCTCCACTTATCTATGAAGGTGGCTTTCCTTGTGGCTATAACCTCCACACAAAGGGTTGGAGAGTTGGGCATGCTTATGACCAGCCCGACCTATGCTGTTTCCACAAGGACAAATGGTCCTCCAAACCATGCCGCATTCCATTGTAATGAACCAGTTTACTTACCTGTCTTCCCCAGACCTCAAAGTGACAACAGAGAAAGGGCTCTTCATACCCTCAATGTATGCAGGGCCATGGCCTTTTATTTGCAAGGAACATGCTCGTTCCACAAAATTCCTTGCTTGTTTGTCTCTTCCACAGAGAGATCTCAGGAACTACCAATCTCTAAACAGAGATTGTCCAAGTGGATCTCAGACTGTATAAGACTGGCTTACACCCTGTGAGGGGGCAGATACACCTAGAGTCTCGGCAGGGGGACGGCAGGGATAGCGCAGCAAGGGCCACAGCAGAAAAGAAGCAGTGGCGCTGCTCCTGTGGCTCATGCACCAAGCGCCACGCCATCCCAGAAGGGGGACGGCCCCTGCTCGCATAGCAGGGAGGGGCCGCAGGGGAGTGCCCCACCTGAGGTGCACATACAGGATGCGGCGGTCGTGGGAGTGGGTGGCACTTGCGGGGTAGTGTGAACGCTCCCACGTCAGAGGGCGCCCCACGATGGATGCAGGGGGAGGGGCCGACGCAGGCACAGGGAGGAAGGTGTGTGGGGAGAGGGCTATAAAAGGGAGAATGGCAGAGGAAGAAGGGGGGAGGAAAGGTAACCTGTCGGACAGATAGGTGAACAGCGACCCACAGGGACCATGGGGGAAGGAAGTGACCCAGGGTAGGGCTGAGTGGATCCCTGAGGGTTGGTGCGTTTACGGGTAACACCCCACCAACCAAGCCGGGGAAGAGTTCCCTGTCTTTAGGGCGCTGGGTCGGGACCTGGAGTGAGGGTGGGCCCAGGTCCCCCTTCCTTTACTGCGTGTTGTGTTAGCAGGAGGGATTCAGCTAGTGCTGTGGGGCTGATCTTACAGGGCAAGATGTATTGACCCGGAAGTATGTAGCAGTCTGTTAATAAATAGGGGACTCCTGCGGAACTTGAAGGGACGTCTGACAGTCATTGGGTGGGGAATCGATACCAGCGTGGGTGCGATGTTGCCCGTGGCATCACACGCCCTATCCAGCAAACAGTCTCCTTCATCTGTCCATGGCCATTCCATAAGGGCAATAGCTGCCTCCGCAGCCTTCCTCCGCGGTATCCCCACGGAGTAGCCAAATGGGCTTCCACTCACACTTTCACTTAGCACTATGCCATCCAATCGTATGCAGACACTCACACTAGATTTGGCCGCTCAATACTTTAAGTAGCCAAAACAAGCCTTTCAAAGGTCCCATCTCCAAGCACTGATACTGCTCTGTAGTCACCTAAAAGTGGAGCATCCATGGGGACGGTCCTCGAAGAAGAAGGGAAGGTTACTCACCCTGCAGTAACTGGAGTTCTTCGAGATGGTTGTCCCCATGGGTGCTCCTCCTCCCCTTTGCTTCGGATTTGGTTTGGGTCTGGCAGACACTGTTCCCAGCCGGCCAATGACCAAAGTCAGGGCCTGCCCAGTAAGTCCTTGGGGCCCCGTCAAGGATTTTGAGGGTATGCCCGAGGACAGCTTACCAGCCTCATGCCCCCCCCCCCTTTCTGGGACTGCCCATTCCCTTTGCACCAGGCCTGGGAGTCCATTATCTTTGACTGTTGGGTCCTAGAAACAGTGGGAAGGGGTACATCATCCCCTTCCATTTTGCCCCTCCCTCCCATCCCCCTCCCCTGTCCTCTTCAGGGACCCCTCATGAGTTTCTCTTTCAGGAGGAGGTTCTTCAGCTCCTCGCCTTGGGGGGGACAGAGGCGGTTCCCTCTGGGGTTTTGGGCAAGGGCTCCTATTCTGTTCACCACCACTCTGAGAAAATGAGGCATCCTACCTGGACGACTGGCTTTTATGAGGGTGCACGGCGAACCAAGTGCAGATCCACATCACCTTGGTTCAAGATCTCTTTTGGGAGTTGGGACTGCTCTTGAATGTGTCCAAATCAACCTTGGTACCCACTCTAGTGATAGAGTTTGTGGGCGCCAATCTGGACTCCACCTCAACCAAGGCTTCCCTCCCCAGGTCCCGGTTCCTGGTAAACAGGTCCGCCATCCGGGACATGGAGGCATTCCTGATAACCATAGCCAGGGCCATTCACCTACGTCACCCAATACTCCAGGTTCTGCATGCTCCGTCTGCAGATGTGGCTTGTGCGGACCCACAACTCATCCTTTCACCCATGGGACAGAGTGGTGACAGGTCCCTCCAATGTCTTGCTCCCTGGTCTGGTGGATCTGGGAGGAGGAGGTCTGCACTAGAGTCCTGTCCTCCAGGCCTCTACTTACCCTCCGGCTTATGATGGATGCATCAGACACCAGTTTGGGGGCCCACCTTGGAGACATGCAGATAAAAGGTATGTGGTCCCGGGACTACCTCTCCCTGCACATCGATGTCAGGGAGCTGCGGGCAGTCTGCCTCGCCATGCTGTCTTCCTCCCTCCACTCGGGCAGGTCAGTTCTCATCCTATCTGACCAATATGTTGGCGGTCTCATATATTATATGGCAAGGGTCTGCTCTCATCTGTGTCGGAAGGCCCTTCACCTGTGAGATCTCTGTATCTGGGCAGATATTCACCTGTTGGCCTCCTATCTCCCAGGGTCCCAGAACACTTTGGTGGACTCGCTGAGCAGGTCTTTCTCTGGCCATGAGTGGTCCCTTAGAGGGGGTTTCCCCTTCGGGACATGTTCGCTACCCGTCAGAACAGGTAGTGCTCAAGGTTCTGTTCTCTCATGGGGCTGGGGAGGGGCTCTCTGGGAGTTGAGTTACTTATCTCCTATCCTGGGGGTCTACTCTATGCATTCCTGCTGGTCCACCAAATGTTGCTGTGGGTGCAGAAATTCAGGGCTTCCCTGCTTGCTATTGTGTCTGCATGGCCCAGACAGCACTGGTTCTCGACCCTCCTGAACCTGTCGTGCGAGAGGCCAGTCGCTCTCCTGCTGGTCTCCGACCTGATCACGCAGAACTTCAGCAGGCTTCGCCACTCAGACGTGCAGTCCCTGCACCTTATGGCATGGAAGCTCTGTGGCTGACAGCAGTGGAGCTTCAGTGTTTGGCTTGGGCGCAAGAGGTACTGCTGGGGAGTAGGAAACCGTCTTCTAGGGCTACATACCTGGCCAAGTGGAAGCGCTTCTATGTCTGAACTATCCAGAGGGTGATATCGCTATGGTTGCCCCAGTCCCACTGGTCCTGGACTACCTTCTGGATCTTAAGCAGCAGGGAGTGGCCTCCTTCTCAGATAAGGTTCACCTAGTGGCTATCTCCGCTTTCCATGCGAGTGCTAGGGGTAAGACCCTCTTTGCAGACGCAATGGTGAACAGATTTTTGAAGGGCCTGGACAGGCTTTACCTGCACATTCAGCAACCTGTACCCCAGTGGGACCTCAACCTGGTCCTGTCTAAACATATGGGACCTCCCTTTGTACCCTGGCAACGTGCTCATTGCTGCACCTGTCCTATAAGGTATCCTTTCCGGTGGCTATCATGTCGGCCAGGTGTGTATCCGAGCTAAGGGCCCTTATCTCGGACCCTCCTTATACAGATTTCTTCAAGGACAATGTCAGATTGCACCCCCACCCCACCTTCTTTCCGAAGGTGCTGTCTAACTTCCATATGTTGGAGTACGTTTTCCTGACAGTTTTGTACCCCAAGCCACGCACATTGGGTAAGGAACAGGCATTGCACACTTGGGATGTCAGGATGCCTTTTATTTAGAGAGAACGAAGCCCGTCTGTAGGTTGCCTCAGGTCTTAGTTGCCATTGCAGAGCGGTCGAAAAGCCAGCCAGTTTTTGCGCAAAGGATCTTCTCCTGGATCATGGCTTGTATTAGCGAGTGCTACGGGCTGGGCGGGGTTCCACTCTACCAGAACTCAAGCCTTCTCTGCAGCCTTTGTAGCTCAGGTCTCGATCCCGAACATCTGCAGAGCCACCATGTGGTCCTCTGTCCACATCTTTGCCAATTGCTATGCACTGGTACATCAGGCAAGAGAGAATGCTGCCTTGGGCAGGGCTGTCCTCCAATCAGTGGAAGGATAAAATTCTGACACCACCTCCTGGGGTTTCTCCTTTGGAGTCATGTACATGGAGTGGACACGAGCAATCACTCAGAGAAGAAAGAACGGATGTTTACCTCATAGCTGCTGTTCTTCGAGATGTGTTGCTCGTGTCCATTCCAAATCCCGCCTGCCTCCCCTTCTTCCTAGTGGTCCAATAAGAAGGAACCGAGGGGTGGAGGGCCAGCAAGGGTATATATTGGCTGGTATAGTGGTGCCACTGTAGGGGGCTCCCCTGCTGGCCCAACAGGTACTGCTAAGGGAAAAATTTCCGACGACACGTGCACGCTGCGCATGCACACTCACATGGAATGGACATGAGCAACACATCTTGAAGAACAACAGTTGCGAGGTAAGTAACCGTTCTTTCTGCAAAACACTGCATTGTGCAGTGGCACAGAATCCCCCATGCATAATATATTGCGTACAAAAAATAATGATCAGTGAGCTATTAGTTTTCCAGTAATATATTCTATGCCACCTTCTAGGAATATATCATGACAACAGTGGGTCAGATGTTGTAAGGATGACAAGCCTGATCAGAATTGCTGATAGAAAAGTGAAATACCAATAGGCTGCTATGTTAGAATCAGTAGCAACCAAAATTTGTCATCTGACAGATATTTGTTGGCTCCTGTATTTAATGTGTTTTTAAAAACAGGGAGATTACAACACAAGTGATTCTCATTACAGTTAGTCTCCTTAGACACCCTGAATATATGGAAATGAAATTACCTTATCACACTTGGGCCAGAAGAGTGGCATTGTATGGGGAAGCTTGCACTTGTACTGTCCAGGTGGTAGCTTTTACAATAATAAAGCCAAGGAATAGGGCCTTACCAATTTCATGGCTGTATAAAATGTCACACTGTGACATTAATCTTGCCCCTTGAAATATGATCTCCCAGGAATCAGTCAGTCTGGAGAGAGACAGGACTTATCCTTCCCCTGCTCATCTGTTATTGGAGGGAGATCAAACCCACAGCAGCCTCAGAGCTGGGCTTCAGGCTCCTGAACTGGCTCAGGGACCCTAGACTGTGGGCTGCTGCCTTCCACAGCTTCTGCTGTGACTCCAGGCTGCTGCTCCTCTCTGCCCACCCACCTCCTCCCCCGCAGGGGCTGGGAACCCTTGGGACTCCCCCAGTGATGCTTGCCTGGGTTTGAGACTCCAGATGGTGGGATTGCTGCCGCTGCTTCCCTTTGCTCTACAGTTCCTGCTGGGGCTCTGGGCACTTAGGGCTCCTGTTCCCTCCCTCCACTGTAACTCAGGAAGCCTGAGCTCTGATTTGCTTCCCCTCCACACACTTTCTCTCTGGTTCCTGCCAGAGCTTTGGGCACTCAAGCTCTGGGGTTTTTGTCTGTCCCCTGCTCCCAGTGGCTCCTGCTTGAATTCAGGAAACCTGAGTTCTAGGATTGCTGCTGCTGGCCCCTCCATCCCTTGCAGTTCCTGCCAGAGCTCAGGGCTCATGGGCTTTGCTCAGACTCAAAGCCTGGGCTCTTCACCCTTCTCTCTTCTTCCCCCTTGATGCTGTTCCCGCCTAGCACCTCCTGCCGGGGCTGGAGGATGCCTGGTCTCTAGCTGGAACTCAGGGATTACACCTCACTCAGCTCATTCCTGGATTCAGAGGAGATGCTTGCCCTTGGGGCTTTTGCTCCCCCCACCCCAGCTCCTGACTGAGCTCCATGCTTCCAGCCTCTTCCTCTCTGTAACTCCAGTTGGGATGTGGGGTACCCAGGCTTGAGGCTTCAGCGTCCGTGGCTTCTGCTGGGACTCAGAGCACCTGATCTCAGGGCTTTAGCCCACACAGTGCCTGCTAGGGCTCTGAGCTTCCACCTCATGGCTCCTGCTGAAGCTGAGACACCCTTTTTTAAGTTGTCTGGACCCATGCATTAATCCATCACTCACCCTGACATTAACTAGCAGTTAGGAGCCCCTGTTTGGGTCCTTCACAGTAGCACAGGGGAGATTGCAACTACTCCACTTCTGGGAGCCTCCACCAACTGAAGACCCATGACTGTAAAATTCACCTAAGTGAACCATGAATTTGGTAGGGCCCTGCCAATGAAGGATGGGAAACCTGACTTTTTAATGGCAATGTACTTAATTTATCTTCTCTCTTGCCTTCCTCCAAGACCGGCTTCGAGACACATTGATCCATGAGATTTGCCATGCAGCCACGTGGGTAATCAATGGAATTCGAGATGGCCATGGACAGTTTTGGAGATTCTATGCTAAGAAATCAACTGTGGTTCATCCAGAGTTGCCAGTGGTGACACAGTGCCACAACTATGAGATTAAATACAAGTTCACTTATCAGTGTTCTCTGTGCAAAACCACGTGAGTACTATTTACTTGCCTTTGCTCAAATGTTAACTTTAACTTTAAATTAAAATTAGACCTTTTAATTCTTAAAGCACTTTGAGAATTAAAGGTCTCACCTCCATGAACTGAGCATTCTTTTTATTGCTTTATCTTCCCTTTTCTAATCCCATAAAGAATCCCAGACTGATCCTCTTGATACTGGCTTCCAGGCAGCATTTCCCTCCTGCACCCATATGCAATTATACTTATGACAAACCTGCCTCCCCCCTGCTTGTTCTCTTTTTAATGGCTTAGTTGAGAAAAGATAGTTAAGAGGCAAGTTCTTTTTGGTGAGCAGTCTGGAAATCAGTGAGGATTTGAAAAATTCATAACTTTCAAGGCCAGAAAAAGACATGTAATCATAGAAAATTAGAGTTGGAAGAGACCTCAGGAGGTCATCAAGTCCAACCTCTTGCTCAAAGCAGGACCAACCCCAACTAAATCATCCAAGTCAGGGCTTTTTCAAGCCAGGCCTTAAAAACCTGGAGATTCCATCACCTCTCTAGGTAATCCATTCCGGTGCTTCACCATCCTGCTAGTGAAATAGTTTTTCCCTAATATCCAACCTAGAGGACACCATTGCTCCTTTTTCTGTTATCTGTCACCACTGAGAACAGCCTCCCCCTGTCAGGTAATTGAAGGCTGCTATAAAATCCCCCCTCACTCTTCTCTTCTGCAAAACTAAGGAAGAGCAGTTCCCTCAGCCTCTGCTTATAAGTCATGTGATCAAGCTCCCTAATCATTTTTGTTGCCCTCTGTTGGACTTTCTCCAATGTGTCCACATCTTTTCTGTGGTGGGGGGCCCAAAACGACACAGTACTCGAGATGTGGCCTCACCAGTGCCAAATAAAGGGGAATAATCACTTCTCTAAATCTGCTGGCAATGCTCCTATTAATGAAGCCCAGTTTGCCATTAGCCTTCAGGGCAATAAGGGCACACTGTTAACTCATATCAGGCTTCTCATCCACAGTAATCCCCAGGTGGTCCTCCTCCTGCTGATTTAGACAGTTGGTGCCCAGCCTGTATCACTGAATGGAGTTCTTCCATCTTACAACTGGAAGGGACCTTGTGGGGGTTCAAGTCCCACCCCCTCTTCCTTGTGCTACCTTGCCCCGTTCCCGAGTGCTTAATTGTCCACAGTCCACACGTCTATTCCGCCGGGATATGTGGGGTGGGGGGTCTGGGCCCACCCTCGCTCCCAGACCCCAGCCCAGGGCCCTAAGGACAGTATCACTGGGGATCTGTCCCACCAGGGGGGGTCCGCCCCCGAAACCCGCCAGTGCGCCGGCTCCTCGCCCTGCCCTGGGCTACTTCCACCCCACCTACGTCTCCCTATGCTTCCCGTGCTTTTTTGCCTACTCCCTCTCCCCTCCTCCCTGTTTGCCCTGCTTCTCCCCTCTTGTATCCTCCCCACCTCGTCCAGCTCCTCCTCCTCCCCTGACGTCATTGCCGGCCACCATTTTCCTGACGCACTGCGTCTGACGTTGCCTAGCAACGTCTCCTGCCCTGCCGCTCACCAGACGCGCGGCCGCGCTACACAGCCGGCACGCGCGTAGTTCGCGTCGGGCGGCCCCCAGCAGCGAGAGGGCAACCGCCGGATCAGTGCGGGGTGGGCCCGTTTCGGGGGGGTAGGCGGGCCCCACCCCGTCACAGACCTCAAGACATCAAATCAGTCCCCTGCTTTCACAGCTGTACAAAGCACCATCTAGACCATTCCTGACCACCATCAGTCTAATTTGTTCTTAAATGTCTCCAATGATGGAGGTTCCACAACCTCCCTAGGCAATTTATTCGAGGACTTAACCACCATGACAGGAAGTTTTTCCTAATCTCCAACCTAAACCTCTCTTGCTGCAATTTAAGCCCATTGCTTCTTGCTCTATCATGAGAGATTAAGGAGAAAAAAATTTCTACCTCGTCCTTGTAGCAACATGTAAGTACTTGAAAGCAGTTACCATGTTTCCTCTTTTAGTCTTTTCCAAACTAAACGAATCCAATTCTTTGAATCTTCTCTCATGGTTTATGTTTTCTATATACAGGCAGTCCCCGGGTTACGTACAAGATAGGGACTGTAGGTTTGTTCTTAAGTTGAATTTGTATGTAAGTCGGAACTGGTACATATTTAGGGGAAACTCTAGCCAAACATTTCTCCAGAGCTCAGTTTTATTCTCCCACACCTCACTTCCCTCAGTCTTTTATTCTCAAGCTGAGGTGTCTGCTGAGAAAAGCCGCTCTGCGTCTCCCTGGTCTGCTGGAGGGGGGCGCTTGCTTCGCGTCTCCCTGGTCTGTGGGGGGAAGCAGCTAGTGCAGGGTTGCCTCTCCCCGTTTGTAAGTAGGGATCTGATGTAAGTCGGATCCATGTAACCCGGGGACTGCCTGTATTTCATCATTTTTGTTGCTCTTTTCTAGATGTTCTCCAATTTCTCCACGTCTTTCCTGAAATGTGGTGCCCAGAACTGGATACAATACTCCAGTTGAGGCCTGATCAGTGCAGACTAGAGTGGAACAATGACTTCTCATGTCTTGCTCACAAAACTCCTGTTAATGCAGGGGTGGGGAAAAAGCTGCTCAGTGGGCCGGATCCGGCCCCCTAGGACTCTAATCCAGCCCGTGAGGCAGTTCCAAGCCCCACTCCCTAATTCAGGGTCGGCAAGCTGTGGCACATGTGCTGCAGCAGCACAGGGGATGGAGCTCAGCCTTGCCCCTACTCCCACCCCCTGTAGCCGCTGGAGAGCGCTCCCTCCTTCCTGCAGCAGGTTAGGCTGCAGTGGGAGGAGGCAGCACTGGGGTTGAGGCTTCTCAGCAGTGCCTCGGCCACACAGTTCGGGGCCGGCTCAGACTGCAGGTTGACACGATATCTTTCCAGTACCAAGATATCTTTTTTGAGATGAGACAACCACATCTGCATTCAGTATTCATGATGTGAGCATAGCATGAATTTATAGAGGCATCAAGATATCTCTGTTTTATTATCTAACCCTTTTTTTAATTATTTCAAACATTGTTTGCTTTTTCTGACTGCTGCTGCACATTGCGTGGATGTTTTCAGAGAACTCTTCACAGTGACTTCAAGATCTTTCTCTTGAATGGTAATAGCTAATTTAGTCCCCATCATCTTGTATTTACAATTGGGATTATGTTTTCCAATGTGTATTACTTTGCATTGTAAAATTCATTTGTCATTTTGTTTTCCTTTCACCTACTTTTTGAGATCCTTTTGAAGCTCTTCAGAGTCTGCTTTGGATTTTGCCATCTTGAGCAGTTTAGTATCATCTGCAAATTTTGACACCATTTACCCCTTTCTCCAGAGACTTTTGGTGAGCCGCTTTTTCAAAAACTTTCTGAAAATCTAAGTTGAACAAAACGCCCCAGAATCAATTCCTGCGACACTTCACTGTATATTAGCTGCCAGCTGGACATGCATCATGGATCACATTGTGTTGAGCCTGATGATCTAGCCAGCTTTCTATTCTCTGTATAGTCCATTCATCCAATCCATACTTTAACTTGTTGGCAAGAATACTATGGGAGATCATATATCTTGACTTTAGCAAAACTTTTGATATCACATCCTTTGCTTTCCCCTTATCCACAGAGCCTATTATCTCATCATAGAAGGTAATTAGGTTAGTCAGGCATGACTTACCCTTGGTGAATCCATGTTGACTGTTCCTGATCACCTTCCTCCTCTTCAAGTGTTTCACTGATAATCTAGTCATACCTTCTGCAAAACACAAGACAGATAATGTCACCTTGATTTCTGCATAAAGCCCAGAACAGAGTGAGCAAATGACATGACTTGCTCTAGGCAAGGATCCCCACCCCAGCCCAGCCCTTTTGATGTCGGAGACTCATGCACAACACACTGCAGCTGTCCCTTAAAACCCTCAATCTATTTTATAATAATTAAACTGCTTGCTCAGTCTCCATCCTGTAAGCACACTGAGTCCCTGATAGCCCCAACCCTTAATAGCTGGTGTTCCACATGGAACAAAAGGTTTTCTTCTGGGATACTCAGAGTTTTCAATATTTCTGACCCCTTTGATCTTCTGAGGGACACACCTACCTTTCCAATCTTGATTCCTTATTTTCTCTTCAGTAACTAGGGGCATGTTTACCCACCAGATCGACAGGTTGATTTATTGTATATAATATATAAAAAATAAATAGACTACTGAGCACTCTCCTGTCAACTCCAGTGCTTAGCAAGAGCGAGAAGTATAAGCAGAGTCAATGGGAAAGTGTCTGCCACACTGTGGTAAGTGGATCTTAAGTACATCAACTTCAGCTAAATTATTAACATAACTGAAGTTGTGTAACTTACATTGATGGTCCATGGAAGTGTAGACCAGGCTTATAATGCTTTTTACATAGAGAAAGTAATAGTGGAACAATATTAAGGAAACAAGATAAACATTAAACTCAATGTTCATATTATGAGACTATTTGGATCTCTCCCTACTTTGCTATTGGGAGTGTAATGCAGGAGCTGTGGTACTCTGAGCTCACCTTTTACCAAGAAACTTATTTGAAACACAAATAGAAAAACTAAGCTGCTCATTGAGATTGTCTAAACCTTTGCTTATCCCATTGTAAGTGGTACAGAGCTGGTGGGACTACTTGGATGTTTGAAAATTGAGCAGAGATCTAGAAAAAGTATTGTGGGGAACAGTGCTGTGCTTGTGAAGAAATAGTACTGGATGACTCGATTTTCTTCCATACCCGCTTTTTGCCCAGTCAAAATTCTCTTGACTCCACAGCAAATTAAATTCTATGGCAGGCCCCCCAGCTTCTGCATCACTTCAGTGTGGTTGATTGAAGTTCTGCACAGCTTCATGTAATCTTAAAAAAATAGGTGGTTTTATTGAACTAAAAATTAAAATGAATATCACTGAAGTATGAGTTCTTCTTCAAGTGGTTGCTCATGTCCATTCGAATGAGGCGTGCGTGCACCATGTGCACAGTTCCCGGAGCATTTTTTCCCCAGCAGTACCCTTCGGGCCAGCAGGTTGCCCCCTGGAGTGGTGCCGCTATAGCAGAGCATAAGTACCCCTGCCGGCCCTCCCCCTCCTCAGTTCCTCCTTACTGCCCGTGACCGTTGGAGCTTGCTGCCTTGTGCAGATCCCAGCTATTCTCTCTTGCCCGTTGGCAGTTCTTATTGTTAGTAGTGTTTTAAGTAGTTGTTAAGAGCTTAGTTGATAAGACTTTTCACTTTCCCCACCCCCTCGGGGGCGGGGATGCCAGGCCCGTAGGGCTTCAAATCTTGTGCTAAGCCTATGCTGGAAGGAAACCCCCACCACGAATTCCTCAAGTGCCTGGGGGAGTCTCATCTCACTGATTCCTGTAAAATCTGCAGGGGGTTTAAGCCTCACACCAAGAGGGAGCATGATTCCCACTTAAAGGGGCTCCTGATGGAATCGGCGCTTCAACCCGTGCCTTCAGGGGAAGCTTTGGTGTGTAGCACACCGGCATCAGTTCGGGACACCCATTCCACCCTGCCCCATACCGCGGCACTGAGGAGGTCGGCACTGCGGCACCATTCCCAGTCCCCAGCACCAAAGAAATCTAGTCTCCAGAGGGAGGTCGCCTGGCCAGAAAATGCATGGTGATAGGAACCGGCATAGGGAGACGGCCTCACATAGGGCTAGAAGCCCGGTGTCGGTCCCGACCCATCGCCCTTCCACACCAGAGACCTTTGAGGCTGCTCAAGAGTTGATCGAGCTGACAGCTTCACCTCCGTCTACCATTTCCTCTGAGGGGTCCTTGACTTCGGCAACGGAGGATTCAGGGTCACCAAAGAAGTCCCTGCCTTCAGGCATGTGGCCAGCACCGGTAGAGTCGAGAGACCAACTGTTGCTGCTGGCACCAGGCGTGTGAAGCCAGTCCGGGTTGGCGCGGGGAGCGCCGACATCTGCCCCATGACCACCGGTGGCACCGCACCGGCACTGCTCCAGCCTCCAACGATGCTGCTTCCGGCCCAGGTGCCGCCACTCCAGGCACCAGCCCCGGCACCCTACTGGGGCTGCGTGCCCTGACAGTGGAGCCACCATACTTGGTTTTTTCACCAGATAAGGTGAGGCTGCGCCCCCACACAGCATGTCTCCGGAAGGTGGTGTTGGCCTTACACATGTCCCAGGACACATACTTCCTGGTTTTCTTTCCCAAACCACACTGCTCCCCTAAGGAGCAGGCGTTGCATTCCCTGGATGCAAAGAGGACCTTGGCGTTTTATATAGATAGAACAAAACCCTTTTGTAGGTCATCACAATTGTTTATTGCCTATGCTGAACGAGTGAAAGGGCTGCCAGTGTTGGCCCAAAGATTGTTGGTATGGATCTCCTCTTGTATTCGGGAATGCTATGCTTTGGTGCACAGGGAGCCGCCCCAAGTGTCAGCACATTCCACTAGGGCACATGCTTCATCCGTGGCCTTTGGGGCCCAAGTCCCGATACTTGAGATCTGTAGAGCGGCCACATCGTCCTCCATTCATACATTCAGAGAGCATTACATGCTCACCCAACAGGCGAGGGAGGATGCCACGTTGGGTTCCACTGTGTTAGGTTCCATTCTGTTTAAAAAAAAAAAAAAAAAAAAAAGGAGGCAGATTGCTGTATTATTTATCCGCTGTACATACCTCTCCTGAGTTCCTGTACTATGTTCTGCTGGTTGCGTTCTCAATTAAAGTTTTGGTTCTTGGTTACGTACCCATGTCCGTGCTCTGTTTTCGCTAAGAGGTGGCTCCGACCCCGCCTCCAGTGGTATAGCTTGGACGTCACCTCATTCGAATGGACATGAACAACCACTCAAACTAAAAAACAAGGTTACTTACCTATAACTTTTGAAACAAAAGACAGGACTATGGAGCACTTTAAAGACTAACAAGATGCTTTATTAGGTGTTGAGGAAGTGGGTCTGGCCCACGAACGCTCATCACCTAATAAACCATCTTGTTAGTCTTTAAAGTGCTGCATAGTCCTGTCTTTTGTTTCAGCTAGACCAGACTAACACGGCTGCATCTCTATCACTATTTTACCTGTAACTGTTGTTCTTCAAGATGTATTGCTTGTATCCATTCGATTTCCCCCCCCCCCCCGCCTCCCCTACTTCTGAGTCTCTGGCAAGAAGGAACTGGGGGGGGGGAGGGCCGGCAGGGGTACTTATGCTCCGCTATAACAGCGCCACTCCAGGGGGGTGACCTGCCGGCCCAACGGGTACCACTAGGGGAAAAACTGCTCTGGAAACTCTGCACACTGCGCGGGCGCACCTCAGTTGAATGGACATGAGCAACACATCTCAAAGAACAACAGTTACAGGTAAGTAACCTTGGTTTTTTGGTATTCAACTGAACTTTTCCGCTTCCATATATTGTAATGTGCTGTTAAACTTTGTATTACCGTCATATAACACTGTAGAAGTTATCAGGAAGAAACTGAAGGCTCCTTCTTGGCATCTGGATAAGGGATATCTAGGTTTTTTGGCGTCCAGGAAAATATGAGCACTGAACAGAGACTACATCATGGGTATAAATCAATAAGGATATGTCTACACAGAAAAGTTATTTTGAAATAATAGCCCTTATTTCAAAATACCTTTCCTAGCGTCTATACAGCCAAACCACTATTTCAAAATTAATTCGATATAGCGGAGTGCTTATTTCGAATTTGGTAAACCTCATTCTACAAGGAATAATGCCAAATTCGAAATAGCTATTTTGAAATAAGTGCTGTGTAGACACTTATTTCGAAATAGGGGGCCTCCCACCTTCCCAGGGTGGCCACTCTGGCCTCAACCAAGAACTCTCCTTTCCCTCCCCCACTCCCTGGAGCCCTTAAAGGGGTAGACTTTGGCCACAGTGCCTGTGCCAGCTCCAAGCCTGCCAGCCCAGAGCCAGCAGTCACTGCCCCTGATCCAGTGGCCCCAAAACATGAGCCAGCAAACCACTGGCAGCCAGCCCTCCACTGCTCCCCAGGAGTAGTCTGCCAGCTCCCAGGAGCCTGCCAGGGCCCAGAGAAGGCAGGCGCCTTCCTGGTCCAGGGTGGAGATCATGGACCTTATTCAGGTTTGGGGGGATGCCCCCAAAGTCCATGATCTCCACACTAGATGGAGGACCACGGCCATCTATTGCAGGATAGCTGCCAGCCTGGCCACCAAAGGCCACATGCGAACTCAAGAGCAGGTTCACATGAAAATCAAGTTGGTCTGGCGAGAGCCCCAACCCTGAGCCCTGAGCTTCCTCTCTCCTTTCTTCCCCTTGCTTCCCCCTTCTAGCTCCCTCCTCCCAGGTTTCCCCCTCCCCTCTCCCACCCTCTCTTCTCCTTTCCCCAGTCTCACCAGAGTTTCATCCCCGTCCTCCCCAGTTTTGTTAAATAAAGAGAGTTTGTGTTCATGAAAATACATGAAACAAAATACAGGTCTATGTAGCACTTTAAAGACTAACAAGATGGTTTATTAGATGATGAGCTTTCGTGGGCCAAACCCACTTCCTCAGATCAAATAATGGAAGAAAATAGTCACAACCATATATACCAAAGGATACAATTTAAAAAAAATGAACACACATGAAAAGAACAAATCACATTACAGAACAGAAGGGGGATGTGGCGGGGGGAAGGAGGTGAATGCCAGTGAGTTAATGATATTAGAGGTGGGGAAGGGGAGATGTCTGTGAGTTAATAGAATTAGAGGTGATAATGGGGGAAGCTATCTTTGTAATGGGTAAGATAGCTGGGATCTTTGTTAAGTCCCGTGCGGAGAGTGTCGAATTTTAGCATGAATGCCAGTTCAGAGGATTCCCTTTCAAGTGCAGATTTGAATGTCTTCTGAAGTAGGATGCAGGATAGCAGGTCATTCAGACAGTGTCCTTTCTGGTTGAAATGACAAGCAACTGTTTTTTCTTTGTGATCCTGTCTAATGTCTGTTTTGTGGGCATTGATTCTTTGGCGAAGTGTCTGAGACGTTTGTCCAATGTACATAGCAGACGGACACTTTCGACACATGATAGCATAGATTATATTTCTGGAGGCGCAGGAATATGTATTCTTGATCTTATAACTCACTTGGTTAGGCCCAATAATGGTGTCAGCAGAGTGAATATGTGGGCAAAGCTGGCAGCGGGGTTTGTTGCAAGGGAAAGTACCAGGGTTGGTATTAGTGTGGTATGTCCTGTGGTTGTTGGTAAGAATCATCTTGAGGTTAGGTGGTTGTCTATAGGAGACTATGGGTCTGTCTTCCAGAACTTCTTGGAGTTTAGTGTCCTGTTCCAGTATAGGCTGTAATCTATTGATAATGTGTTGGACAGGTTTAAGTTGGGAGCTGTAGGTGATGACAAGTGGTGTTCTATTGTTGGTTTTCTTGGGTCTGTCTTGTAGTAGATGGTTTCTAGGTATTCGTTTGGCTCTTTCAATTTGCTTTTTTATTTCTTCGGGTGGGTAGTTGAGGTTTATAAATGCTTGGTAGAGATCCTGAAGTTTCTGGTCTCTGTCTGTGGGATTAGAGCAGATGCGGTTGTATCAAAGGGCTTGGCTATAGATGATGGATCGTATGGTGTGTTCTGGATGGGAGCTGGAAGCATGTAGGTAACTGTATGAGTCAGTGGGTTTTCTGTAGAGGGTGGTGTCTAATTTTCCATTGTTGATTTGTACTGTGGTGTCCAGGAAATGGATCTCTCGTGTGGAATGGTCCAGGCTGAGGTTAATGGTGGGGTGTAGGTTGTTGAAATCTCTGTGGAATGTCTCCAGTGTTTCTTGGCCATGCGTCCAGATCATAAAGATGTCATCGATGGAGCGTAAGTAGAGAAGGGGTAAAAGGGGACGGGAGTTGAGGAATAAGAGTGAGTTATAAGATCAAGAATACATATTCCTGCACCTCCAGAAATATAATCTATGCTATCATGTGCCGAAAGTGTCCGTCTGCTATGTACATTGGACAAACGTCTCAGACACTTCGCCAAAGAATCAGTGCCCACAAAACAGACATTAGACAGGATCACAAAGAAAAAACAGTTGCTTGTCATTTCAACCAGAAAGGACACTGTCTGAATGACCTGCTAACCTGCATCCTACTTCAGAAGACATTCAAATCTGCACTTGAAAGGGAATCCTCTGAACTGGCATTCATGCTAAAATTCGACACTCTCCGCACGGGACTTAACAAAGACCCCAGCTATCTTACCCATTACAAAGATAGCTTCCCCCATTATCACCTCTAATTCTATTAACTCACAGACATCTCCCCTTCCCCACCTCTAATATCATTAACTCACTGGCATTCACCTCCTTCTCCCCCCCCCCCCCCCACATCCCCCTTCTGTTCTGTAATGTGATTTGTTCTTTTCATGTGTGTTCATTTTTTTTAAATTGTATCCTTTGGTATATATGGTTGTGACTATTTTCTTCCATTATTTGATCTGAGGAAGTGGGTCTGGCCCACGAAAGCTCATCATCTAATAAACCATCTTGTTAGTCTTTAAAGTGCTACATAGACCTGTATTTTGTTTCAGCTACACCAGACTAACACGGCTACATTTCTACCACTCTGAAAATACATGTATTTTATTTGACATCAGGAAGGGGGGTTAGGGAGGGGTAAGTGGAAGGACGTGAGGGAGGAATGAGGCACAAGCCCCCAGTGGGGCAGACTAGGGAGTCTTTTAGTGCTCCTCAGGATGGAAGCTCTCCCACAGGGCCTCCTGGATACTGACAGCTCCCCGATCAACATCCCGGATGGCAGCCTGCAGAAAGTGCAGCCAGGCTTGCAGCAACGCATCCAGTAGAAGCACCAGAGTGCCCAGGAGCAGCTCTGGCTCCATATTGCAGAGTGCTGTGGTGTCCGGAGTGAGGGCAACCAGAGCACACAGAGACAAATGCTTTGCTGTTCCTCATTGAGGAAGACAAGAAAGCAGGGAAACCTGAGAACTGGCTGGTGGGGGGGGAGAGTCCCTTTAAGCACAGGCCTCAGATAGCCTCAGGTAGCAGCCCCTCACAGTAAGTCCTGACCTGGTGCCCTGCCGGAACTGGTTCCAGCCAGCCTTAAATGCAATTCAGAGGCCACTCAGTGTGGACGCGCTATTTCGAAATAGCAAAATGCTATTTTGAAATGGATTTTGTGTGTGCGTTATTTAAAAATATCTTATTTCAAATTAACTATTTTGAAATCAGGTATTTTGAAATAATGCTGTACTGTTAAGTACACTTAGTCTGAAAGTGAACAATTTGCACCTTTAAGTGATTATTCCAAGGTATCTCCAGGCTCAGGCATTAAATTGACTTTTTGTTTTAGGATTGGGCGCCATTCCAAGTCACTGGACACAGAACGCTTTGTTTGTGCATACTGTAAGGGACCTTTGGTCCTGTGCCAACCAACACGGAAGGATGGTACTCCTGCTAGAGCACTGCTAACACCATTTGCAAAATATGTGAAAGAAAACTATGGGACTACTAAAAAAGAACATTGTGGTCTGAGCCATGCAGATGTCATGCAGAAGCTCAGTGCTGCATTTGCTTTAAAGACTAGGATCCTAGATTCCTGAATGCTTCTTGGGATGTACATGCTGGCCTTATGCTTTGCAATCATTGTACCATTAGAGAAAATAGCTAGTTTTTGTCTGGTTATCAAGAGCTATGAAAAGTTTTTAAGCATCTGCTGCTGTTCTGTGTTCCTCGGATCAATGCATGCATAATCCCTTGCTGCTGTACTCAGAAGCAGGTGAAATGCTCTTTATGCCCAGGGATTCCCATCTGTTTTAATTGTCCTCCAGCCACTGATATTTTTAAAAGTTAAAATGGGAAGGAGAAAAAAGCGGGAGCAGACTAATTGGGAGACTTTTTTTAACAAGTGTATGAGAGAAACTGGAGGAAGCTGGCTCAGGATCTTTCTTAGAACTTAATCAAATGCATCCATCACAAACTTATGACTGAAACAGTTCTGTAATGTATCTTTTCTACACGGATGATTACATCAGAGTTATAATATTAATTCTTGAATTATAAAGCTAGGTTTTGTCTCTTATTGGTTATGATGAATAAAGATTGCCTTGAAACCTGGTATACCTCCTGGCAATGCTTGACGACTTAGTGATCCACATTTAAGGTAATTTTGGAGAGGCAGCCAATGCCTCACCTTAAAAAGAAAAACCCGCCTTTTTTGAGGTTCACAGATTCTACCAACTTTATGTACACAGCTAAGCAGCTAATGAACTTAGTTGGTCAACAATAAGAAAGCTACCTTATTGAGGTTAGAGCATGTAGGGACAAAGTGAGACAGGCTAAAAGTCAGGTAGAGTTGGACCTTGCAAAGAGAATTAAAACCAATAGTAAAAGGTTTTATAGCCATATAAATAGGAAAAAAAAAATAGGACTACTAATTACTAAGGATGGAGTGGAGGTTAAGGATAATCTAGGAATGGCCCAATATCTAAACAAATACTTTTTCAGTCTTTAATGAGGCTAATGAAGAGCTTAGGGATAATGGTAATATTAAAAAATGGGAATAAGGATATGGAGGTAGATATTACCATATCCGAGGTAAAAGCCAAACTTGAACAGCTTAATGGGAGTAAATTGGGGGGCCCAGATAATCTTCATCCAAGAATATTAAAGGAACTGGCACATGAAATTGCAAGTCTAATTAAAAATTTTTGCTAATGATCTCTAAACTCTGGGGTTGTACCATTTGATTGGAGAATTGCTAATATAGTTCCTATTTTTAAGAGAGGGAAAAAAAGCAACCCGGGTAACTATAGGCCTGGCCTGTTAGTTTGACATCTGTAGTATGCAAGATCTTGGAAAAAATTTTGAAGGAGAAAGCAGTTAGAGACATTGAGGCTAATGGCAATTGGGACAAATTACAACATGGTTTTATAAAAGGTAGATCGTGCCAAACCAACCTGACCTCCTTTTTTGAGAAAGTAACAGATTTTTTAGATAAAGGAAATGCAGTGGATCTATTCTACCTCGACTTTAGTAAGGCATTGGATACAGTACCACATGGGGAATTATTGGTTAAATAGGAAAAGATAGAGATTAATACGAAAGTTGAGAGGTGGATAAGCAACTGGTTAAAGGGGAGACTAAAGTGGGTAATATTGAAAGGTGAACTGTCAGGTTGGAGGAAGGTTACTAGCGGAGTTCCTCAGGAATCAGTTTTGGGGCCAATTTTATTTAATCTTTTTATCGCTGACCTTGGCACCAAAAGTGGAAGTGTCCTGATAAAATTTGTGGATGACACAAAGTTGGGAGGTATTGCCAATTCAGAAAAGGATCGGGATAGCATACAGAAAGATCTGGATGACTTTGTAAATTGGAGTGATAGCAATAGGATGAAATTTAATAGTGAGAAGTGTAAGGTTATGCATTTAGGGATTAATAACAAGAATTTTAGTTATAATCTGGGGACGCATTAGTTGGAAGTAATGGAGGAGGAGAAGGACCTCGGAGTCCTGATTGATTAGAGGATGACTATGAGCCACCATTGTGACATGGCCATGAAAAAGGCTAATACGGTCTTGGGATGTATTAAGCGAGGTATTTCCAGTAGGGATAAGGAGGTGGTAGTGCCGTTATACAAGGCATTGGGGAAAACTCATTTGGAATACTGTGTGCAGTTCTGGTCTCCCATGTTTAAGAAGAATGAATTCAAACTGGAACAGGTACAAAGAAGGGCCACTAGGATGATCCGAGGAATGGAAAACCTGTCTTATGAAAGGAGACTCAAGGAGCTTGGCTTGTTTACCTTGACCAAAAGAAGG
The DNA here is from genome assembly GCF_052426305.1 of Pelodiscus sinensis. NCBI lineage: Eukaryota > Metazoa > Chordata > Testudines > Trionychidae > Pelodiscus > Pelodiscus sinensis. The sequence goes on along the minus strand of NC_143064.1, from coordinate 151,933 downwards.
CTGAGGGGGGACATGATTGTTCTCTTTAAATATATTAGAGGGATAAATACCAGGGAGGGAGAGGAATTATTTAAGCTTAATACCAATGTGGACACAAGAATAAATGGATATAAGCTGGCTAGTAGGAAGTTTAGACTTGAGATTAGACAAAGGTTTCTAACCATTAGAGGAGTGAGGTTCTGGAACGGCCTTCCAAGGGAAGTAGTGGGGGCAAAAGACCTATCTGGCTTCAAGATTAAACTAGATGGGTTTATGATGGGGATGGTTTGATGAGATAACATGATCTTGGTAACTGATTGACCATTCATTATCAGTGGTAAATAGGTCAATGGAGGGATGATAGGAGTTACTATAGAGAATTTTCTGGGTGTCTGGCTGGTGAGTCTTGCCCACATGCTCAGGGTTTAGCTGATGGCCATATTTGGGGTCGGGAAGGAATTTTCCTCCAGGGTAGATTGGCAGAGGCCCTGGAGGTTTTTTGCTTTCATATGTAGCATGGGGTACAGATCACAGCTGGAGGATTTTCTGCATCTTGGGGTCTTCAAAGTATTTGAAGGCTTCAATATCTGAGATATAGGTGAGAGGATTATTCTAGCAGTGAGTGGGTGAGAATCTGTGGCCTGCACTGTGCAGGGGGTCAGACTAGATGATCATAATGGTCCCTTCTGACCTTAAAGTCTATAAAGTCTAACACATATACCTCAGGTGGGCTACGTCTAGACTGGCATGATTTTGCGGAAATACTTTTAACAAAAAAGTTTTTCCGTTAAAAGTATTTCTGCAAAAGCGCATCTAGATTGGTCCTGGAGTTATCATTATAATGATGCACTTTTGCGCAAAAGCGCGTCTACATTGGCGGGATGCTTTTGCGCAAAAGCAGAAGCCCAGAACCATTTTGAAGAGGGCAAAAAGGCACTAGCCCTTTCCAGGAGCTGGAGCTCCTTTGAGACACGTGGTTAAAGGGATCTCCCTGGACACCCGTTCCTCCCCTGCTGCGTGCTACAGGACCTCTTGCAGGGACTGTCAGCCGTAGCAGTTTTGGTGGGTGCCCTCTGCCTTTTTGGTCACCACTGCCTTTTGTCACTTAGTGCTTTTGCTTGTTTTTTTTTTTTTTCCTCTTCCTTGTTTTTTCTGCCATGGAGCCAGGGGTGGCCATGTACCTGCTCTGGCCCCTGCCGGCCATTTTGGAGTACCTGCAGCAGGTGGTCCAGGCTGCTGCCCTCCTGTTCCAGGACCTGGAGGGCACAGATCACTTTGGACTCCCTCACCAGGGAGGCCATGGCATCCCCACCCTAGCGTGGAGAGGCCACTGAGGAGACTGGACACCAGTACGGTCTGGTGGGGCTGGCTGGTCCTGGGGCAATGGGACGACCAGCAATGGTTCCGGAACTTCCGCATGTGAAAGCGGACATTCCTGGAGCTGTGTGCCTGGCTCACCCCTGCGCTCCAGAGAGCCACCACCCAGCTGTGGGCACCCATCCCCGTCAACAAGAGGGTCACCATCGCACTTTGGAAGCTGGCCACCCCGGACAGCTACCGATCGGTGGCACACCAGTTCGGGGTGGGCAGATCCACCATCGGTGTCGTCGTGATGGAGGTAAGTCCCAGGGGGAGTGGAGAGTAGGGGAGGGGGAGGATGTTGCACTCCATGGCCAGGGGCAGCCAAGATTCTAGGCTGGGTCACCCAGGGGTTTGGGCTGTCCCTCCCTTGCACAAGCCTGCTGGGGGGGGAGACCGTGGGGCGAGGGGGCCCTGGGTGTGTGTGTGTGTGTGTGTGTGTGAGCACAGAGGACATCACGGGGGGGCCTAAGGGAGCGTACATGCACCCTGCCTTGTGATTTGTTCCCCTGTGTTTCTCTGCACCCTTCTACAGGTTGTCCACGCCATCAACGATGTCCTGTTCCCAAGAGTCATCCACCTGCGCAACGTGGACGCTACCGTGGCCAGCTTCGCTGCCCTCGGGTTCCCTAACTGTGGTGGAGCCCTGGATGCAATCCACATCTCCATCCGGGCCCCAGAGCATTGAGCAGCCCATTTTATGAACAGGAAGGGGTACTTCTCGATCGTACTCCAGGCCCTCGTGGACCACCATGGCCGCTTCCTAGATGTTTATGCGGGCTGGTCCGGCAGGGCACATGACTCCTTCATGCTACACAACTCCGGCCTGTTTCGCAGGCTGGAGTCGGGCACCTACTTCTCCCGGCGGGAGTTTTCTGTCAGGGATGTGCCTATGCCCATATACGTCATCGGGGACACGGCTTTCCCTCTGCTGCCCTGGCTAATGCGGCCCTACACAGGGCAGCCGGACCAGAACCAGGCCCGGTTCAACGACCGCCTCAATCGGGCTCATAATCACATGGAGTGCGCCTTTGGCTGCTTGAAAGCCCGCTTCTGGTGTTTGCTCACCCGTCTTAAGATGGGTCAGCAGAATGCCACGGAGGTAGTGGCTGCGTGCTCCACAATCTTGTGGAGCAGAGTGGGGAGGCCTTCCTCCTCACATGGATGGCAGCCGAGGGCCAGGCCTATGAACAGCCCCCCACAGATGCCATCCGCCAGGCGCACCAGGATGGGGTGCGCATCCGGGAGGCCCTGATGGACATGTTCACGCAGGCCCTATAGTAGGGTCACCTCAGTCTCCTTTCACAACTCCCTCCCCTCCCCCCTCCCAATAAACACCAAACACAGTTTTGTTTTGAACAGAAAAAACTTGTATTTTTTTATTTACAAGGGGAAGAGGGGGTGGAGACCTTGAACTGGGAGGGGTGGCCCCTGCAACCACTCCTGCAGGGACGAACCTGCACATGGGGGGCAGGCTGCACAGGGAGGGGGGCAGGGGCAGTGCTAGGGGAGGGATGGCGGGGGCATGGGGCAAGGCCATGCCATAATGGATGGCATGGCCAATGTGAGCGGTGAGGGTGGCGATTGAATCCGCCATGCAGATGCACTGGGCCTGGAAGGTGCCCCAGGCCTCCTGGAGCCACTGCAGGTCCATCTCCACACGCCGAGTGATGGCTGCCTTGACATGCTTCATGGCCTGCACATGGTGCCAAAGGAGCTGGTCCCGGAGACGGAGCCGCTGCCTCGGTGGTTGGGCGGCTGGGGGGGGTGCTGCTGCTGCAGGACTAGAGGGTCCCCGGCTTGTGCTTGGTCCCGCTGCAGGGAACAGAAGAAAGGACAGGTCAGTCAGGCAGCCCGGCCACTGTCCCCACTCCTCATGCCCTGCACCCCTGAGCCCAGGTGACACCACAGTAGTGTGGCTTGGGCCCACTCGGTTACCCCCCTCCCCCCGTGTTGTATGTTTGCATACAGGACTGCCTCTGGAGTAGGGTCCTCCTCCATGTATTGTAACCACTGGTCTGTGTCCTGGCCCCGTGGAGGGTGGGAGGGCGTGTGTGTTGTGTTAACCTGTGGAACTCCCTGCTGGTGGAGGCTTTGGGCTAATCAATGGTGTTTGACAGGGAGCGAGATGAATCCCCACACAGTGCCTGGGGGCACATCTGGCAGATGTGGTCTGAGCTCTCAGATCCCCATCGTATGGGATGTCTCCTGGATGGAACCAGGGGTGACTGGGGAGTGTACCATCCTTGCAGCAAAACTCGTGGCCCTAGGGCTGGCCCGAGTACTTCCCTCCCTCCCCCTCTTGTTAGCCCTCACACACATAGCCCAGGGACATATGTGGCCACAGTGGGGACTTCCCTTGGGGAGCCAGCCAAGGCACCGGGAGCAGGCGAGGAGCTCAGTGGGGGCCATGCTCACAGGCCTGTGTCGCTGCAGTATTCCCAGGAACAGCTGGCTGTGCCTCACAGCCAGGCATGGGACAGTGTGCTGCACCCTTGCAGAGGTGCGGGCTCTGGCCTGAGTCCCTGGTGCCCTGGCTGGTTCCAGCTGGCATCCACCGTTACCCCCTGGTCCTGCCAGATGTGAGAGAGCAGCACGGTACCAGGCATGCCCGGCAGCTGCCTGCCGTGGCCACATCTTGCCCAGTCACCAGGCTGCACGTGGTTGCACGTGCTGCTTACTGCCTAATGCTACACAGCATGTAGCTCACGTGGCCTGAGTGACATGCTCTTCCCCTCCCCCCTCTGGGTGCCTGGCTTCCCCCCCTCCCGCCCTTGTGAGTGCAAAGTGCAACGCTCACCAGTGGATCCTTCCCCGGCCTCCGAGGATGCACGAGAGACATCAGGGCTGCCGGAGGGGGCCTGCAGGGTGGCAGTGCTGGCCTCGTCCTCTGACGCACTGCTGATGTCTCCTTCCCCCGCCTCGGTGGTCCTGGTGACGGGGGGGAGGGGGTGCATGCTGCTGTCCACGAGGACGTCTGGTGCCTGTGGTGTTGGCTGGCCCAGGATGGTGTGGAGCTCTTGGTAATGGGGACAGGTGTCGGCTCCTGCCCTCTGGCCCTCACTGGCCCAGATGTAGCCCAGGCGCAGCTCCTTTATTTTAGCCTGGACTTGCTGGATGACCCTGCTGGGTGAGTGCCTGGGCCATGTGGGCAAAGATCTCCGCGTTCCGGCGCCGGGAGCGGGTCCCGTGCAGGGCCTCCTCCTCCTGCCAGAGGTCCAGGAGGGCTTCCAGCTCCCCCGAGGACCAGGATGGGGCCCTTCTTTTTCTGGCCCTGGGGGCCTCCTGTTCTGGGGGTGCAGGTGGCTGATCCCCACCTGGAGCTGCCATTGTGCTTGGGGGTGTCTGCTGGACAGCAGGGGCCACGTGGCAGACCTCTGGCCAGAGGTCAGAGAAGGGCTCCTGCCTTGTGACCTCAGCAGCCTGCATCTGCTTTAAGGGGGCTCGGGTTACCAGGAAGTCCGGGAGCTGATTGAGGCTACGAAGCCGTCAAGTGTCCACTAGGGCTTTTTTATGTTTAGCCTGCTTTTGTGCAAAACGTCTTAGCTGCCTGTCTACACTGGCCCTTTTGCACAAAAGCATTTCCGCAAGAGGGCTTTTTCCCGAACAGGAGCATCAAAGCATTTGTGCAAGAAGCACTGATTTCAGACAGTAGAACGTCAGTGCTCTTGCGCAAAATCAAGCGGCCAGTGTAGACAGCTGGCAAGTTTTTGCACAAAAGGATCTACGCACCCGTAGTGTATGGCAACCACTAACCTTTGAGTGGTTAAAGTTTAAAATTATGTTCACTGAAGCTTAGCTCAGGATAGATACCTGATTAATGCTCATTCATCTGCACCAAATGCCTATCACTGCAAAAGTGCAGCTGGAAATGACAAGGGGGGATACTAAACAGCTGTGACTGATGGACCTGTGTGATTCAATATAACATTTCTGGCCATCACACAATCAATCACTTGTTGTCCTGTCAGTACACAAGTACCTATTTGGGGAACAAATCCTGGGAGTGGCAAATGACTAGCAAATATTCAGTCTAGTAGAGAAAGGAATAGTATAATCCAAAGTTACACTAGGCATATTCAGACCAGAAATATCAAGGGTCACTTACCATTGGAGCCATGTACCAGGCTTCAGATGGATTCTCCGTCACAGGCAATTTTTAACTCAAAATTGGACATTTTTCTAAAAGGTCTGCTCTAGTCTGGGAATTATTTTTGGGGTAGTTATATGGTCTGTGCTATACAGGAGGTCAGACTAGGTTGTCCTAGTCCCTTCTGGCCTTGCAATCTATTTGTTACTCATGGGCACTGTAACTTGAAATCCAATCTTAGTCAAAATCTGCAAAAACGTAGGCATGTAGCTGGGATTTGGTGATTTTATTTTGAGAAACTGTAATCTGAGTGCAGCAGAACACGCAAAAGGGCCTCTAAACAAATAGGCCTCCAAAATTATGGGTGATGCATGTAAGTACTTGCAAGGGTTGGCTATTATGCATTCCTTCATTCTGTTTCCAAAAGAATTCTTGAAGGATGTGATTTACAAAATTTCTGGAGTCTGTGAACTAAAGCTATTGTGTGGCCTGCCTGGGCCTCTGTACAGTACAATGTGCCCGCAATGTGGTGGAGCAAAAGGGGCAAAGTGAGTTGAAAGTGCCATGTAGTAGCATTGCAAAGTGATGCAGAACATGCCCTCAAAAGTCCTAGCAAGTCATGCTAGCAAATATTAAAATCGTTGTTGCTGCCTGAGGAATTCTGGGCACTTAAAAGAGTGAGTCTGTGGGTAAGGGACTAGAGTCAGGAGTCTGTGCTATCGCAGTACAGGTTCAATAGTGTCGGGAATAAGTAGAGCCCTGTGCAGGTACAAAATTTTGTATCCACAGCTGGAAAATTAGTCATGAGTATCTGCACCTACATTCACGGAGGCAGCTACCCACAGATATAAAGTAGGTTCTGTGGATTTGCAGGGCTCTAGTAATAAGGCAACCACCCATTTCAGCTAAAACAAGTATTGTACCCCCACTCACTGATGTGTTTGGTACATGAGTGAAGACCCAAGGTACCAGATGGATCAATAGTAGGAATGACATTGAAATGGAGCTGCACTGATTTATCGAGTTTTGAGCTAGGATTACACATAGGAGAATGTATTCCTTGGTTTGCCAGGTAAGATTGTGAGTCCTCTGATGGCAGAGTTCTGTACAGACTCCCTCTGGCCTGCCTTAGTGAAACTGACTAATTTTAAGATGCTATGACCATGAAATAGACCAAAGTGGACTGAAGAGAGTGGTTTTAAATGGGTAAAAATAATGAGGTATTAAAGAAATGGGTTATTAAAAAATAAAGATAAAATATTTTCTAAACTTAACTAGGCTCTTGCAATCCCTTCCCACAGATTCCAGTAAGATTGCCACCCAAACTCTCAGGTCAGGAGCTGCTTCTAGAGTCCAGAAGCTGTTTGCTTCGCATAGGTGAGAGAGAGCTGAGTAGGGGAAGAGAACTTGGGGTGCTTTTGCCCCTCACCCTATAGGGGGGAATTTCATAACTTTGCTACATACGTTTCACCATGCTAGTGCTAGGTAGTGAATTACTATTTTTTCAGATATTCCCTCACAAAGTCTATTTTGTCCACAGAGTATTACAATAGAATGTAAGGGTGCATCTACACTGCAGGGTTTAAGTTGAAATAAGCTATGCAAATTGAGTGACGTCAATTGTATCATTTCAAAATAAGGAGCATCCATACAGCATTTATTCTGAAATAGAGCACTTTTCCTGTGACTTCCCTTACTCCTCAAACAATGTGAATTACAGGAATCGGAGTAAGAAGTCCTCCAGCTTGACAGTATTTGACACGATTTCGAAATAATTGCCTGCTGCATAGATGCGGACTAAGTTATGCGACCAGGAACAGCTAACAGGAGAGTTTGGAGAGGGAAATCTCCAGGTAAAAGAGGACTAAAAACGGGACCCTTGTGGCTGTCTGGAGTGTGTGTTGGGGAGTTATTTGCAGTGTGCTGAGCTTGTGTTTGTCTGGATTGTTTGTTTGGTTTGTCTGTTTGAAGGAGCTTCTAAAAGGTTTGAAATCTAGAAGCCTCTGTTAATTGGCTGAGCCTCAGTCAGGGGGAGGGGCTACCAGAGCTATATAAGCCTGTGACTCAGTGACCAGGAACAGCTAACAGGAGAGTTTGGAGAGGGAGTTCTCCAGGTAAAAGGACTAAAAACGGGACCCTTGTGGTAAGTGGCTGTCTGGAGTGTGTGTTTGTGTGTGGGGAGTTATTTGCAGTGTGCTGAGCTTGTGTTTGTCTGGATTGTTTGTTTGTTTGTTTGGTTTGTCTGTTTGAAGGAGCTTCTAAAAGGTTTGAAATCTAGAAGCCTCTGTTAATTGGCTGAGCCTCAGTCAGGGGGAGGGGCTACCAGAGTTATATAAGCCTGTGACTCAGCGACCAGGGAGAGCGCGACCAGGAACAGCTAACAGGAGAGTTTGGAGAGGGAGTTTAGAGGGCACTTGTGACCTTCTTTAAAACATAACTCTTAGAATAATCTATATTCCAGAGGTTTAAACAGAATCCCTGTTTACACTTTAACTTATTCATTAAAAAAATGGAGACAGAAGCCCAGCAGCAGAGTGGGGGCTATCCTGTTTATTGCGTCGAGTGTAACATGTATGATTACCTGCCCTGTGGGCGGGTGGCGTATGTGTGCACTCATTGCAAGGAGCTCCTGACCCTCAGAGACTGAGTTCGGGCTTTGGAGGACAGGGTGGCTGAACTGGAGGAGTTAAGGGAGGTAGAGAGATATGTTGATGAGACTTTCCGGGACACTGTAGTACTGTCCCACCTCCAGTCTGAGAGCCCCAGTGCTCTTAAGGAGGATGAAAGTCTCAAGGGAACAGAGCATTCAATGGGAGCAGAGGGAAACCATCCCGTTGTTGGGACCCTCCTCCCAGAGGATGTTGCGGTATCCTCTCACACTGAGGATACCTCTGAGAGCGAGGGAATACCACTTCGGAAGAGGCGGGTGTTAGTAGTTGGTGATTCGATCGTTAGAAACATAGATAGCTGAGTTTGTGATGACCAGTAGAACCGTATGGTCACTTGCCTGCCTGGTGCGAAGGTTGCGGATCTCTCGAGGCATCTAGATAGACTTATGTGTAGTGCTGGGGAGGAGCCGGTGGTCGTGGTACATGTAGGTACCAATGACGTAGGGAAGGGTAGGAGAGATGTCCTGGAGGCCAAATTTAGGCTGCTAGGAAAGAGACTGAAATCCAGGACCTCTATGGTGGCATTCTTGGAAATGCTTCCAGTTCCACGCAGGCAGACAGAGCTTCAGAGTCTCAATGCGTGGATGAGACGATGGTGTAGGGAAGAGGGGTTTGGCTTTATTAGGAACTGGGGACACTTTGGGGAGAGGGGGAGCCTATACAGGAAGAATGGGCTCCACCTAAACCAGGGTGGAACGAGACTGCTGGCACTAAACATTAGTAAGGCCGTAGAGCAGTTTTTAAACTAAGAGATGGGGGAAAGCCGATTGGTGCGGAGATGCACGTCAATCGGAAGGAGACTTCTCTTAGAGGAGAATCCATTGATAGAGAATCTCTAAGCTGTAGTCAGAAAGAGAGGAGGGGAGAGGGCAAACCATGGGCCCGAGCAGACAAACAACTGCATACAAAGGAATCCAATGCGTCAGGGAAGGGCAGACAAATAACCAGTGGCAAATGTCTAAAGTTCTTGTACACAAATGCTAGGAGTCTGACTAATAAGATGGGTGAGCTAGAGTACCTCGTATTAAATGAGGAGATTGACATAATAGGCGTCACTGAAACCTGGTGGAATGAGGAAAATCTGTGGGACACAATCATACCGGGATATAAAATATATAGAAAGGATAGAGCAGGCCGGGTGGGTGGCAGAGTGGCACTGTATGTGAAAGATAATGTAGAATCAAATGAAATAAAAATATTAAGTGAATCAACATGTTCAATAGAATCGCTATGGATAGTAATTCCATGCTCCAATAATAAGAAATTAGCAGTAGGGATATATTACCGACCACCTGACCAGGACAGCGATACTGACATTGAAATGCTGAGGGAGATTAGAGAGGCTACCAAAATAAAGAACTCTATAATAATGGGGGATTTTAATTACCCCCATATTGACTGGATACATGTCACCTCAGGAAGAGAAGCGGAGATAAAATTTCTCAATGGCTTAAATGACTGCTTCTTGGAGCAGCTGGTGCAGGAACCCACAAGGGGAGAGGCAATTCTCAATTTAGTCCTGAGTGGAGTGCAGGATCAGGTCCAGGATATAACCGTTACCGGACCACTTGCGAATAGTGACCATAATATAATAACATTCAACATTCCTGTGGTGGGAAGAACACCTCAGCAGTCCAGCACCCTGGCATTTAATTTCAAAAAGGGGAATTACACAAAAATGAGGAGGTTAGTTAAACAGAAATTAAAAGGCACAGTGACTAGAGCAAAGTCCCTGCAAGCTGCATGGAAACTTTTTAAAGACACCATAATAGAGGCCCAACTTAAATGTATACCCCAAATTAAAAAGCATAGCAAGAGACCTAAAAAAGAGTCACCGTGGCTTAACCACCATGTAAAAGAAGCAGTGAGGGACAAAAAGGTATCTTTTAAGAAGTGGAAGTCCAATCCTAGTGAGATAAATAGAAAGGAACATAAACACTGTCAAATCAAGTGTAAAAATGTAATAAGAAAAGCAAAAAAAGATTTTGAGGAACAGCTAGCCAAAAACTCAAAGAAATTACAAAATGTTTTTTAAGTACATTAGAAGCAGGAAGCCTGCTAAAAAACCTGTGGGTCCCCTAGATGATCGAGTTATAAAAGGAGCAATCAAGGACGATAAAGCCATTGCGGAGAAACTAAATGATTTCTTTGCTTCAGTCTTCATGGCTGAGGACGTTGGGGAGATTCCTGAATCTGCACCGTCCTTTGTGGGTGGTGAATCTGAGGAACTGTCCCGGATTGAAGTGTCATTAGAAGAGGTTTTGGAACAAATAGAAAAACTTAATGTTAACAAATCTCCGGGACCGGATGGCATTCATCCAAGGGTTCTAAAAGAACTAAAATGGGAAATTGCTGAGCTATTATCTGTAGTTTGTAACCTATCCTTTAAATCGGCTTCCATACCTAATGACTGGAAGGTAGCCAACGTGACACCAATATTTAAAAAGGGCTCTAGAGGCGATCCTGGCAATTACAGACCGGTAAGTCTAACTTCAGTACCGGGCAAATTAGTCGAAACAATAGTAAAGAATAAAATTGTGAAGCATGTAGAAGAGCATAATTTATTGGACAAAGGTCAACATGGTTTCTGTAAAGGGAAATCCTGTCTTACTAATATATTAGAGTTCTTTGGAGGGGTTAACAAGCATGCGGATAAGGGGGATCCAGTATATATAGTATACTTGGATTTTCAGAAAGCCTTTGACAAGGTCCCTCACCAAAGGCTCTTGTGTAAATTCCATGGCCATGGGATAAGAGGGAAGGTCCTTTCTTGGATTGAGAACTGGTTAAAAGACAGGAAACAAAGGGTAGGAATAAATGGTAAATTGGAGAGGGGTAACTAGTGGTGTACCTCAAGGGTCAGTCCTGGGACCAATCCTTTTCAACTTATTCATAAATGATCTGGAGAAAGGGGTAAGCAGTGAGGTTGTAAAGTTTGCAGATGATACAAAACTGTTTAGGATAGTCAAGACAGAAGCAGACTGTGAGGGACTCCAAGAAGATCTCACCAAACTGAGTGATTGGGCAACAAAATGGCAAATGAAATTTAATGTGGATAAATGTAAAGTAATGCACATCGGGAAAAATAACCCCAACTATACGTACGGTATGATGGGGGCTAATTTGGCTACGACAAATCAGGAAAGGGATCTTGGAGTTATCGTGGACAGTTCTCTGAAAACTTCCACGCAGTGTGCAGCGGCGGTCAAAAAGGCAAATAGGATGCTGGGAATTATTAAGAAAGGGATAGAAAATAAGACCCAGAATATCTTACTGCCCCTGTATAAAACTATGGTACGCCCACATCTTGAATACTGTGTACAGATGTGGTCTCCTCACCTCAAAAAAGATATTTTGGCCTTGGAAAGGGTTCAGAAAAGGGCAACTAAAATGATTAGGGGTTTGGAACGGGTCCCATATGAGGAGAGGTTAAAGCGACTGGGACTTTTCAGTTTAGAAAAGAGGAGACTGAGGGGGGATATGATAGAGGTCTATAAAATCATGAGTGGTGTGGAGAGGGCTGATAAAGAAAAGTTATTTATTAGTTCCCATAATAGAAGAACTAGAGGACACCAAATGAAATTAATGGGTAGTAGGTTTAAAACTAATAAAAGAAAGTTCTTCTTCACACAGTGTGTAGTCAACCTGTGGAACTCCTTGCCAGAGGAGGCTGTGAAGGCTAGGACTATAATAGAGTTTAAAGAGAAGCTGGATAAATTCATGGAGGTTAGGTCCATAAAAGGCTATTAGCCAGGGGATAAAATGGTGTCCTTGTCCTCTGTTTGTCAGAGGCTGGAGAGGGATGGCAGGAGACAAAATCGCTTGATCATTGTCTTCGGTCCGCTCTCTCTGGGGCACCTGGTGCTGGCCACTGTCGGTAGACAGGATACTGGGGTAGATGGACCTTTGGTCTGACCCAGTACGGCCGTTCTTATGTTATGTTCTTATTTCGTAATAGCACTAGTTATTTCAAAATAGTGTTGTAGTGTAGACGTACCCTGAGATATGCATAGGAGGTGCGTTTGGTCAGATAAGGCTGTGATGTTCAGGACTCTTTAGCTTTTATCTTCCCTGGAGACTGCCAGACAATGAACAGGCCTGGGATGGGGAAGTACAGAATTCCTGTGCCAAGCCCAAGTTTCTGGAAAACACAGGCTATGTGAATCTGGTTTTATTTTTCCAGGGGAGTCAGGTTTTCTCCCTGGTGGATTATGACTTTTCCCATTGCAGTTAGTTGCACCTTAATCTGCTTTGCCACAGCCCATTATCAGGTCCTTCTTGCTTCACATTAAAGTTGCTTCCCTTTAGCTTTCTATGTTGTAGGGCCGTGGTCACCAACCCATCGATCGCAATCAACTGATTGAGCGGGAGGGCTCGACCAGTCGATCGCGAGGCATTCAGGGCCCCCCCCGATACCCTCATCCCCAAGAAGCCCCACTACCTACCTCGGAAAACGGAGGTAGTGCCGGCTTCCCGTGGGGTGGAGGGAAGTCCGGCAACTGTGCGTCACTTCCGGGGTTTCCAGAAGTGCACTGCCTGCTCCCCTCCCCCAGGTCTGTGGCGTGCCAGGAGGAGGTAGGAGTCCCGGAGGAAGGGGTGTGCTGGGGCTTCTGGGGGGAGGGAAGACACATTGGGGCTCCCCTCCTCTGTGGGGGAGGAAGGAGTCGTCCCAGGGGGAAGTGCGCACTAGGGCTTCCTTCCTGGGGGGAAAGGGGAAGGGAGGCGCGCACTGGGGCTCCCTTCCTCTGAAGGGGAGGAAGGAGGAGTGACGGGGGGGAAGCGTGCACCAGGGAGGGGGGAGGAGTCCTGGGAGGAGGCTGTTGCTGGAGCTTCCCTCCTCTGGGGGAGCGGGGGAGGGGGGCGAGAGAAGGCACATGCCAAGGATGTCCTGCCCCCAACCCAGTACCCTGCCCCATGCCTCCCTGTCCTCTGCCCCGGCACCCACTAGCACCCTTCCCCAGAACCATGTCCCCTGCTCCTACCAGCACAGTGGGGGCCACATTAGTGAGGCTTTGGAGGAGGTGTTTTTTTGGTTGCTTTTTTGGTTGGTTTTTTTTGCATCTCACTTGTGTGACCCCAACTGACTTTTCAGTGACTCCTGAATCAAAACAGGTTCTCATAAATAAAAACAATGCTGAAACTTTTTGTGTTTGATGTATGTTATTTAAAAATGAAGCCTGGCCAACATAAAAAAAAAAACAATCCGTCCTCAGCATCATAACACTCCTGCACACCCCCCCCCCCAGACCCTAGATTTGAGCCTATCATACACTGGAACCCCCCGTCCTGAGCCGCTCACATCCCCAAAACTCCTGCACCCCCACATCCTCAGTCTTTTCCCCACAACACTCCTACACACATCACAAATCTGTGTCCTGAGCCCATTATACTCCCAACCTCCCTGCCTTGAGCCCCTCACACACCCCCAACCCAAACTCCTGCACCCTCACATCCACAAGCCTGTGGCTTGCTCAGCACGCCAACCCTCCACCTGAGCCCAACACTCCCCAGCCTGGAGCCCCCTCCCTGAGTCAGCATCCCCTTTTCCACCTCCTGCATCCAAATTCCCTCCCAGAGCTTGCACCTCTCACCCCTTCCCACACCCAAACCCCTCATTCCCACCCCAGAGCCCACACATCCTGTCTCAACCCAGTGAGGGTACAGCTAGACTGCAGGAGTTTTTCTGGGATTCCAGAGGTATTCCAGAAAAATTTTCACATCCAGAGATGTGTTTGTTCTTCCACTTTTTTTAGCAGAAGAGCAAACATGCTCTTTTGGTAACCCCTATATTCCTGTTTCCACGAGGAATAAGGGGGTTTCCAAAAGAAGGGGTTTTTCTGACATTTGGTCCAGTCTAGACCTTCCTACAGAATAATTGGGGAAAAAAGCAGCAGTATAAGGGTTGGGGATAGCAAGTGACAGAGAGGAGGAGAACAGAGAGGGCAGAGTGGGACTTCAAGGAAGGGGTGAGGCGGTAGATCTTGGCTTGTTCTATCATTTAAGAAATGATCTTGGGTGTAAAAAGGTTGGAAACCTCTGCTGTAGGGCATTTGCTAGCATGGGGTTGGGATACAAATAGGGCAGAGTCACAACTGACCATGGGGGTGGGGGTAGAGGGGAGTTGTCACTACTTGGAAACACCCAGACTACATCTACACTTCAAAAACCCGTGGAGCATCCACCCCTCAAATGCACTTTTGCACAAGTAAACCAACAGTAAAACGGCAGGAGAGAGGGCTTTTCCTGCAAAGATAAACCTCCTTTTACCAGGCATAACTCCTTTTTGTGCTACAGCTGTTGTGCAAAAAGCATGTAGTGTAGACATAGCTGCAAGGCGTTGCTGAAGCGGCCACTCTGGCAGTAAGGGGGGACCCAAGCATTGCTGTGGGTGCTCAGCCTACCACTGCTCCAGGCCTCCCGCATGGTCAGCTGTGGCTGTGCCGTTTGTATCCCCCCCATGCAGGCTGGTATGTGGCTGCTGGTGTTGATAGGTGTGGCTGTGCCTGCGCAGTCTAGCAAACCCACTTCCAAGACACAGCTCGGCTAGAGAGGTGTCCTGTGCGCACGGGGGGGGGGGGGGTTACGTCACAGATGACCAAGCCTGGGGGGAGGGGTGCAGATTATTCCCCTTTCCCTGTGCTGAAACCTGCTTGTCCCCCCCCCCATGGGCCCAGGCTGCCCCCACGCTGCCGGGAGACCCGTTTCCCGCGTCTCAGGCACCCACCCCAGCATAGCCCGGGGGGGCTCAGCTGCCCGGCTCCACCTCCCATCAGCCACTGCGGGGCTAGCGGTACGTGGGCGGGGCAGTGTCCGGCGCTTGGGCTGGGGGGCGCTCTTCGCATTTCGGGTCCGTTTGCAGAGCGGGGCGGAAATGGAAACAGATGGAAGCGGAAGTGACGTGCAGAGTGGACGCCAACCGCGGTGCGCTGCGCGCCAGCTCATCCTCGGAAAGCTAGTTCTCACAGTCAGAGCCCCGCCCCGCCCCGCCCGTCACAGCCACTGGTCCCGCCTCCGCGTCTTAGCCCTGTCGCGCCCCGCCCAGCGCGTCACAGCCAAAGTCTCCCCCTTCGCCCCGCCCCGCACAGCGCGTCACAGCCATTGGTCCCGCCTCCGCGTCTTAGCCCTGTCGCGCCCCGCCCAGCGCGTCACAGCCAAAGTCTCCCCCTCGGCCCCGCCCCGCCCGGCGCGTCACAGCCAAAGTCTCCCCCTTGGCCCCGCCCCGCCCGGCGCGTCACAGCCAAAGTCTCCCCCTTGGCCCCGCCCCGCCCGGCGCGTCACAGCCAAAGTCTCCCCCTCGGCCCCGCCCGGCGCGTCACAGCCAAAGTCTCCCCCGTGGCTCCGCCCCGCCCAGCGCGTCACAGCCAAAGTCTCCCCCTTGGCCCCGCCCCGCCCAGCGCGTCACACCCAAAGTCTCCCCCTTGGCCCCGCCCCGCCCAGCGCGTCACAGCCAAAGCCTCCCCCTTGGCCCCGCCCCGCCCAGCGCGTCACAGCCAAAGTCTCCCCCTTGGCCCCGCCCCGCCCAGCGCGTCACAGCCAAAGTCTCCCCCTTGGCCCCGCCCCGCCCAGCGCGTCACAGCCAAAGTCTCCCCCTTGGCCCCGCCCCGCCCAGCGCGTCACAGCCAAAGTCTCCCCCTTGGCCCCGCCCCGCCCAGCGCGTCACAGCCAAAGTCTCCCCCTTGGCCCCGCCCCGCCCAGCGCGTCACAGCCAAAGTCTCCCCCTTCGCCCCGCCCCGCACAGCGCGTCACAGCCATTGGTCCCGCCTCCGCGTCTTAGCCCTGTCGCGCCCCGCCCAGCGCGTCACAGCCAAAGTCTCCCCCTCGGCCCCGCCCCGCCCGGCGCGTCACAGCCAAAGTCTCCCCCTTGGCCCCGCCCCGCCCGGCGCGTCACAGCCAAAGTCTCCCCCTTGGCCCCGCCCCGCCCGGCGCGTCACAGCCAAAGTCTCCCCCTCGGCCCCGCCCGGCGCGTCACAGCCAAAGTCTCCCCCGTGGCTCCGCCCCGCCCAGCGCGTCACAGCCAAAGTCTCCCCCTTGGCCCCGCCCCGCCCAGCGCGTCACACCCAAAGTCTCCCCCTTGGCCCCGCCCCGCCCAGCGCGTCACAGCCAAAGCCTCCCCCTTGGCCCCGCCCCGCCCAGCGCGTCACAGCCAAAGCCTCCCCCTTGGCCCCGCCCCGCCCAGCGCGTCACACCCAAAGTCTCCCCCTTGGCCCCGCCCCGCCCAGCGCGTCACAGCCAAAGTCTCCCCCTTGGCCCCGCCCCGCCCGGCGCGTCACAGCCAAAGTCTCCCCCTCGGCCCCGCCCGGCGCGTCACAGCCAAAGTCTCCCCCGTGGCTCCGCCCCGCCCAGCGCGTCACAGCCAAAGTCTCCCCCTTGGCCCCGCCCCGCCCAGCGCGTCACACCCAAAGTCTCCCCCTTGGCCCCGCCCCGCCCAGCGCGTCACAGCCAAAGCCTCCCCCTTGGCCCCGCCCCGCCCAGCGCGTCACAGCCAAAGCCTCCCCCTTGGCCCCGCCCCGCCCAGCGCGTAACAGCCAATGTCTCCCCCTTGGCCCCGCCCCGCCCAGCGCGTCACAGCCAAAGTCTCCCCCTTCGCCCCGCCCGGCGCGTCACAGCCAAAGTTTCCCCCTTGGCCCCGCCCCGCCCAGCGCGTCACACCCAAAGTCTCCCCCTTGGCCCCGCCCCGCCCAGCGCGTCACAGCCAAAGCCTCCCCCTTGGCCCCGCCCCGCCCAGCGCGTCACAGCCAAAGTCTCCCCCTTCGCCCCGCCCAGCGCGTCACAGCCAAAGTCTCCCCCTTGGCCCCGCCCCGCCCCGCCCAGCGCGTCACAGCCAAAGCCTCCCCCTTGGCCCCGCCCCGCCCAGCGCGTCACAGCCAATGTCTCCCCCTTGGCCCCGCCCCGCCCAGCGCGTCACAGCCAAAGTCTCCCCCTTGGCCCCGCCCCGCCCCGCCCGTCACAGCCAAAGTCTCCCCCTTGGCCCCGCCCCGCCCAGCGCGTCACACCCACAGTCTCCCCCTTGGCCCCGCCCCGCCCAGCGCGTCACAGCCCCCCCACCCCAGCATGTCTCCCCCCCCAGCCCCGCCCAGCGCGTCACAGTCAATGTCTCCCCCTTGGCCCCGCCTCTCCCAGCGCGTCATAGCCGCGCCCTGTCGCTGCCTTGCGTCCTGTGGGGCCCTCAGCCCCGTCATCCGGCCCCTGCCCCGCCCCTCTGCGTCCCACAGCCCCCCGCCCAACACCCCCAGCCTGCCCCTGCCCCGCCCCCTCTGCGTCCCACAGCCCCCCGCCCAACACCCCCAGCCTGCCCCTGCCCCGCCCCCTCTGCGTCCCACAGCCCCCCCGCCCATCACCCCCAGCCTGCCCCTGCCCCGCCCCCTCTGCGTCCCACAGCCCCCCGCCCAACACCCCCAGCCTGCCCCTGCCCCGCCCCCTCTGCGTCCCACAGCCCCCCGCCCAACACCCCCAGCCTGCCCCTGCCCCGCCCCCTCTGCGTCCCACAGCCCCCCGCCCAACACCCCCAGCCTGCCCCTGCCCCTGCCCCGCCCCCTCTGCGTCCCACAGCCCCCCGCCCAACACCCCCAGCCTGCCCCTGCCCCGCCCCCTCTGCGTCCCACAGCCCCCCGCCCAACACCCCCAGCCTGCCCCTGCCCCGCCCCCTCTGCGTCCCACAGTCCCCCGCCCAACACCCCCAGCCTGCCCCTGCCCCGCCCCCTCTGCGTCCCACAGCTCCCCGCCCAACACCCCCAGCCTGCCCCTGCCCCGCCCCCTCTGCGTCCCACAGCCCCCCGCCCAACACCCCCAGCCTGCCCCTGCCCCGCCCCCTCTGCGTCCCACAGCCCCCCCGCCCATCACCCCCAGCCTGCCCCTGCCCCGCCCCCTCTGCGTCCCACAGCCCCCCGCCCAACACCCCCAGCCTGCCCCTGCCCCGCCCCCTCTGCGTCCCACAGCCCCCCGCCCAACACCCCCAGCCTGCCCCTGCCCCGCCCCCTCTGCGTCCCACAGCCCCCCGCCCAACACCCCCAGCCTGCCCCTGCCCCTGCCCCGCCCCCTCTGCGTCCCACAGCCCCCCGCCCAACACCCCCAGCCTGCCCCTGCCCCGCCCCCTCTGCGTCCCACAGCCCCCCGCCCAACACCCCCAGCCTGCCCCTGCCCCGCCCCCTCTGCGTCCCACAGTCCCCCGCCCAACACCCCCAGCCTGCCCCTGCCCCGCCCCCTCTGCGTCCCACAGCTCCCCGCCCAACACCCCCAGCCTGCCCCTGCCCCGCCCCCTCTGCGTCCCACAGCCCCCCGCCCAACACCCCCAGCCTGCCCCTGCCCCGCCCCTCTGCGTCCCACAGCCCCCCGCCCAACACCCCCAGCCTGCCCCTGCCCCGCCCCCTCTGCGTCCCACAGCCCCCCGCCCAACACCCCCAGCCTGCCCCTGCCCCGCCCCTCTGTGTCCCACAGCCCCCCGCCCAACACCCCCAGCCTGCCCCTGCCCCGCCCCCTCTGTGTCCCACAGCCCCCCGCCCAACACCCCCAGCCTGCCCCTGCCCCGCCCCCTCTGTGTCCCACAGCCCCCCGCCCAACACCCCCAGCCTGCCCCTGCCCCGCCCCCTCTGCGTCCCACAGCCCCCCGCCCATCACCCCCAGCCTGCCCCTGCCCCGCCCCCTCTGCGTCCCACAGCCCCCCGCCCAACACCCCCAGCCTGCCCCTGCCCCGCCCCCTCTGCGTCCCACAGCCCCCCGCCCAACACCCCCAGCCTGCCCCTGTCCCGCCCCCTCTGTGTCCCAGAGCCCCCCGCCCATCACCCCCAGCCTGCCGCTGCCCCGCCCCCTCTGCGTCCCACAGCTCCCCGCCCAACACCCCCAGCCTGCCCCGCCCCCTCTGTGTCCCACACCCCCCCGCCCAACACCCCCAGCCTGCCCCTGCCCCGCCCCCTCTGCGTCCCACAGCCCCCCGCCCATCACCCCCAGCCTGCCGCTGCCCCGCCCCCTCTGTGTCCCACAGCCCCCCGCCCATCACCCCCAGCCTGCCCCTGCCCCGCCCCCTCTGCGTCCCACAGCCCCCCGCCCATCACCCCCAGCCTGCCGCTGCCCCGCCCCCTCTGCGTCCCACAGCTCCCCGCCCAACACCCCCAGCCTGCCCCGCCCCCTCTGTGTCCCACACCCCCCCGCCCAACACCCCCAGCCTGCCCCTGCCCCGCCCCCTCTGCGTCCCACAGCCCCCCGCCCATCACCCCCAGCCTGCCCCTGCCCCGCCCCCTCTGCGTCCCACAGCCCCCCGCCCATCACCCCCAGCCTGCCCCTGCCCCGCCCCCTCTGCGTCCCACAGCCCCCCACCCATCACCCCCAGCCTGCCCCTGCCCCGCCCCCTCTGTGTCCCACACCCCCCCGCCCAACACCCCCAGCCTGCCCCTGCCCCGCCCCCTCTGCGTCCCACAGCCCCCCGCCCAACACCCCCAGCCTGCCCCTGCCCCGCCCCCTCTGCGTCCCACAGCCCCCCGCCCATCACCCCCAGCCTGCCCCTGCCCCGCCCCCTGCATCCCACAGCCCCCCGCCCATCACCCCCAGCCTGCCCCTGCCCCGCCCCCTCTGCTTCCCACACCCCCCATCCCATCACCCCCAGCCTGCCCCTGTCCCGCCCCCTCTGCGTCCCACAGCCCCCCGCCCATCACCCCCAGCCTGCCCCTGCCCCGCCCCCTCTGCGTCCCACAGCCCCCCGCCCATCACCCCCAGCCTGCCCCTGCCCCGCCCCCTCTGCGTCCCACAGCCCCCCATCCCATCACCCCCAGTCTGCCCCTGTCCCGCCCCTCTGCGTCCCACAGCCCCCCGCCCATCACCCCCAGCCTGCCCCTGCCCCGCCCCCTCTGCGTCCCACAGCCCCCCGCCCATCACCCCCAGCCTGCCCCTCCCCCGCCCCCTCTGCATCCCACAGCCCCCCGCCCATCACCCCCAGACTGCCCCTGCCCCGCCCCCTCTGCGTCCCACAGCCCCCCGCCCATCACCCCCAGCCTGCCCCTGCCCCGCCCCCTCTGCGTCCCACACCCCCCCGCCCATCACCCCCAGCCTGCCGCTGCCCCGCCCCCTCTGTGTCCCACACCCCCCCGCCCAACACCCCCAGCCTGCCCCTGCCCCGCCCCCTCTGCGTCCCACAGCCCCCCGCCCAACACCCCCAGCCTGCCCCTGCCCCGCCCCCTCTGCGTCCCACAGCCCCCCACCCAACACCCCCAGCCTGCCCCTGCCCCGCCCCCTCTGCGTCCCACAGCCCCCCGCCCAACACCCCCAGCCTGCCCCTGCCCCGCCCCCTCTGCGTCCCACAGCCCCCCGCCCAACACCCTCAGCCTGCCCCTGCCCCGCTCCCTCTGCGTCCCACAGCCCCCCGCCCAACACCCCCAGCCTGCCCCTGCCCCGCCCCCTCTGCGTCCCACAGCCCCCCGCCCAACACCCCCAGCCTGCCCCTGCCCCGCCCCCTCTGCGTCCCACAGCCCCCCGCCCATCACCCCCAGCCTGCCCCTGCCCCGCCCCCTCTGCATCCCACAGCCCCCCGCCCATCACCCCCAGCCTGCTCCTGCCCCGCCCCCTCTGCTTCCCACACCCCCCATCCCATCACCCCCAGCCTGCCCCTGTCCCGCCCCCTCTGCGTCCCACAGCCCCCCGCCCATCACCCCCAGCCTGCCCCTGCCCCGCCCCCTCTGCGTCCCACAGCCCCCCGCCCATCACCCCCAGCCTGCCCCTCCCCCGCCCCCTCTGCGTCCCACAGCCCCCCATCCCATCACCCCCAGCCTGCCCCTGTCCCGCCCCTCTGCGTCCCACAGCCCCCCGCCCATCACCCCCAGCCTGCCCCTGCCCCGCCCCCTCTGCGTCCCACAGCCCCCCGCCCGTCACCCCCAGCCTGCCCCTCCCCCGCCCCCTCTGCATCCCACAGCCCCCCGCCCATCACCCCCAGACTGCCCCTGCCCCGCCCCCTCTGCGTCCCACAGCCCCCCGCCCGTCACCCCCAGCCTGCCCCTGCCCCGCCCCCTCTGCGTCCCACAGCCCCCCGCCCATCACCCCCAGCCTGCCCCTGCCCCGCCCCCTCTGCGTCCCACACCCGCATCCCATCACCCCCAGCCTGCCCCTGCCCTGCCCCCTCTGCGTCCCACACCCCCCCGCCCATCACCCCCAGCCTGCCCCTGCCCCGCCCCCTCTGCGTCCCACAGCCCCCCGCCCAACACCCCCAGCCTGCCCCTGTCCCCGCCCCTCTGCGTCCCACAGCCCCCCGCCCAACACCCCCAGCCTGCCCCTGCCCCGCCCCCTCTGCATCCCACACCCCCATCCCATCACCCCCAGCCTGCCCCTGCCCCACCCCCTCTGCGTCCCACAGCCCCCCGCCCAACACCCCTAGCCTGCCCCTGCCCCGCCCCCTCTGCGTCCCACAGCCCCCCGCCCAACACCCCCAGCCTGCCCCTGCCCCGCCCCCTCTGCGTCCCACACCCCCCGCCCAACACCCCCAGCCTGCCCCTGCCCCGCCCCCTCTGCGTCCCACCCCCCCGCCCATCACCCCCAGCCTGCCCCTGCCCCACCCCCTCTGTGTCCCACAGCCCACCGCCCTACACCCCTAGCCTGCCCCTGCCCCGCCCCCTCTGCATCCCACAGCCCCCCTCCCAACACTCCCAGCCTGCCCCGCCCCCTCTGCGTCCCACAGCCCCCCTCCTAACACTCCCAGCCTGCCCCTGCCCCGCCCCCTCTGCATCCCACAGCCCCCCGCCCATCACCCCCAGCCTGCCCCTGCCCCGTCTCCTGTGGGTCCCTCAGCCCCTTCAATCCCCAGCACTCACTAGCCCATGCCCTGTCCCTGTGAGTCCCTTAACTCCATCTGTCCCCACATCCCCAGACTGCACCCTCTTCCTGCCTCCTTCGTGTCCCACAGACCCCCCTCGCTCCCCAGCCTTCACCTTCCTGTCCCTGCCCTATCCCTGCCTCCTATGCATCCCATAGCCTCCTCCCTACCCAACACCCCACAGCCCATGCCCTCTCGCTGCCTCCTGTATGTCTCTCAGCCCCTTTCCTCCCCAGCACCTGTCATCCTGCATCTATTCCCTGATCTGCCTCCTGTATTTCCCACTCCCTAGTTACCATGCCCCACCTATGCCCTTTCCCTGCCTATTGTGTGTCCCCTCCGTCTCCAACACGCCCAAGCCCATGCTTTATCTCTGCCCTTCCTCCTATGGGTCCCTCAGCTCCCTCTCTCCTCAGTACCTCCCAGCCTGCACCTTGTCCCTGCCCTTCCTCCTGTGGGACCCTCAGCCTCCTCCCTCCCTAGCAACCCCCAGCCCATGCCTTGTGCCTCCTCTGCCTCCTATGTCTCCCTCAGCCCCCTCTCACCAAAACCCCCTGCCCAGGCACTGTTCCTGCCTCTTGTGTGGCCCACAGCCCCCTCCTACCCCAGCTCCTGCCAGCCTGCACCCTGTCCCTGTCCTATTCCTGCCTCTTTGTGTTCCACAGCCTCATCCCTACCCAACACCCCCGAGCCTGCACCATGTTCCTGTTTTGCCTCGTGTGTTCCTCAGCTCCCTTCTTTCCCATCATCCCGAATCCCACATCCTGTCCCTACCTCCTGTGTCTCCCTCACCTCCTTCTTCCCTAACACCCCTTAGGCTACACCCTGTCCTTGTCCTTCCTCTTGTGGGTCCCTCAGCCCCCTCCTTCCCATCAACCCCCATCCCACGCCCTGTCCTTGCTCTGCCTCCTGTGTCTCCCTCAGTCTCCTCTCTCCCCAAACCCCCCATCCTGCGCCCTGTCCCTGCCTCTTGTATTTCCCTCCCCAGCACACCTCAGCCTGCACCCTGTCCCTGTCCTTGTCCTGCCTCCTATGTGTACCTCAGCTCACCCCCCCCCCCAGCTGGTGCTCGTGTTCCCAAAAGGGAGATCAGCGAACTCAGGAAGTGGCATTGAGAAGGGCTGACTGATGGTGAGAGGCTGCGTTAAGTAATATGTGAGAAGATGTAATGTGATGTTGCCAACTGAGAAGCTAACTTCTTTGTTTTTCCCTATTCTACTCGTTATACAAACGGGAGAAAAAGCCAACCGCCCAAGTCTCCCGCAGTCACAGGATGAAAGGGAGCAAGAGCAGCGAGCTGAGGAGTCCGATGGATGCAAGGCGGGAGAACGCCAGCTGAGCGAGGAGCAGCCACCATGGTGGATGCACTGAGGGTCCGTTTTGGAGATTTCTCTGCTCCTGGCTCCCCTGGAGGGGTGTGTGGCCCTGTTTGCTGAGAGCCAGCCCTAGCCGGAGTTCCCGAGCAGTGGCTTTGGTTAGGAGAGAAGCAGGTTGCCGCTTGTGGGTTCTGCTTGTTTCTCTGGAAGAGGAGAGAGTTGGCTGCAGAGGGCTGACACCCAGGCGGTGAGTTGTTTGTGTTTCTCCCGTGGCTTTCTCTCTTCTTGCTTTGTCGTGTTGGCCAGCACGTTCTCTCTGTCTCTCTGTGTCCTTGTCTCTGCTGCTGTCGTCGCCTCGCACAGGACGCTGGCAGGAATTCTGGGTGTGGGCCCCCACAGGTTAGGACGCGGGAGCCGTGAGGTACGATGCTGGTACGCAAATTGCGCGATGTAGAGGACGCTCAAGCGTGGTTGTTTCATCGTCCGTTCAGTCGGTATTGGTGGAGTGGGTCCGATATAGATGGGGCTTGGTGCGAGGGTACATTTCCCACTCAGATGGTCCGTAGTGCAGTGACAGCTCACGCTGGTCTTTTCCTGCTGCGCTCTCAGAGGAGTCGATCCAGCGGCCACGGCCATAGAAGAGACTGGAAGAGCTGGACCCGAGCAGCCCGGACCTTGTTGTGGGGAAGAGATGAGTGTCTGGTTTAGAGATTTCTCTGCTCCTGGCTCCCCAGAGTCCAGGGAGGGAAGCCCTGATGCTGAGAGCCAGCCCTAGCCGGAAGCGGCTACGGGTTACGAGAGAAGCAGGTCGCCGCTTGTGGGTTCTGCTCGTTTCTCTGGAAGAGGCTGCCCTCATCAGGAGAGTCTTGGCTGCAGGGGAAGAAGCCCAGGCGGTGAGTTGTTTGTGTGCCTCCCGTGGGTTTCTCTCTCCTTGTTTTGTCGTGTTGGCCAGCACGTTCTCTCTGGCTCTCTATGTGTCTTTATGCTCGTCTCTGTGTCCTTGTCCTCAACCTTGTCTCTGCTGCTGTCGTCGCCTCACACAGGACGCTGGCCCAACCATATTTTTATCCTTCAGGTCCCTCAGTTTCCTTCCTCTCCACAACACCCAAACCAAAATGTACCCCCTAGCCCATTTCTCTACTCATGGGGGCTATCAGTCCCCCATTTTGCTCCCTGCAACACCCCCCCAGCTCACCCCGACCTGCGCCCTATTCCTGCCCATCCCCCATACATGGGACCTCTCAGCTCCCTGTTGGCTTCCTTCCCAATCCGCACATCCCTATCTCGCCAGGCCTGCGACTTTTCAATCTCCCCAAGCTGCACACCCTCATTGCACACCTCTATCTCACCAAGTCTGCGCCCTACCAGCCTCCCTTCTTCCTTCCTTCCTAACCCACACACCCTCATTTTAAGAGGGATAAGGGATCTTTCGGAAAAGGCTTTATTTGCCGAAAGATCCGCGTCTAGCCTGGCGCTTTTTTCCAGCAAAGCTCTGAGCCGGAAAAAAGTGGCAGCCATTTTTATGCTAATGAAATGGGAGGGATTTAAATCCCCGCTTCATTTGCAATTGCGTTGTGTCTAATTTGCATCTCTTTTACGGAAAAGGGATGCAGTCTAAACACAGCCAAGATGTGAGAACAGGTTATGCGACGTTACTGACTGAGATGCCAACGTGTTCACTTTTACTAAAGTGCTGGATTCAGAACCAGGGGAAAAAGTCGACTGTTAGAGTCTCCTCCAGTTCTGTGATGAAGAGAGCTAGAAAATGAGACTATGAGCAAAATTAATGCAAGACAAGAGCCATCCAGCTGGGAACAGAGTGAACACCATTGAGATAAGTATTTGGGTTAGGTTATCCTCTGATAAACTGGATCCACAAAGGTTTCCCCTGTTTGCTCAGAGAGAGAAAGACCTAGCCGAGGATCCCAATGAGTAGCTTTGGTTGTGGGGAAAAAAGGTTTTCCATTTGTCAGGGCTACTAGTTTCTCTGGAACATGGTGTCCTCCTCAGCACATAAATGGATTGAGGAAAAAGATGCAAGGTGGTAAGGTTTTTGCCTTCCTCCTCTGTGTTTCTCTCTTGTAGCTCTATCGTGTTCGCCAATACGTTCTGTCTGACTGTTTCTGTCTGTGTCTTTGTCCTTGCTCTGCTTCTGCCGTCTCCTTCTACAGGACCCTTGCAGGCGTTCCAGGTGAGCATCTCCACGGGTTAAGGGCTCAGAAGCCAAAGGGAATTATGCAGGTACGCCAGTCGCACAAGGTAGAGCGGTGGTGTGTTATGGCTGGCAGCCTCTGTTTTCTAGTAGCGGGCCCGATACAGAGAGGAGAGGAGGAAAGGCCTCCTTTCTCTCCGTGTTCCTGCAGGGACAGCGGGAGGGGGTGGCCGATGGTGGGAGGCTGCGGTGCGTTACAGGGGAGGAGAAGCGATGCCGCGTCCTTGCCGACTGAAACGCAAAGTTGTTTGTTTGTTTTTCCCTCTTTGCTGAGCTCGGTAGGGAGCGATAAGAAGTCAACGGTCCCGGTGTCCTCCCGTCTGGGGATGGAGCGGAAACGAGAACAGCGAGCTGAGGAGCTTGGTCGAAGTGAGGCGAGAACCGTCCGTCTGGGAGCGGAGCAGCCATCGCTGTCACGGAGATAAGTGTCGGGTCTGGAAATCTCTGGCTCACGGCCCGCTCGGTTGTAGGAAGGGGCGTCCCGTTTGCTTAGAGAGCGAGTCTGAGCGGAGGTTCCCGATATTGTGGGAGGAACAGGGCTCCCGTTTGTCAGGGGTGCTGGTTTCTCTGGACCACGGTGTCCTTCTCAGCAGACGCAGAGATCGAGGAGGAAGACGCAAAGCGGTAAGCTTTCTTGCTGCCTCTCCTGTGTTTCTCTCTGGTTGTTCTCTCGTATTGGCCAATACATTCTGTCTGTCTGTTTCTGTCTGTGTCTTTGTCCTTGCTCTGCTTCTGCCGTCTCCTTCTACAGGACCCTTGCAGGCGTTCAAGGTGAGCATCTACACGGGTTAAGGGCTCAGCAGCCAACGGGAATTCTGCAGGTCCGCCAGTCGCGCAAGGTAGAGCAGTGGTGTGTCATGGCTGGCTGACTCCGTGTTCTTGTAGCGGGCCCGATACAGAGGGGAGAGGGGGAAAGGGCTAAAGGATAGAATTCACACAGCCAGAGACCTTAGTGTTTGAGCTGACGCTGGGCTTTTTTGCCGCGCTTACAGAGGAATCAATGCGGAGCCTTGGCCAGAGAAGAAACATACGAGATGGACTTGATCTGCCTGGACGTGTTTGTCGGGACACATGAAGGGTCCTCAGGGTTTGGCCTTCCCATGGCTCTGTGAGTAAGAGATGCATGCTTTGAAATCTTCTAGCGTCCTGGCTGCCGGATTCTTCTGAGGCAGAGAGCTTCTTGCTGTTTCATGGAGCCTGGTGGTCTGGGGACTGGTGAAGGGGCAGTTGTCTTTTCAGCAGAGTGTGGATAGGGATTCAAGGCCTCCTTTCTCTCTGTGTTCCTGCAGGGACAGCGGGAGGGGGTGGCCGACGGTGGGAGGCTGCGGTGCGTTACAGGGGAGGAGAAGCGATGCCGCGTTCTTGCCGACTGAAACGCTAAGTTGTTTGTTTGTTTTTCCCCCTTTGCTAGGCTTGGTAGCGAGCGATAAGAAGTCAACCGTCCCGATGTCCTCCCGTCTGGGGATGGAGCGGAAACGAGAACAGCGAGCTGAGGAGCTTGGTCGAATCGCGGCGAGAACCGTCCGTCTGGGAGCGGAGCAGCCATCGCTGTCACGGAGATAAGTGTCGGGTCTGGAAATCTCTCAGCTCACGGCCCGCTCGGTTGTAGGAAGGGACGTTCCGTTTGCTCAGAGAGCGAGTCCGAGCGGAGGTTCCCGAGGTTGTGGGAGAAACGGAGCTCCCGTTTCTCAGGGTTGCTGGTTTCTCTGGACCACGGTGTCCTTCTCAGCAGACGCAGGGATCGAGGAGGAAGACGCAAAGCGGTAAGCTTTCTTGCTGCCTCTTGTGTGTTTCTCTCTTGTTGCTCTCTCGTATTGGCCAATACGTTCTGTCTGTCTGTTTCTGTCTGTGTCTTTGTCCTTGCTCTGCTTCTGCCGTCTCCTTCTACAGGACCCTTGCAGGCGTTCAAGGTGAGCATCTCCACGGGTTAAGGGCTCAGCAGCCAACGGGAATTCTGCAGGTCCGCCAGTCGCGCAAGGTAGAGCAGTGGTGTGTCATGGCTGGCTGACTCCGTGTTCTTGTAGCGGGCCTGATACAGAGGGGAGAGAGGGAAAGGGCTAAAGGATAGAATTCACACAGCCAGAGACCTTAGTGTTTGAGCTGACGCTGGGCTTTTTTGCTGCGCTTACAGAGGAATCAATGCGGAGCCTTGGCTAGAGAAGAAACATACGAGATGGACTTGATCTGCCTGGACGTGATTGTCGGGAGACGTGAAGGGTCCTCAGGGTTCGGCCTTCCCATGGCTCTGTGTGAGTAAGAGATGCGTGCTTTGAAATTTTCAAGCGTCCTGGCTGCCGGATTCTTCTGAGGCAGAGAGCTTCTTGCTGTTTCACGGAGCCTGGTGGTCTGGGGACTGGTGAAGGGGCAGTTGTCGTTTCAACCGAGTGTGGATAAGGATTCAAGGCCTCCTTTCTCTCTGTGTTCCTGCAGGGACAGCGGGAGGGGGTGGCCGACGGTGGGAGGCTGCG
This sequence comes from Pelodiscus sinensis, assembly GCF_052426305.1. Taxonomy (NCBI): domain Eukaryota; kingdom Metazoa; phylum Chordata; order Testudines; family Trionychidae; genus Pelodiscus; species Pelodiscus sinensis. The sequence goes on along the minus strand of NC_143064.1, from coordinate 124,051 downwards.
GTGCGTTACAGGGGAGGAGAAGCGATGCCGCGTTCTTGCCAACTGAAACGCTAAGTTGTTTGTTTGTTTTTCCCCCTTTGCTGGGCTTGGTAGCGAGCGATAAGAAGTCAACGGTCCCGGTGTCCTCCCATCTGGGGATCGAGCGGAAACGAGAACAGCGAGCTGAGGAGCTTGGTCGAATCGCGGCTAGAACCGTCCGTCTGGGAGCGGAGCAGCCATCGCTGTCATGGAGATAAGTGTCGGGTCTGGAAATCTCTCAGCTCACGGCCCGCTCGGTTGTAGGAAGGGACGTCCCATTTGCTCAGAGAGCGAGTCCGAGCGGAGGTTCCCGAGGTTGTGGGAGAAATGGAGCTCCCGTTTGTCAGGGTTGCTGGTTTCTCTGGACCACGGTGTCCTTCTCAGCAGACGCAGGGATCGAGGAGGAAGACGCAAAGCGGTAAGCTTTCTTGCTGCCTCTCCTGTGTTTCTCTCTGGTTTTTCTCTCGTATTGGCCAATACGTTCTGTCTGTCTGTTTCTCTCTGTGTCTTTGTCCTTGCTCTGCTTCTGCCGTCTCCTTCTACAGTACCCTTGCAGGCGTTCAAGGTGAGCATCTCCACGGGTTAAGGGCTCAGCAGCCAACGGGAATTCTGCAGGTCCGCCAGTCGCGCAAGGTAGAGCAGTGGTGTGTCATGGCTGGCTGACTCCGTGTTCTTGTAGCGGGCCCGATACAGAGGAGAGAGGGGGAAAGGGCTAAAGGATAGAATTCACACAGCCAGAGACCTTAGTGTTTGAGCTGACGCTGGGCTTTTTTGCCGCGCTTACAGAGGAATCAATGCGGAGCCTTGGCCAGAGAAGAAACATACGAGATGGACTTGATCTGCCTGGACGTGATTGTCAGGAGACGTGAAGGGTCCTCAGGGTTTGGCCTTCCCATGGCTCTGTGTGAGTAAGAGATGCGTGCTTTGAAATCTTCTAGCGTCCTGGCTGCCGGATTCTTCTGAGGCAGAGAGCTTCTTGCTGTTTCACGGAGCCTGGTGGTCTGGGGACTTGTGAAGGGGCAGTTGTTGTTTCAGCAGAGTGTGGATAGGGATTAAAGGCCTCCTTTCTCTCAGTGTTCCTGCAGGGACAGCGGGAGGGGGTGGCCGACGGTGGGAGGCTGCGGTGCGTTACAGGGGAGGAGAAGCAATGCCTTGCCAACTGAAACGCTAAGTTGTTTGTTTGTTTTTCCCCCTTTGCTGGGCTTGGTAGTGAGCGATAAGAAGTCAACAGTCCCGGTGTCCTCCCATCTGGGGATGGAACGGAAACGAGAACAGCGAGCTGAGGAGCTTGGTCATAGCGAGGCGAGAACCATCCGTCTGGGAGCGGAGCAGCCATCGCTGTCACGGAGATAAGTGTCGGGTCTGGAAATCTCTCAGCTCACGGCCCGCTCGGTTGTAGGAAGGTACCTCCCGTTTGCTCAGAGAGCGAGTCCGAGCGGAGGTTCCCGAGGTTGTGGGAGAAACAGGGCTCCCGTTTGTCAGGGGTGCTGGTTTCTCTGGACCACAGTGTCCTTCTCAGCAGACGCAGGGATCGAGGAGGAAGACGCAAAGCGGTAAGCTTTCTTGCTGCCTCTCCTGTGTTTCTCTCTGGTTGTTCTCTCGTATTGGCCAATACGTTCTGTCTGTCTGTTTCTCTCTGTGTCTTTGTCCTTGCTCTGCTTCTGCCGTCTCCTTCTACAGGACCCTTGCAGGCGTTCAAGGTGAGCTTCTCCACGGGTTAAGGGCTCAGCAGCCAACGGGAATTTTGCAGGTCCGCCAGTCGCGCAAGGTAGAGCAGTGGTGTGTCATGGCTGGCTGACTCCGTGTTCTTGTAGCGGGCCCGATACAGAGGGGAGAGGGGGAAAGGGCTAAAGGATAGAATTCACACAGCCAGAGACCTTAGTGTTTGAGCTGACGCTGGGCTTTTTTGCCACGCTTACAGAGGAATCAATGCGGAGCCTTGGCCAGAGAAGAAACATACGAGATGGACTTGATCTGCCTGGACGTGATTGTCGGGAGACATGAAGGGTCCTCAGGGTTTGGCCTTCCCATGGCTCTGTGTGAGTAAGAGATGCGTGCTTTGAAATCTTCTAGCGTCATGGCTGCCGGATTCTTCTGAGGCAGAGAGCTTCTTGCTGTTTCACGGAGCCTGGTGGTCTGGGGACTGGTGAAGGGGCAGTTGTCTTTTCAGCAGAGTGTGGATAGGGATTCAAGGCCTCCTTTCTCTCTGTGTTCCTGCAGGGACAGCGGGAGGGGGTGGCCGACGGTGGGAGGCTGCGGTGCGTTACAGGGGAGGAGAAGCGATGCCGCGTTCTTGCCGACTGAAACGCTAAGTTGTTTGTTTGTTTTTCCCCCTTTGCTAGGCTTGGTAGCGAGCGATAAGAAGTCAACCGTCCCGATGTCCTCCCGTCTGGGGATGGAGCGGAAACGAGAACAGCGAGCTGAGGAGCTTGGTCGAATCGCGGCGAGAACCGTCCGTCTGGGAGCGGAGCAGCTATCGCTGTCACGGAGATAAGTGTCGGGTCTGGAAATCTCTCAGCTCACGGCCCGCTCGGTTGTAGGAAGGGACGTTCCGTTTGCTCAGAGAGCGAGTCCGAGCGGAGGTTCCCGAGGTTGTGGGAGAAACGGAGCTCCCGTTTCTCAGGGTTGCTGGTTTCTCTGGACCACGGTGTCCTTCTCAGCAGACGCAGGGATCGAGGAGGAAGACGCAAAGCGGTAAGCTTTCTTGCTGCCTCTCGTGTGTTTCTCTCTTGTTGCTCTCTCGTATTGGCCAATACGTTCTGTCTGTCTGTTTCTGTCTGTGTCTTTGTCCTTGCTCTGCTTCTGCCGTCTCCTTCTACAGGACCCTTGCAGGCGTTCAAGGTGAGCATCTCCACGGGTTAAGGGCTCAGCAGCCAACGGGAATTCTGCAGGTCCGCCAGTCGCGCAAGGTAGAGCAGTGGTGTGTCATGGCTGGCTGACTCCGTGTTCTTGTAGCGGGCCTGATACAGAGGGGAGAGAGGGAAAGGGCTAAAGGATAGAATTCACACAGCCAGAGACCTTAGTGTTTGAGCTGACGCTGGGCTTTTTTGCTGCGCTTACAGAGGAATCAATGCGGAGCCTTGGCTAGAGAAGAAACATACGAGATGGACTTGATCTGCCTGGACGTGATTGTCGGGAGACGTGAAGGGTCCTCAGGGTTCGGCCTTCCCATGGCTCTGTGTGAGTAAGAGATGCGTGCTTTGAAATTTTCAAGCGTCCTGGCTGCCGGATTCTTCTGAGGCAGAGAGCTTCTTGCTGTTTCACGGAGCCTGGTGGTCTGGGGACTGGTGAAGGGGCAGTTGTCGTTTCAACCGAGTGTGGATAAGGATTCAAGGCCTCCTTTCTCTCTGTGTTCCTGCAGGGACAGCGGGAGGGGGTGGCCGACGGTGGGAGGCTGCGGTGCGTTACAGGGGAGGAGAAGCGATGCCGCGTCCTTGCCGACTGAAACGCAAAGTTGTTTGTTTGTTTGTTTTTCCCCCTTTGCTGGGCTTGGTAGCGAGCGATAAGAAGTCAACGGTCCCGGTGTCCTCCCATCTGGGGATCGAGCGGAAACGAGAACAGCGAGCTGAGGAGCTTGGTCGAATCGCGGCGAGAACCGTCCGTCTGGGAGCGGAGCAGCCATCGCTGTCACGGAGATAAGTGTCGGGTCTGGAAATCTCTCAGCTCTCGGCCCGCTCGGTTGTAGGAAGGGACGTCCCGTTTGCTCAGACAGCGAGTCCGAGCGGAGGTTCCCGAGGTTGTGGGAGAAACGGAGCTCCCGTTTCTCAGGGGTGCTGGTTTCTCTGGACCACGCTGTCCTTCTCAGCAGACGCAGAGATCGAGCAGGAAGACGCAAAGCGGTAAGCTTTCTTGCTGCCTCTCGTGTGTTTCTCTCTTGTTGCTCTCTCGTATTGGCCAATACGTTCTGTCTGTCTGTTTCTGTCTGTGTCTTTGTCCTTGCTCTGCTTCTGCCGTCTCCTTCTACAGGACCCTTGCAGGCGTTCAAGGTGAGCATCTCCACGGGTTAAGGGCTCAGCAGCCAATGGGAATTCTGCAGGTCCGCCAGTCGCGCAAGGTAGAGCAGTGGTGTGTCATGGCTGGCTGACTCCGTGTTCTTGTAGCGGGCCCGATACAGAGGGGAGAGAGGGAAAGGGCTAAAGGATAGAATTCCCACAGCCAGAGACCTTAGTGTTTGAGCTGACGCTGGGCTTTTTTGCCGCACTTACAGAGGAATCAATGCGGAGCCTTGGCCAGAGAAGAAACATACGAGATGGACTTGATCTGCCTGGACGTGATTGTCGGGAGACGTGAAGGGTCCTCAGGGTTTGGCCTTCCCATGGCTCTGTGTGAGTAAGAGATGCGTGCTTTGAAATCTTCTAGCGTCCTGGCTGCCGGATTCTTCTGAGGCAGAGAGCTTCTTGCTGTTTCATGGAGCCTGGTGGTCTGGGGACTGGTGAAGGGGCAGTTGTCGTTTCAGCAGAGTGTGGATAGGGATTTGTGACGTAGTGGGGGTACCTGGCTGGTTTCTATGCTGCTGGCTCTGGGGTAACCCCCACTGGCTGCCGTGGGTACCACGACCCAGCAAAACAGGATGAGTCACTATGCAAACGAGTATGGCCAGACACCCGCCATGGAGAGGAACAAAGGAAGGTGGAATGCTGCCCTGGCTGGGGGGCAGGGCTGGAAGAGGGTGAGTTAGTTGGTGTCTGGGAGCATGGAGGAGACAGCCTAGGGAAGGGGCTGGAGTTTAGGGGCCCAGTCTCCCCCATCTCAAGGGGGCCTGAGGCATCCTAGCCCAGCTCTGTGACCAGCTTACATCTGTGCTGTGCTGTATCCTGGAGAGGCAATAAACTTCCTCTATTCCACCGGCTGGTGCAGTCTGTTTGTGCCATTTCGGGGTGCAGGAGACGAGGGACCCCCAATGCGCTGTCACACTGGTGTCAGAAGTGGGATGCACTGCACCCCGTGGATGGAGCTCCCAGCGGCGAGCGACAAGGCGCAGTAGAAGCAAGAGCCCTGGAGCCAGGCGTGCTGGAGACAGAGCGAAGCGGTTCCTGGGAATCGTGGGGCACTGCAGCACTAGACTGGTGAGTCTGCACCGAGGGGACCAGCGGGCAGATGGCCTACGCCCGACTCTTGAAGGCAGAGCTGGTGGAGCTGTGCAGAGAGAAGGGCTTGCCTGTGCGGAAAGCAGCCAAGGCCCAGCTGATTGCCCAGCTGGAAGAGAATGACCAGCCACAGGGCCAGGATCTTATCCCCAGGGGAAGCAGCCAGACCCCCCCTGAGAGTGTGTCATGCTCAGAGAGGGGGAGGAGCGCTGGAACCCACCGGAGAGATGAGACAGCGTCTCCTGGGAGGCCTGCAAGCCATAGCCCATCTAGGGCAGGGGCCAGCCCAGCGGAGCTGCGGCGGCTGGAGATCCAGCTGCGGATAAAGGAATTGGAAGCAGAGGACTGAGAGAGGGACCGCCAGGACCGAGAGAAGGAGCGCCAAGATCGAGAAAGGGACCGCCAGGACCGAGAGAGGCAGCGACAGCATGAGCTGGCCATGGCAGAGCGGAGAACCGGCGGGGCACCGGCTGCGCCAAGTGAGGATGGGCCCCAGGGTCCCAGGACTGCCAGATGCTTGGAGAGGCTCGTGGTGGCCCAATTGAAGGACATGGGTGACATAGACGGGTTCCTCAGTGCCTTTGAGAGGGCCTGTGGACTGCAACGGGTTCCCCCAGCTGACTGGCTGCAGGAGCTCATCCCCGCACTGAGCCAGGAGGCGGCCGGAGTGCTCAGTCAGCTGGAGGACCTACAGCCAGGGGATTACAACCGAGTCAAGGAGGCCCTGCTGCACAAGTTCGGGCTGACCCCCGAGATGTACAGGAAGAAGTTCCGGGGGGGTACAGAAAGGGCCACGGGAGACCTATGCGGATCTGGCCTCCCGCCTGTCACAATACGGCCGCAAGTGGGTGTCTGGAGTCGGAGCCCAGACCGCAGAGGAGCTGCTCAAGCTGGTCCTGATGGAGCAGTTCTATGAAGCGTGCCCACCCAAACTGAGGCTGTGGCTCAAGGACCGGAGACCAGAGAACCCCCAGGAGGCCGGGAGACTGGCGGATGAGTTCACGGAGAGCCGGTCCGGGTGTGAACGGGAGTCCCGGAGAGAAAGGGAACCGCGCAGAGACCAGGTCTCGGCTGAGCGACGGAGGGAGTCAACTACGGGGCGAGACCAAGGAACAGGTCGTCTGCGCTCCAGAGAACCAGCCAGGGCCTGGACAGAGACAGCCCAAAGCCTAACTTGCCATCGCTGTGGGCAAAAAGGCCACAAGAGGGCTCGGTGCACCAGGTCCCAGGACCGGGGACTTTCCAGGGTTAACTGGCTGGGGCGGGAGGAAGGGCAGGCTGCCCCAGAGGCAGGGGCTGGCAGGCAAACCTCAGCTCAGAGAAAGAGGAAGGATGCTCAGTGCACCTCCCCTGGGAGGTCTGACCCTCGGGAGGCGGATTTCTCCGTGTACCGGGTGGGGGCAGGGCGGCCCCTGCGGAGCGAGTGCCTCATACCCCTGGAGGTGGATGGTAGGAAGGTGACGGGCTTCTGGGACACGGGGGCGGAGGTGACTCTGGCCCGATCTGATATAGTGGCCCCAGAGCGGATACTACCCCACACCCAGCTGACCCTGAAGGGCATAGATGGGTCCCCGTTTAAGGTGCCTGTAGCCCGGGTGCATCTGAAATGGGGGGCAAAGGAAGGCCTCAAGGAAGTGGGGGTGCACCCGCACTTGCCCACCGAGGTGCTGATGGGGAATGACCTAGAGGAGTGGCCCCATGAACCCCAGTGGGCTCTAGTCACTACCCGGAGCCAGAGCCAGCGGGGGGCTGACAACGTGGATCCAGGGAAGGACTCCTGGCAGCGTCCTCAGGGTCCCATCCCAGTGGACACGGGGTCCAGCCAGGCTGGGACTCCGGACCTAGACAGAGGTGGGGAACAGGTCCCGATCCCTGCCTCAGCAGCTGAATTCCAGGCTGAGGTGCAGGCAGACCCCTCCTTGCAGAGGCTGAGGGACCAGGCTGGCCTCCGTGCAGCTCAGCCCCGGGGGAGAGGTGGCCAGGAGAGATTCCTGCGGGAGCGTGGACTCCTGTTCCGTGAATGGCTTCCCCCCAGGAAGGTGAGGGCATGGGGGGTCCAGCTGCAGCTGGTTGTCCCCCAAAAGCATCGCCTCAAGCTGCTGTATTTGGCCCACGACGTCCCCGTTGGGGGCCACCGGGGGATCCGGAGCACCCGGCGGAGGCTGCTCCAGCACTTCTATTGGCCGGGAATCTTTACAGCCGTGCAGCGGTACTGCCGGTCCGGTGACTCCTGCCAGAGGGGTGGGAAGGCCCAAGACAGTAGGAAAGCAGCTTGGGGGTCTCTACCCCAGATAGAGGACCCTCTGGGCTTGCTGAGAGTGTTATGGGAGGGGAAGACCTCCCTGGATGGAGCATCGGGGATGGAAGCCACCCTGGCTGTCCAGAGAAGGCTCGCTGGGCTCATGGCCCCGTCCCGAGAGACCCTGGCCAGAGATCAAGGCCAGCGGAAGGGTGGGTGTGACCCCCGAGGACAGGCCTGTGCCAGTCGCCCTGGAGTGGGGTGACGAGTGGACGGAGGAAAGCCAGCTCATGTGGGGCCTCGCCACGGTCGGCCCGAGTCAAGGGGAGCACCCATATCCCCAGGGCGGGTTCCCACGCAGAGGACCTGAACTTCCCTAGGTCACGAGCAGAGTGACCCTGCTCAGTTCGCTCTCGGAGGGGGGAGAACTGTGACGTAGTGGGGGTACCTGGCTGGTTTCTATGCTGCTGGCTCTGGGGTAACCCCCACTGGCTGCCGTGGGTACCACGACCCAGCAAAATAGGATGAGTCACTATGCAAACGAGTATGGCCAGACACCCCCCATGAAGAGGAACAAAGGCAGGTAGAATGCTGCCTTGGCTGGGGGGCAGGGCTGGAAGAGGGTGAGTTAGTTGGTGTCTGGGAGCATGGAGGAGACAGCCTAGGGAAGGGGCTGGAGTTTAGGGGCCCAGTCTCCCCCATCTCAAGGGGGCCTGAGGCATCCTAGCCCAGCACTGTGACCAGCTTACATCTGTGCTGTGCTGTATCCTGGAGAGGCAATAAACTTCCTCTATTCCACCGGCTGGTGCAGTCTGTTTGTCCCATTTCGGGGTGCAGGAGATGGGGGACCCCCAACGCGCCGTCACAGGATTCGAGGCCTCCTTTCTCTCCGTGTTCCTGCAGGGACAGCGGGAGGGGGTGGCCGACGGTGGGAGGCTGCGGTGCGTTACAGGGGAGGAGAAGCGATGCCGCGTCCTTGCCGACTGAAACGCTAAGTTGTTTGTTTGTTTTTCCCCCTTTGCTGGGCTTGGTAGCGAGCGATAAGAAGTCAACCATCCCGGTGTCCTCCCGTCTGGGGATGGAGCGGAAACGAGAACAGCGAGCTGAGGAGCTTGGTCGAATCGCGGCGAGAACCGTCCGTCTGGGAGCGGAGCAGCCATCGCTGTCACGGAGATAAGTGTCGGGTCTGGAAATCTCTCGGCTCACGGCCCGCTCGGTTGTAGGAAGGGGCGTCCCGTTTGCTCAGAGAGCGAGTCCGAGCGGAGGTTCCCGAGGTTGTGGGAGAAACGGAGCTCCCGTTTCTCAGGGGTACTGGTTTCTCTGGACCACAGTGTCCTTCTCAGCAGATGCAGGGATCGAGGAGGAAGACGCAAAGCGGTAAGCTTTCTTGCTGCCTCTCCTGTGTTTCTCTCTGGTTGTTCTCTCGTATTGGCCAATACATTCTGTCTGTCTGTTTCTGTCTGTGTCTTTGTCCTTGCTCTGCTTCTGCCGTCTCCTTCTACAGGACCCTTGCAGGCGTTCCAGGTGAGCATCTCCACGGGTTAAGGGCTCAGCAGCCAACAGGAATTCTGCAGGTCTGCCAGTCGCACAAAGTAGTGCAGTGGTGTGTCATGGCTGGCTGACTCCGTGTTCTTGTAGCGGGCCTGATACAGGGGGGAGAGGGGGAAAGGGCTAAAGGATAGCATTCCCACAGCCAGAGACCTTAGTGTTTGAGCTGACGCTGGGCTTTTTTGCCGCGCTTACAGAGGAATCAATGCGGAGCCTTGGCCAGAGAAGAAACATACGAGATGGACTTGATCTGCCTGGACGTGATTGTCGGGACACGTGAAGGGTCCTCAGGGTTCGGCCTTCCCATGGCTCTGTGTGAGTAAGAGATGCGTGCTTTGAAATTTTCAAGCGTCCTGGCAGCCGGTTTCTTCTGAGGCACAGAGCTTGCTGCTGTGGCACGGAGACTGGTGGCCTGGGGACTGGTGAAGGGGCAGTTGTCGTTTCAACAGTGTGTGGATAAGGATTCAAGACCTCCTTTCTCTCTGTGTTCCTGCAGGGACAGCGGGAGGGGGTGGCCGACGGTGGGAGGCTGCGGTGCGTTACAGGGGAGGAGAAGCTAAAAGATAGAATTCCCGCAGCCACGGAGCTTAGTGAGTGAGAGCTGACGCTGGGCTTTTTCTGCCGCGCTTGCAGAGCAATCAATGCGGGCCCATGGCCAGAGAAGAAACGTGTGAGATGGGCTTGAGCTACCTGGATGTGATTCTCGGGACACAGGAAGGGTCCTCAGGGTTCGGCTTTCCCATGGCTCTGTGTGAGTAACAGATGCGTGCTTTGAAATCTTCAGCCATTCCGGCAGCCGATTTCTTCTGAGGCAGAGAGCTTCCTGCTTGGGCATGGGGACTGGTGAAAGGACCATAGTCGGTTCTACAGGGTGACTGTCTTGGAAATATCCTGGACATCCTTTTAAGGTGGCAGCTGAGAAATCTTTGTGTTTCTTCCTTCTCACTGGCTGAAAGCAAAATATTAATTTTTGAATTGTTCGTCTGTACTCGCTCCGAGATTTTCCACACAGATTCTCTACATCTTTCAGCACAGAAGTCTCTTGAATTGAATTGAGGGCACGGACAATAGTCTGCTTTGCAAAGTGACTATATTGCTTGTATGTACATAGGGCTCAATTCTAGTTGTAGTCCTGCTCTGGTAATGTGAGGTGGTGTCAGTGACTGTGACATGTAAGGAAAGAGGATACAGAGCAGTGCTATCTGAGATGCTTACTTTCTGCCCCTCCTCTGTATTCTAGGTTTAGTTGCAAGGAAAAAGGAGTAATTTGTCAGAGTCTGCTCCCATCTGTCACGTTATTGGATTATGAAGGGATCAGCCGGGTCACTGCTGCACCCATGGGGGGGGATTCGCCCCAAAAGTGGTACAAAGGAGGCCATGTGAGGTGTCAGACAAAAGCTTACTTTTATTCTGATTCTGTATATGCTCTTCATATATCTGTATTATGTTTGTGTGTGGAGTTAGGTATCTGTACTCTGTATGGAGACTGGAAGTCTCTCTAAATGCACTGGGCAAAGTTCAGCCTATGGACATGCTAATTAGCAAGGCTATGTGGGACAATGGCACTCAATGGGCCAAGGACACACCTCAAGAATGAGGGCAGACACCTTTGGGCTACCGGCAGGGAACACAGGGATAGGCCGCTGGCCAGGTGACCTGCTGCAGCCAAGAAGAGACCAGGAAGTAAGTATAAATATGCCATGTGGTTGACTCCATCTTGGTAATCAGCTCAGTACTTCATCCCAGACGCAGCAGTGCAGGGATCGAAGGGCCAGAAAGAACTGTGGACCCATCCTGACCTAGGATGCGCAACAAGGACTTGTAAGCCAGCATCTGTAACATCTCTGCTAGAGCCTGCATCGAGAACTGGGAGATTCGATGCATGTAATGTATGATTCTTTAGCAACCTTACTCTCATGCTTTTCTTTCTTGTGGTAATAAACCTTTAGATGGTAGATTCTAAAGGATTGGTTCAGCGTGATTTGTGGGTAAGGTCCAGAGGGATCTGTGGCTGGTTTCTTGGAACCAGACAGAACTTGTTCGGGGTAGGTGGGGTTGGGTTCTAAGACCCCCCCATCCGTGTATGAGGCCTGGGGCCATCTGGGGCACAGATATTGCTGGGGTGTCGGAGGGGTTTTGCTTGTGAGGCTTCAGGCAGGCAGCTGAAGCGCTCTGTGGGACTGGTTTGTGGCCTGTTTGGAAAGGTCACCAGTCTGGGGGCTGCAAGAAGGCCCGGATTTGAGCAATTCACCCTGAGTGGACGTCCTCAGCTGTGCCCAGACCGACCCGGTCCTTCACACCATCATAGGATGGAATACAAATGAGAGTTGCTAGCTTGTGTGCATGATCGATGTGAGGCAATATTCATCCAGCTGAGTTTGGAGCAGCTGCCACTGTCACTGAGGTAAGTGTCTGGTTGATGAGGGCTCTGCCTGCAGCTCACTTGGCTGTAGTTAGAGACTCCACTGTGCCTAGGGCGGGGTTTGAGAGCAGAGATTGCTGAGTAGCATCAGTGGTTACTAGGGAGCTGAGGTCTACAATTTTAAGTGCTGCTCTCTTCCCTGCTCAGGATGGTGGGTCCTTGTTAGCAGGTGTCTCCAGGAGCAGTGCTCTAGGTGGGGAGTTGCCTGCCTTCCTCCTATGTTTGTGTCTCTCTCTCCTCTCTCTGGTGGTGGCCAGCACACTGTGTATGCTGTCTTAGGGCCTCTCCTGGTGGTGTTTCACTCCCCAGGAAGTGGGGTGGGTGGTGGTGGTGCATCTCTCTGGCTTGGACTCCAGTGCATGGAGGTGAGTGGGATAGGATGGGTGTCCCCATGTCGGGGGGGATCTACGTCCAATTGACCCGTTGGTGTCCAGTCCGTGTCTCGTGCTGGAATGGCCGTGTTGTGGAAGGGTTGGAGAGGGCGGCAGGCGTTGGAAGGGCCGGTGCGGCTGTAGCATGATTGTCAGCGATGGTTCTTCTGTGGGTTAGTGGCTGTTCTTACGAGGCTGCTGCAGGTCTGTGGAGCCGCTCTGGAGCCTCAGCTGGATGAGGAGCATCTGCAGGAAATAAGCCTGAGCCATCCGCACGTCCCACTTGGCTGTGGAGCTGAGGAGCACTCTGGTGATGGTGCAGGAGCTGGTGCGAGTTCTGTGAAATTCTCTTTAGCCAGTGTCTGTGCAGTGAGGTGCCTCCTTGCGAGCAGACGCCTGTGATTTCCATGGGACGGGTCCTGGGAAAGGCAGAGCTATGCCTGCGGCTGGGCGTTGTCTGGGATTGTCCTTTCCTCCCCATGACTAGCTGCACGCAGGTCACCCTCCTTCACCAAGAGAGATGCTCCGTAGTTTGCAGTCCCACCCCACCGCATCTCTGGTTTTGAGTCACGGGACGTCACATTGAGCCTGAGACCGGAGAACTTAAGAACATAAGAACAACCAGACTGGGTCAGACCAAAGGTCCATCCAGCCCAGTGTCCTGTCTGCCGACAGTGGCCAATTCCAGGTGCCCTAAAGGGAGTGATCCAAACAGGTAATGATCAAACCACCTCTCTCTTGCCATTCATCTCCACCCTCTGACAAACAGAGGCCAGGGAAACCATTCCTTACCCATACTGACTAATAACCATTAATGGGCTTAAATTCATGGAGGCTATCTAGTTCTTTTTTAAACTCTGTTATAATCCTAGCTTTCACAACCTCCTCAAGCAAGGAGTTCCACAGGTTGACTGTGCGCCGTGTGAAGAAGAACTTCCTTTTATTTATTTTAAACCTGCTGCCCCTTAATTTCATTTGGTGGCCCTAGTTCTTATATTATGGGAACAAGTAAAGAACTTATTCACTTTCTCCACACCACTCATGATTTTATAGACCTCTATCCTATCCCCCCTTAGTCTCCTCTTTTCCAAACTGAAAAGTCCTAGTCTCTTTAATCTCTCCTTATATGGGACCCGTTCCAAACCCCTAATTATTTTAGTTGCCCTTCTCTGAACTTTTTCTAATGCTGCTATATCTTTTTGAAATGAGGAGACCCCCATCTGTACACAGTATTCTAGATGTGCACGTAGCATGGATTTATATAAGGGCAGTAAGATATTCTCTGACTTATTCTCTATCCCTTTTTAAAAGCTTTTTTGACTGCTGCTGCACACTGCATGGACATCTTTAGAAAACTATCCACAATGACTACAAGATCTCTTTCCTGATCAGTTGTAGTTAAATTAGCCCCCAACATCTTGTACATATAGTTGGGGTTATTTTTTCCAATGTGCATTACTTTACATTTATCCACATTACATTTCATTTGCCATTTTGTTGCCAAATCACTTAGTTTGATGAGATCTTTTTGAAGTTCTTCACAGTCTGCTTTGGTCTTAACTTCCTTGAGCAGTTTAGTGTCATCCACAAACTTTGCCACCTCCCTGTTTACCCCTTTCTCCAGATCATTTATGAATAAGTTGAATAGGATTGGTCCTAGGACTGACCCTTAGGGAACACCACTAGTTACCCCTCTCCATTCTGACAATTTAACATTTTTTCCTACCCTTTGTTTCCTGCCTTTTAACCAGTTCTCAATCCATGAAAGGATCTTCCCTCTTATCCTATGACTACTTAGATTTCCAGAAAGTCTTTGACAAGATCCCTCACCAAAGACTCTTATGTAAATTAAGTACACGATGTCTACTGGATCCCCCTTGTCCATATGTTTGTTGACCCCTTCAAAGAACTCTAAAATATTAGTAAGACATGATTTCCCTTTGCAGAAACCTTGTTGACTTTTGCCCAACAAATTATGTTCTTCTTTGTGTCTATGTTATTCTTTACTGTTGTTTCAACTAATTTGCCCGGTACTGACATTAGACTTACTGGTCTGTCATTCCTGGAATTGCCTCTAGAGCCCTTTTTAAATATTGGCGTTACATTAACTATCTTCCAGTCATTGGGTACAGAAGCTGTTTTAAAGGCTAGGTTACAAACCATCGTTAATAGTTCCGCAATGTCATATTTGAGTTCTTTCAGAACTCTGGGGTGAATGCCATCTGGTCCCGGTGACTTGTTACTATTAAGTTTATCAATTAGTTCCAAAACCTCTTCTAATGACACTTCAGTCTGTGACAATTCCTCAGATTTGTCACCTACAAAGGACGGCTCAGGTTTGGGAATCTCCCTAACATCCTCAGCAGTGAAGACTGAAGCAAAGAATTCATTTAGTTTCTCCGCAATGACTTACAAATGGAGCACTTTATCATCTTTATCTCGATCGTCCAGGGGCCACACTGACTGTTTAGCAGGCTTCCTGCTTCTGATGTACTTAAAAAACATTTTGTTATACCTTTTGGCTACGTCTACACTGCATGCTTTTTGCACAAGAACTGTTTTGCTCAAAAGTACTTACGCAAGAGCGCATCCACACTGCCATGTGCTTTTGCGCAAGAGATGTACTTTTGCACGAGAGCATCAATGGCTATGTGGACGCTCTCTTGTGCAAGAAAGCTCTGATGGCCATTTTAACCATAGGAGTTTCTTGTGCGAGAAACCCCTCTTGCCCGTCCACACTGCCTTCTTGGGCAACAGCTCTTGCGCAAGAGGGCTTATTCCTCGTGGGGAGAGGAATAAGTCTTGTGCAAAAAACCCTCTTTTATGATGCTTTACTATAAATTTACTTGCACAAGAACGAGTGTGCAGTACAGACACTCTGCATGTTTTTGTGATAGAATGACTGTTCTTATTCAAAAAGATTGCATTGTAGACATAGCCTTTGAGTTTTTGGCTAGCTGTTCTTCAAACACCTCTTATTACATTTTTACACTTAATTTGGCAGTGTATATGCTCCTTTCTATTTTCCTCACTAGGATTTGACTTAAAAAGAGCCACCGTGGCTTAACAACCAAGTAAAAGAAGCAGTGAGAGATAAAAAGGTATCTTTTAGAGTTCTTTGCTGTGTTTTTTAATTTGGGGTATACATTTAAGTTGGGCATCTATTATGGTGCCTTTGAACAATCCTCACTTCCCTCAAAGGCCCAGAACATTCTGGGTAGGGCGAGGGTGCTGTGAGGGGAGAGGACTGTAGTTTCTCCTCCATGGTCAGCGTTTTAGGCCCTGGATAGGCTGGAGAGGAATAAAGAAGGGCTCTCCAGTGAGCAGCAGCCAGGTGATGCATCAGGGTGTGTCTGTGTTACAACCGTGAGTGGCAGCCTCCCTTCCAAGTGTTCTCTCGTTCTCTTTTCTGTCCCTAGAGGGATTGGGTGGATGGAAAAAAATGGCCGACCTGTGGCAGAGAACAGAGAGGGAGCTGATGCCCTGAGCCCATTGCTAGGGATGGAAGCCAGATAGTGATATGCAGAGTGAGAGCACATGGAAATTCACTGTCCTCCCTCGGTACTTCACTTACACAAAGATTCTTTCATTCACTCACCTCAAGCTCTTTGTGCTGGGGGAGCACTGGTGTTTCTGGGAGCTGTCAAGTCACAGGGCCAGGGCCCAAGAGGGTGTGGATTCACTTCAAGACAGAGTCGATTAGGGACAGTTGCTTTTATTAATAAAACATGTATTATAGTAGTGAGATTCTCCTAGAACAGCTCCAAACAGGACCCTGACTGCTGAGCTCTTCCTGGTAGGGCTACCAAGAGTCATGTCCCAGGGACAAGCCCCCCGAGACTCCCCTTGACCCCCCCCCCCCCAGGGACACACTCCTCAAAAAGCCTGGGGCACCAAACACCGGGCACCTTCCTGGTCTGGCCCCAAGATCAAAGCCCTCTTGGGGCTCTGGTCTGAGGAGGAGTCTCTTCAGGGACTGCAGTCCAAGAGGAGGAATGCAGACATTTATGCCAAAAAAGGTCACCACCCCTGCACACTGGAGCAGGTCAGGGCAAAGGTCAAGGAGCTGCAGCAGGGGTATGTTAGAGCCCGTGAGCGCAGCTCCCACTCTGGGGAAGCACCATAGTATTGTGCCTATTATGAGGATCTGGACCGGATCCTGGGGGCAGGGGAACCTCTGCCTCCCGAGACAGTTGTGGAGTCTGGGGTGGACACCCCTGTGCAGCAGCAGCCGCAGCCGCAGCCGCAGCCGCAGCTCCAGGGTGAGACCCCAGAGGACCAAGAGCTCCAAGTGGAGGAGGAGGAGGAGGACACCAGCAGGAGCATTGTGACCCTGACCCTGGAGCCAGACACCCAGATGCAGGAGGCCTCCCAGACAACTTCGGACACCAGGGAGGGAACATCAGGTGAGTGCTGTGAGGGTCCAACACACACAGGGCAGGGGAGGCGGGAGCAAAGCGGATGGTGCAGTACTGTGACATGTCATGCTGATCACAGCCTGAGGGGGTGGAGGGGCACACACATGGCCGACCACAGGGAGGGCCGTCCTACCCCTGCACCCGCATGGCTGCGAGGAACCACCTGCTCCTGCAGACACTGATGCCAGGTACAGGCAGGGGTTGGGGATCCTGGGATTGCCACACAGCTTCAGGCCTCTCAGCAACCTGCGGGAACCCCAACTGTGGCCTGGCACTAGTCTGTGCTGCTTGGCCATGGGGTGGGGGGAGGGGGGCAGGATGGTGGCCTGCATACTGTCTGGGCTTCAGGGAGGCCGTAGCTGCTGCTCAGGGCATACCACTCCTTGCTGAGACCACATGAGCATCTGCTGATCCTAGAGGACAGGCACTGACTGCTGAGGAGGGCATGCTGTCTCTCAGGGAAAGTGTGAGCATGCATGACTGATGACTTTTCCCTCTTGTCCTCCACATCCAGCCCAGCTGTCCAGGAGGGTGGGGGGCCACACCTCTCCCACCTCCCAGACGGCTATTGTGCTGCAGTTTCTGCAGACTGCCCTCTTGACCCTGCAGGAACGCAACCACCAGCTGATTGAGAGCGCAAGTCTTCCAGCTGCACCACGCTGTACACTGCCGCTTCTTGCTCTAAAGACTAGCTCTGACTGGTGGGACCGGCTCGACATGGAGCACTGGAATGACCAACAGCGGCTCCAGAATTTCTGCATGAGGAAGGAGACCCTCCTGGAGCTGTGTTCCTGGCTCTCCCCTGCCCTCACACGACAGGAGAAGTGGGGCGCCATTGTTGTGTGGAAGGTCACCACGCCGGACAGCTACCGATGTGTTGGGAACCAGTTTGGTGTGGAAAAGTCGACCGTCAGGGCCCACATCATGCAGGCATGGCACTCTCCGGCTAAGGTCCCAGAAGGGGTGTGTGAAGTGCTGGAATGGGGAACCCTAGGGAAAGGGTGATCGGGAGTGGTGGGGAAGCCCCTTTTCCCAGGCAGTTTTTCAGTCCCACCCTCACACAGCCTTGCCAAGGGATAGGCTACGTAGGGGTGGCTCCTAGTATGTGTGGGCAGGGAAGGGGTGGGCTGGGGGACCTGCATAGGGCTCAGGCTGCGACTTAAAATAAGGGATAAGGGAACTCCTCATGTATATTGGCCCCAGACATCTAAGAGTATCTTTTAGAAAAGGCTTTATTTTCTGCAAGATCAGCATCTCGACTGGCGCTTTTTTCCAGCAAAGCTCTGTGCCGAAAAAAAGTGGCAGCCATTTTTATGCTAATGAAGCAGGAATGATTTAAATTCCCGCTTTATTAGCAATTGCGATACGTCTAATTTGCATCCCTTTTCCGAAAAAGGGATGCAAAATCTAGACGTAGCCAATTTGTATAGCTCAAATTGTATATCTTATGTCATCATTTGGCACTGTCTACGTGATGCCAAATTTCAAAATAAAGTGCTCTAACGAAACATCCCTTTTGCCTCGTAGAATGATGTTTACAGGGCCTTTGAAATAATGAACCCCAAAAAAACAAGTCTGCTGTGAAGACGAGGGATAGATATTTTGGGATTCTTGGGTATCGGGAAATAGCATTGCAGCGTTGATGTAATATTTGGCTACGTTCACACTGGGGAATTATTTTCAAATACTTCAAAAGCGACCAGGAGTCCTGTGGCACCTTATAGACTAACTGAAGTGTAGGAGCATAAGCTTTCGTGGGCAAAGACCCACTTCGTCAGATGCATGTAGTGGAAATTTCCAGAGGCAGGAATAAATATGCAGGCCAGGATCAGGCTGGAGATGATGAGGTGGATCCAATCAAGGAGGATGAGGCCCACTTCTAGCAGCTGATCTGGAGGTGTGAATTCCAAGAGAGCAGAAGCTGCTTTTGTAGTTAGCAAGCCATTCACAGTCTTTGTTTAATCCAGAGTTGATTGTGTCAAACTTAAAGATGAACTGTAGCTCAGCAGTTTCTCTTTGAAGTCTGGTCCTGAAGTTTTTTTGCTGCAGGATGGCTACCTTTAGATCTGCAATTGTGTGTCCAGGAAGATTGAAGTGTTCCCCTACAGGTTTTTGTATGTTGCCATTCCTAATATCAGATTTGTGTCCATTTATTCTTTTACGTAGGGACTGTCCTGTTTGGCCGATGTATATAGCAGTGGGGCATTGTTGGCACATGATGGCATATATTACGTTGGTGGATGTGCAGGAGAATGTACCAGTGACAGTATGGCTGATCTGGTTAGGTCCTGTGATGGTGTTGCTGGTGTATATATGTGGGCAGAGTTGCAAGGATTGGTTCCTGAGTTAGAGTTATTATGGTGCGGTGTGTAGTTGCTGGTGAGAATATGCTTCAGGTTGGCGGGTTGTCTGTGGGCAAGGACTGGCCTGCCTCCCAAGGCCTGTGAAAGGGTTTCAAATACTTTAACCCCAAAATAAGTTATTTGAAATATTTTTCAAAATAGTGTGTTCCCACAACAGGGAAGCATCAACATTTGTGTGAGGCAGGCTCCCTTGGAAAGGACATGCTACTTTGACTCAAAGTATGGCTACACTACACACTTATTTTGGCAGGTTTTATTCTGAAATAGCTTATTCTAAAACATCTATTTCAAAATAGCATTTCTCCATTAGGCTGTGTCTAGACTGCAGGGTTTTTTTGAAAAAACTTCACCTGCGTCTAGACTACAGCCTCGTTCTTTCGAAATTAAATCGAAAGAACACGGCTTTTCTTTCGACAGCGGTACGCCTCATTTCACGAGGAAGAATGCCTTTTTCGAAAGTGCTCTCTCGAAAAAAGGCATTCTTGAATGCAAACAGGGCTTTTTCAAAAGAGAGCATCCAGACTGCCTGGGTGCTCTCTTTCGAAAAAGCGGCTTGCTTTTTTGAAAATACTGCTTGCAGTCTAGACGCTCTTTTTCGAAAGAGGCTTTTTCGTAAGTATCTTTTGAAAAAGGCTTGCAGTCTAGATGTAGCCTTACAGAGAAACCTTGTAATTACTCTGAGGCAGGCTTCCCTAAAGTGGATGTGCTACCTTGATTTAGAGCCCCAGGAAACACTCGGGAGTAATTACTTTAATGGCCCTAGGAAGGCGCTATTTGTAAATCGCAACAATGGAGCACACACAATATTGCTATTTAGAAATAGCAATTTCAACAATGGCATTATTCTGGAACAATAAACTCTCATTTCACAAAAAAATAAGGAGCCTGTTATTCTGAAATAATTTCAGAATAGCAGGCTTGCCTTACGGACGCTCAAGTTACCACTTTTCTAAAAGGATGTGATATAGACCTGCTGTTAGCGCCCCAGGAAGCACCGGGCAGTAATTATTTTGAGTGACTGTGGGGAGTACTTACTTTGTTATAAAGCACAACCCTTACATCTAAATTGAAATAAGAACAGCTGGGCATATACACTGAATCCATTCCAAACCGAAAAAGTTATTTCCAAATAAAAAAGATTGTTATTAGGGTAGAAATGCCCCATTCCGAAATAACTGCCCTTAGCAGAGCAACAGTGACACTCGGATGATTCTGTAGCGCATCAACAGTGCCACTCGGTGGTCATTGCCGGTAATGCACGTGTAATTCTGCAGCGCCTCCACAGTGACACTCGGTGCTCATTGCAGGTAATGCACGTATAATTCTGAGGCGGAGAGGAGTTTGCTCCCCACCACCAGACTGCATGGGGCAGAGAGGAGTTTGGTGGGGGGGAGGGGAGCAGACTGCACGGGGCAGAGAGGAGTTTGGTGGGGGGGAGGGGAGCAGACTGCACGGGGCGGAGAGGAGTTTGGTGGGGGGGAGGGGAGCAGACTGCACGGGGCGGAGAGGAGTTTGGTGGGGGGGAGGGGAGCAGACTGCACGGGGCGGAGAGGAGTTTGGTGGGGGGGAGGGGAGCAGACTGCACGGGGCGGAGAGGAGTTTGGTGGGGGGGAGGGGAGCAGACTGCACGGGGCGGAGAGGAGTTTGGTGGGTGGGGTGGGGAGCAGACTGCACGGAGCGGAGAGGAGTTTGGTGGGGGGGTGGGGAGCACACTGCACGGGGCGGAGAGGAGTTTGGTGGGTGGGGTGGGGAGCAGACTGCACGGGGCGGAGAGGAGTTTGGTGGGGGGGTGGGGAGCAGACTGCACGGGGCGGAGAGGAGTTTGGTGGTGGTGGGGGATCAGACTGCACGGGGAGGAGAGGAGTTTGGTGGGGTGGGGGTTCAGATTGCATAGGGCGGAGAGGAGTTTGGTGGGGGGAGGTGGAGCAGACTGCACGGGGCGGAGAGGAGTTTGGTGGGTGGGGTGGGGTGGGGAGCAGACTGCACGGGGCGGAGAGGAGTATGGTGGAGGGGGGATCAGACTGCATGGGGCGGAGAGGAGTTTGGTGGTGGGGAGGGGAGCAGACTGCACGGGGCGGAGAGGAGTATGGTGGAGGAGGGATCAGACTGCATGGGGCGGAGAGGAGTTTGGTGGTGGTGGGGGATCAGACTGCACGGGGCGGAGAGGAGTTTGGTGGTGGGGAGGGGAGCAGACTGCACGGGGCGGAGAGGAGTTTGGTGGGGGGGGATCAGACTGCATGGGGCGGAGAGGAGTTTGGTGGGGGGCGATCAGACTGCACGGGGCGGAGAGGAGTTTGGTGGTGGTGGGGGATCAGACTGCACGGGGCGGAGAGGAGTTTGGTGGGGGGAGGGGAGCAGACTGCACGGGGCGGAGAGGAGTTTGGTGGGGGGGATCAGACTGCACGGGGCGGAGAGGAGTTTGGTGGGGGGGGATCAGACTGCACGGGGCGGAGAGGAGTTTGGTGGTGGGGGGGGATCAGACTGCATGGGGCGGAGAGGAGTTTGGTGGGGGGGGAGCAGACTGCACGGGGCGGAGAGGAGTTTGGTGGTGGGGGGGATCAGACTGCACGGGGCGGAGAGGAGTTTGGTGGGGGGGGGAGGATCAGACTGCACGGGGCGGAGAGGAGTTTGGTGGGGGGGAGCAGACTGCACGGGGCGGAGAGGAGTTTGGTGGGGGGGATCAGACTGCATGGGGCGGAGAGGAGTTTGGGGGGGAGGGGTTGCCGCGGGGTCTCCTCTCCCGAGTGGGGGCGGGGCATCAGCGCCGGACGCTCCTGTCTCTGAGGCAGGAGCCCCGCCCAGCTATGGGGGGGGCGGGGCGGGGCGGGATGAGGGGGAGTAGGGAAAGTAGCCGCCGTGGCTTGTGGGAAACAGGACACGTACAGACATTTCAGGTGAGCATCTCCACGGGTTAAGGGCCCAGGAGCTAAGGGGAATTCTGCAGGTACGCCAGTCGCGCAAGGGAGAGCAACGGGAGACCAGTGGTGCGTCATGGCAGACTGACTCAGTATTGTTGTAATGGACCCGATACAGAGGGGCGGCGGCGGGGGGGGTGGTCTAAAGCAGTGGTCTCCAACCTTTTTACACCCAAGATCACTTTTAAATGACAGACCAAGCCAAGATTTACTGCCCTGCCCCTTCCTTGAAGCCCCGCTCTCTCTATTCTCCTCCTCTCCATCACTTGCTGTCCCCAATCCTTATACTGCTACTTTTCTTTTAAAAAAAACAATTCTTCTGTAGAATGAGGTTTTTCCAACATTTGGCCTGTCTAGACTGGACCAAATGTCAGAAAAAAAACCCCTTCTTTTGGACGCCACCTTATTCCTTGGGGAAAGAGGAATATAAGGGTGACCGAAAGAGCCTGATTGCTCTTCCACTAAAAAAGCGGAAGAACAAACGCAACCCTGGATGCAGAAGAGTTTTTCTGAGATATCTCCAGAATCCTGAAAAACTCCTGCAGTCTAGCCGGACCCCCGCTGGCTTGAGACAGGATGTGTAGTCTCTGCGGTGGGAATGAGGGATTTGGGTGTGGGAAGGGGTGAGAGGTGCAAGCTTTGGGAGGAAATCTGGATGGAGGAGGAGGTGGAGAAGGGGACACTGGCTCGGGGAGGGGGCTCCAGGCTGGGCGGTGTTGGGATACTAAGCAAGTCACAGGCTTGTGGATGTGAGGGTGCAGGAATTTGGGTTGGGGTATGTGAAGGGCTCAGGGCAGGGGGTTCCAGTGTTTGATAGGCTCAGATCTAGGGTCTGGGGAAGGGGGAGTGCAGGAGTGGTTGTGGCCAGATGGGGGCTTGGCCCCAACTGGGGGTTTGTTGGCCAAGCTCCATTTTTAAATAAAGACAATGCAGAAACTTTTTGTGCTTAACATAGTATTTTATTTATGAGAATGGCAGGGAACCTGCCTTGAGTCAGGGGTCACTGACACATAGAAAAGTCCTTTGGGAGCAGGGGACACAATACTGGGGAGGGGTGCCAGTGGGTTCTGGGACAGGGAACAGGGTGCCAGTGGGGGCAGGGGAGAGGGGGCAGGGTGCCAGGACAGGTTTCTGCAGTAGGAGACAGGGTGCCAGAGGGAACCGGTTTCTGCAGGGGGGGCAGGGTGCCGTGGGACAAGTTTCTGCAGAGTGGGGAAGGGTTAGACAGCGGGGTGGGGGGGGGCAAGGGAGAGGGAACGGGGCCAGGAGGGCGGGGAACAGGTTTGGGGCAGAGGAGAGGAAACAAGGTTGGGGGCAGGGAGTTCCCTACACCAGCCACGGAGGGAAGCCTCCGACCCATGCTCCCTCCGGACTGACCGCAGAGCAGCAAGGCTGGAGTGAAGAGAAGCGGCTGCCCGGAGAGCTGGTCATGGCGCTCAGCCAGGGTGCACCAAGCTCCACGTGAGCAGGGGCAGAGGAGAAGCCGCCGATCAGCTGGAGCGCGGGGCAGCGTCTTTCTGCTGAAAGCCACAGTCCGCTGGCTGGGGTGTTTCAGCCCTCCAGACCTCCCAGCTCCCACCATTCCTTGCAGCTACTCACCTGTGTTGTTGCTCGGTGAGTAGCTGCTCCTCAAATGAGGAAATCTAATGTAAATGTACTGCGCACGCACGCAGTTCAGAGAGGGCTGAAGAGCTACTCTTAGAGCCTCAACATCTACCGGTAGATCGTGATCTATTGGTTGGTGACCATGGGGCTAAAGGATAGAACTCTTGCAGCCACAGACCTTAGCGAGTAAGAGCTCACGCGGGGTATTTTTGCCGCCCTTGCAGAGGAATCCGTGTGGGCCCGTGGGCGGAGAAGAAACCATCCGAGATGGACTTGAGCTGCCTGGACGTGATTCTCAGGACACGTGAAGGGTCCTCAGCGTTCGGCCTTCCCATGGCTCTGTGTGAGTAAGAGATGCGTGCTGTGAAATCTTCAAGCGTCCTGGGAGTAGTTTGCTTCTGAGGCAGAGAGCTTCCTGCTGGGGCACGGAGCCTGGTGGCTTGGGGACTGGTGAAGGGGCAGTAGGCGGTTCAAGAGAGCGTGGATAGAGATTCAAGGCCTCCTTTCTCTCCGCGTTCCTGTAGTGGCTGCGGGAGGGTGTGGCCGATGATGGGAGGCTGCGGTGCGATGGTGGGAGGAGAAGCGATGCCGCGTCCTTGCGGACTGAAACGCTAAGTTGTTTGGTTGGTTTTCCCCCCTCTGCTGTGTTCGGTAGCGAGCGATAAGAAGTCAACCCTCCCGGCGTCCTCCCGTCTGGGGATGGAACGGAAACGAGAACAGCGAGCTTGGGAGCTTGGTCGAAGCGAGGCGAGAACCGTCCGGCTGGGAGGGGAGCAGCCATCGCTGACCGGGAGATAAGTATCGGGTCTGGAAATCTCTCAGCTTACGGCCCCCTCGGGTCTAGGAAGGGAAGTCACGTTTTCATAGACAGCGAGTCCGAGCGGAGGTTCCCGAGGTGCTTCCTTGGTAGCTCCCGTTTGTCAGGGGTGCTGGTTTCTCTGGAACACGGTGTCCTTCTCAGCAGACGCTTGGCTCGAGGGGGAAGACGCAAGGTGGTAAGGTTTCCGGCTGCCTCTCGTGTTTCTCTCTTGTTGCTCTCTCGTATTGGCCAATACGTTCTGTCTGTCTGTGTCTTTGTCCTTGCTGTCCTTCTGCCGTGTCCTTGTATAGCTCATGTGCAGGCATTCCAAGTGAGCATCTCCACGGGTTAAGGGCTCAGGAGCCAACTGGAATTCTGCAGGTACGCCAGTCGCGCAAGGGAGAGCGGTGGTGCGTCATGGCTGACTGACTCAGTGTTCTTGTAGAGGGCCCGATTCAGCGGGCGGGGGGGGGGGGGGGGAAGGGCTTAAAGGATAGAACTCTTGCAGCCACAGACCTTAGCGAGTGAGAGCTCATGCGGGGTTTTTTTTGCCGCCCTTGCAGTGGAATCAGTGCGGGCCCGTGGGCGGAGAAGAAACTGTCCGAGATGGACTTGAGCTGCCTGGACGTGATTCTCGGGACACGTGAAGGGTCCTCAGCGTTCGGCCTTCCCATGGCTCTGTGTGAGTAAGAGGTGCGTGCTTTGAAATCTTCAAGCGTCCTGGCAGTATGTTTCTTCTGAGGCAGAGAGCTTCCTGCTGGGTCACGGAGCCTGGTGGCTTGGGGACTGGTGAAGGGGCAGTAGGCGGTTCAAGAGAGCGTGGATAGAGATTCAAGGCCTCCTTTCTCTCCGCGTTCCTGTAGTGGCAGCGGGAGGGGGTGGCCGATGGTGGGAGGAGAAGCGATGCCGCGTCCTTGCGGACTGAAACGCTAAGTTGTTTGGTTGGTTCTCCCACTCTGCTGTGTTCGGTAGCGAGCGATAAGAAGTCAACCCTCCCGGTGTCCTCCCGTCTGGGCACGGAACGGAAACGAGAACAGTGAGCTCGGGAGCTTGGTCGAAGCAAGGCGAGAACCCTGCGGCTGGGAGCGCAGCAGCCGTTGCTGTCACGGAGATAAGTGTCGGGTCTGGAAATCTCTTGGCTTACGGCCCACCCGTCCCTATGAAGGGAAGTCACGTTCTCGTAGACAGTGAGTCCGAGCGGAGGTTCCCGAGGTGCTTCCTTGGTGGTGGGAGAAACAGGGCTCCCGTTTGTCAGGGGTGCTGGTTTCTCTGGAACACGGCGTCCTTCTCAGCAGACGCTTGGCTCGAGGGGGAAGACGCAAGGTGGTAAGGTTTCTGGCTGCCTCTCATGTTTTTCTCTCTTGTTGCTCTCTCGTATTGGCCAATATGTTCTGTCTGTCTGTTTCTGTCTGTGTCTTTGTCCTTGCTCTGCTTCTGCCGTGTCCTTGTATAGCACACGTGCAGGCATTCCAGGTGAGCATCTCCAAGGGCTCAGGAGCCAACGGGAATTCTGCAGGTACGCCAGTCGCGCAAGGGAGAGCGGTGGTGCGTCATGGCTGACTGACTCAGTGTTCTTGTAGAGGGCCCGATACAGATGGCGGGGGGGGAAAGGGCTAAAGGATAGAACTCTTTCAGCCACAGACCCTAGCGAGTGAGAGCTCATGCTGGGATTTTTCTTCTGTACTTGCAGAGGAATCAGTGCGGGGCCGTGGGCGGAGAAGAAACCATCCGAGATGGACTTGAGCTGCCTGGACGTGATTCTTGGGACACGTGAAGGGTCCTCAGCGTTCGGCCTTCCCATGGCTCTGTGTGAGTAAGAGATGCGTGCTTTGAAATCTTCAAGCGTCCTGGCAGTAGGTTGCTTCTGAGGCAGAGAGCTTCCTGCTGGGGCACGGAGCCTGGTGGCTAGGGAACTGGTGAAGGGGCAGTAGGCGGTTCAAGAGAGCGTGGATAGAGATTCAAGGCCTCCTTTCTCTCCGCGTTCCTGTAGTGGCAGCGGGAGGGGGTGGCCGATGGTGGGAGGAGAAGCGATGCCGCGTCCTTGCCAACTGAAACGCTAAGTTGTTTGGTTGGTTTTTCCCCCTCTGCTGGGTTCGGTAGCGAGCGATAAGAAGTCAACCCTCCCGGTGTCCTCCCGTCTGGGGACGGAACGGAAACGAGAACAGCGAGCTCGGGAGCTTGGTCAAAGCGAGGCTCGTTGAGCTGCTGGGGGGAGGGGGTCTCTGGCGCCGCTCTCGGGTGATGCTGCCGGGTAGGAGGGGTCTATCGCGTCGCTCTCGGGTTGTGCTGCTTGGGGGGTTCTCTGGCTCCTTTCTCAGGTAGCGCTGCTTCGGGGGGGTGTCTCTGGCTCCTCTCTCAGGTAGCGCTGCTTCGGGGGGGTGTCTCTGGCTCCTCTCTCAGGTAGCGCTGCTTGAGGGGAGTCTTTGGCGCCACTCTTTGGTGAGGCTGCTGGGGCGGGACACTGGCGCCGCTCTCGGGTCGCAATACTGGGGGGGGGTCTCTGGTGCCAAATTCAGGTGACGCAGATGGGGTGGTCTCTGGCGCCGCTCCTGGGTGACGCTGCTGGGGGGGGACTCTGGCGCTGCTCTTGGGTCGCGCTGCTGGGGGGGTCTCTGGCGCCGCATTCGGGTGATGCTGAGCGGGGATCTCTGGCGTCGCTTTCAGGTGATGCTGCTGGGGTGGGTCTCTGGCACCGCTCTCGGGTTGTGCTACTGGGGGGGGGGCTCTGGCGCCAATCTCCTGGAACTGCTGGGGGGGAGGGTCTCCGCTACTGGGGGAGGGGGCTCTGGCTCCGCTCTCGGGGCTTCCTGCTGGGGGGGTCTCTGGCTCCGTCCTCGGGTCGCGCTGCTGGGGGGGGTCTTTGGTGCCACATTCAGGTGATGCTGATGGGGGGGCGTGTCTGGCGCCGCTCTCGGATGATGCTGCTGGGGGGTGTCTCTGGTGTCGCTCTCAGGTGGAGCTGCTGGGGTGGATCTCTGACGCCTCTTTCGGGTGATGCTACTGTGGGGGGGTCTCTGGCGCTGCTCTTGGGTGACACTGCTGGGGGGGGATCTCTGGTTCCGCTCTCAGGTCGCGCCGTTGTGGACAGTCTCTGGCGTTGCTCTCGGGTGGCGCTGCTGGGGGGGGGGTCTCTGGCGCCGCTCTCGGGTTGCACTGCTGGCGGGGGAGTCTCTGGCGCCGCATTCAGGTGACGCAGATGGGGGGTGGGTGTCTGGCGCCGGTCTTGGGTCACGCTGCTGAGGAGGGGTCTCTGGGTCCGCTCTTGGGTCGCGATGCTGGGGGGGGGGGGTCCTCTGGCGTCTCTCTCGGGTGATTCTTCTGGGAGTGGTCTCTGGCCCCTCTCTCGGGTGATTCTTCTGGGAGTGGTCTGGGGAGATGGTCTGGGAGTGACCTGGGGAGATGAGATCTTGGCAAACCCGCAGCAGGGAGAAGGAAAAGGAGCAGGCCCCTGAGCCCCTCCTGGAGGAATGAAAACAAATAGCTAAGGAGGGAAGGGAAATGGACATTTGCTGAAGTGTTGAGAGAGGACAGAAAAGTGTCTCGGCAGCGTGTGACAAGTTCGGTCAACCTGTTCGCTGAGGAGCCTCATCCAGTGGGTCCAGTTAACTGGGGGGGGCGGGCCTGGAGCAGCACCCCGCCCCCCATAGGCAGAGATCTGCTTCACTGTCATAGGGCCTCTTGCACTGCGGGCAGAGAGCCGCCAGCCTGTCCACCTGTCCCCGTTAATTAGCTAACCAGTTAAACAGGATTTTACATCCCTCATTCCAGCTGGCCTCAAAGATCAAAGGGACGGTCTCCTAGGGTCTCTGCAGGTGCCCCTGTGCCCCGTCTCTCTACAGAGATCTCACAGCAGGGGCCGGGTACTAAAGGCACCAAGCAGCTGGCGGAATCACGGAGAACAAGGGGTATGGGGTCGGGGGCAGGGTGAGACCCTCTGGACCAGAGGCAGGGGGTCCAGGCTGCCAAATGTGTCGCGGAGAACCTCCATCTATCAGACGCGGCTTCCTCTCCACGCTTGCAGAACCGAGCAGCTAAAAGTGTTAGAAGCCAAATCAGAGCGGCTCGTGTGTGTGTCAGAAAGGGCTACGGGGAGCCAATTGCGACGGCAGCTGTTTGTGACGTCACACCGGCCCCGGGACTGCGGCGTCATCGAGTAGCCGCTGAGAATTCAGGAGTCCATCGGCTGCTCCGTGAACCGACGTGGACCGGCTCCGGCCCAACGGGCTCTGCTTTCCCTGGCCGCCACCCTTCCCCACGTGCCTCAGTTTCCTCCTCTGCAATCACCTCATCCCCTCCCCTGGATCCGGCACCTGCCCCTCGCTCCCCAGCGGGGCCCAGGCTGCGCTTCAGCCCGGCCGGCCACTCCCGCCCGTCACCCGCAGGACCAGCCGCGGCCCCGCCCCCTGAACTGCGCCGTGGCCGGCTGCTCCTGCCCAGCTCCAACCAGGCGGGCTTTGGGGCGGGAGGGGCGCCCGGATGGGCGGAGGGAGCCGCAGTGGCCTGTGGGAGATGGAGATGTGGCAACTACATCTCCCAGCAGCCCCTGCGGGGTCAGCAGCACGTGAGAGGGGCAGGGACCCGCGCCTGCTCTCCCAGCGCACAGTGCGGGGCGTCCTGATTGGAGCGCCAATGGAGCGTGACTCAAGGGCGTGTCCTAAAGCTAAGGGTGGCCAATAGGCTGTCGCGGACTGATCATAATGGACTGCTCTGTCCGCGAATGGGCAGTGAGTAAAGGGCGTGTTCTGAATCAGAGGTGCCCAATAGGCTGACCCGGCTGCACCTTAACGGACAGCTCTGTCTGCAAATGGGGTGTAACTAGGGGGCACGACCTGCCACTGCTCTCGACCAATAGGCTGTCCGGGGTGGGGTGTCTGGCCTGGGAGAGTTGGGGGCGCGAGGGAAGATGGGGGAGCGGGCTGGGGGTG
Organism: Pelodiscus sinensis; assembly: GCF_052426305.1. Lineage (NCBI taxonomy): Eukaryota > Metazoa > Chordata > Testudines > Trionychidae > Pelodiscus > Pelodiscus sinensis. Next base: position 95,341 of record NC_143064.1, on the reverse strand, counting down.
GGGTGTGTGGCCTGGGGGAGGAGGGGGCTGAGCGTGGGGTGTGTGGCCTGGGGGAGGAGGGAGCGCGAGGGAAGGTGGGGGAGCGGGCTGGGGGTGGGGTGTCTGGCCTGGGGGAGGAGAGGGCGCGAGGGAAGATGGGGGAGCGGGCTGAGGGTGGGGTGTGTGGCCTGGGGGAGGAGGGAGCGCGAGGGAAGGTGGGGGAGCGGGCTGGGGGTGGGGTGTGTGGCCTGGGGGAGGAGGGAGCGCGAGGGAAGGTGGGGGAGTGGGCTGGGAGTGGGGTGTGTGGCCTGGGGGAGGAGGGAGCGCGAGGGAAGGTGGGGGAGCGGGCTGGGGGTGGGGTGTCTGGCCTGGGGGAGGAGTGGGCGCGAGGGAAGGTGGGGGAGCGGGCTGGGGGTGGGGTGTGTGGCCTGGGGGAGGAGGGAGCGCGAGGGAAGGTGGGGGAGCGGGCTGGGGGTGGGGTGTCTGGCCTGGGGAGGAGGGAGCGCGAGGGAAGGTGGGGGAGCGGGCTGGGAGTGGGGTGTGTGGCCTGGGGGAGGAGGGAGCGCGAGGGAAGGTGGGGGAGCGGGCTGGGGGTAGGGTGTCTGGCCTGGGGGAGGAGGGGCCGCGAGGGAAGTTGGGGGAGCGGGCTGGGAGTGGGGTGTGTGGCCTGGGGGAGGAGGGAGCGCGAGGGAAGGTGGGGGAGCGGGCTGGGAGTGGGGTGTCTGCCCTGGGGGAGGAGGAGGGGGCGCGAGGGAAGGGGGAGGGGTGGGGGTGGGGTGTCTGGCCTGGGGGAGGAGGGGGCGCGAGGGAAGATGGGGGAGCGGGCTGGGGGTGGGGTGTGTGGCCTGGGGGAGGAGGGGGCGCGAGGGAAGATGGGGGAGCGGGCTGGGGGTGGGGTGTGTGGCCTGGGGGAGGATGGGGGCGCGAGGGAAGATGGGGGAGCGGGCTGGGGGTGGGGTGTCTGGCCTGGGGGAGGAGGGAGCGCGAGGGAAGGTGGGGGAGCGGGCTGGGGGTGGGGTGTCTGGCCTGGGGGAGGAGGGAGCGCGAGGGAAGGTGGGGGAGCGGGCTGGGGGTGGGGTGTCTGGCCTGGGGGAGGAGGGGGCGCGAGGGAAGGTGGGGGAGCGGGCTGAGGGTGGGGTGTGTGGCCTGGGGGAGGAGGGGGCACGAGGGAAGGTGGGGGAGCGGGCTGAGGGTGGGGTGTGTGGCCTGGGGGAGGAGGGGGCGCGAGGGAAGGTGGGGGAGCGGGCTGGGGGTGGGGTGTCTGGCCTGGGGGAGGAGGGAGCACGAGGGAAGGTGGGGAGCAGGCTGGGGGTGAGGTGTGTGGCCTGGGGGAGTTGGGGGCGTGAGGGAAGATGGGGGAGCGGGCTGGGGGTGGGGTGTCTGGCCTGGGGGAGGAGGGAACGTAAGGGAAGATGGGGGAGCGGGCTGGGGGTGGGGTGTGTGGCCTGGGGGAGGAGGGGGCGCGAGGGAAGGTGGGGGAGCGGGCTGGGGGTGGGGTGTGTGGCCTGGGGGAGGAGGGGGCGCGAGGGAAGATGGGGGAGCGGGTTTTGCTCAGGAAGGCAGGTAGGAATAGCTGGTGGGCGGGAGGGGTGCAGCCAGCCAGGCCTGGTGCATGGAAGGGTGATGCTAGGGATGCTCAGTGGAGCTGAATCAACGACTGTAATTTAGCGAATATAGCCCGCACACGAATATATCCTGCAGTGTTTTCTATTTGAGTAAAAAACCTCTTTTATACCCCGCGCACGAATATAACCCGCAGGGCATACAAGATTTTTCTGTGCCGGGGGTATATTCGCTGGGGGTATGTTTACGGTGCGGGGGGGGGGGGGGGATAGCCACTCACCGCCCCAGGTTCCAGCACAGCCGCTAGCCTCCGGGCGGGGGAGCGCTCACCACCCGTTTCCTGCCCAGCTGCAGGAAGGGACAGGGGCGTGAGCACAGGAGGGAGGGGCGGGGGCACAGGTGGCTCTCCATGGCACTGGCTCCCATTTCTTCCACTTTACTGCTGATACAGAGGCGTGGCGCGGAGGGTGAGGGGGGCAGACGGAGCCGGTACCTGCACGAAGCTTTCCAGCCAGCTCCCCGCATGTGCCAGCTATCGCAGGCAGCAGTGGCAGGCGGGGTGGGGGTCGCCAGGGCTCACTGCGAACGGAGGCAGCTGCGTGAGATGCCGGGGCAGCGTCAAAGGAAGCAGTCCGTGCTGGGAGGGGGGGCTTCCTGGGAGTGGGGGCTGGGAGCGCACTGGCTGCCGGCCCCACCTCAGGAGACTATCAAATAGTCGTGGAACCGACAGTATTTTGTGCGCTTCCAGGACTATTCACTTGGCACTGACAGGGCAGGAGGGAGGGGCCTTAGGTTCCCCCCCACCTTCTAAGTACTGAGCATTTTAGGCCTGGCTGGACTAGAGAAGGGGGCACCAGGGGAGTTGCCGCTAAAGGCGCGCGGCCGCGCATAAAACCCCTCTGCCGCCCACCTCCTTTGCGGAGCCTTGCAGCGGCACTCGCCTTCCTGCTGGACGGGGAATGGCGCGGTTGTTTTCCTGATCTGGGGGTGGACCGCTGCCCTGTTGTGTCCCTGCTGGGGCAGCCTCTCCCCACCTCCAGCTGCTCTTGGGGCTTCTGTTCATACAGTTTGCTGCAGTTTTCCATCCAGGAGGACCTGCATGAAGCTGGTCCAACCAGAGATATGGGGATCGATTTTGAAGAGTAAGAGGTTTTGTTCTTAAAGCAGGGGTGAGGAACCTAATACCCCAGGTCACGTGAGTCTGGCCCTCGAGCCTCAAGGTTCCCACACTAACGCTCTAGCTCCCCTCCAGATTGGAGCAGACAAAATCTGCTAGCCTGCCCCGCCCCCCTCCTCACAAGCTCCGGTTGTGGGGATTTGTTTTTCTTCACGCTTGTGTGTAGGGTTGCCAGGTGTCTAGTATCGAGCCAGACAGCCTGGTATTTGTACTTTTTGTCCGGTAAATACATTTAGAAAATACAAAATGTCCAATATTTTCTGCTTTTCCTGGCTCGGCGCCCAGGCGGGGAGATTGGCTCACTAATTAAAGGGGTCACAACTGGATTTTGCTCAACAAAAATGTTCCTGGTGGGGTTTTTTTGTTTGGTTGGGGTTTTTTTTTCCCTCAAGAAAAATTTTCCTGGCCCTTTTTTTTTTTTTTTTGCTGAAACCATCTGGCAACCCTACTAGTGTGTGCCTTCCCCCCCAGTAAGGTTCCCCACCCCGTCTGAAAGCCAGAGTTGGGAGAACAGGTTACCTTGGGTTTCTGTGTCCTTATAAGGCAGTACCTTGTTAGGGTTTGTTTACAAAAAATGAAAGAGCAACTGCAGTTGGAGGAAAGACTGAAAATCAAAACTTCAACCACATAGTCTTTAGTTCATTAGGCATCTTTTAGCCTTTTTGTTCGATTCTTGTTTTTCTACTTGGTACTAGAAAATCAAACTTTCCTCCTCTTGGGCCTCAAGTTTCACTCCAGCAGCCCTTCCACAAGTAGAATCGTCTGCAAACTAAAATGTCAGGGCCACCGTCATTAAGGTGCTTGTCCCTGTAAGGACATGTGACTGAACTGGCTGTTCAGAAGGTTTTTGGTGAATTGGTTTATGCACAGGTATGCCTCCCGTTCTTCTTTAACCACCGCAGTCTCTTGTTTTTGTCCGGAAGCAAATTCTCTGCCAAGCCACCTTTTTTGCCTTTCATGTAATTGTCCGCTCTTTCGTTCGGCGTGGTAGACTTGTTTTAGTGTGGCATTAGACAACCGAGCCACAGAAAAGTCTGCCTTGGTACCACTGAGTACCTGCCCAGACCAAAGTAGCTTTCAGACACCTTAAGAGAGTCCTGATTTGCAATTCTCCCCTTTCTTCTTCTTGGATTTTCAACTAGGAAAGTGTGCTAATCTTGTTCCTCCTCTCCTCTGTATCGAACGACAACTATAGCGCAATCGAACACTAGGGAATAGCTGCTAAAAGGAAATAAGGAATCTTAGTTCCTAAGAATGACCAAAACACTGTGGCTGTGTCTAGACTGGCAAGTTTTTCCGCAAAATCATCTGCTTTCACAGAAAAACTTGCCAGCTGTCTACACTGGCCGCTTGAATTTCCGCAAAAGCACGGACGATCTCATGTAAGATTGTCAGTGCTTTGGCGGAAATACTATGGTGCTCCCGTTCGGGCAAAAGTCTTTTTCCGAAAGACTTCTGCGCAAAAGGGCCAGTGTAGACAGCAGAGATTTCTTTTCCGCAAAAAAGCCCCGATGGTGAAAATGGCCATCAGGGCTTTTTTGCGGAAAAGCGCGTCTAGATTGGCTACGGACGCTTTTCCGGAAAAAGGGCTTTTGCGGAAAAGCGTCCTGCCAATCTAGACGCGATTTTCCGAAAATGCTTTTAACAGAAAACTTTTCCGTTAAAAGCATTTTCGGAAAATCATGCCAGTGTAGACGTAGCCTGTATCTAGTGGTCATGTGAGCTAAGATCAGCTCATGTGGCTGGAGTCTTGAAAAACTGTATGTTTGCAGACAATCCTGAGGAGACAACATTGATATGTGTATGTTAAAGGAGGAAAGTTTATATACCCAGTATCTTGTGAAGAACTTGTCACCTCAGCACAGGGTCCCGGGGCGGGCTTTACCATAACGGACCTGGAGAGATCATCTAGGCCAGCTGGAGGGGGGAGGGGAAGGGAGAGGAGAGGAGGTTGGCCACTGAAAATGTTGCAGTATTAATTTTCCTTTTATTTGACTTCATATCAAATATTTACAGTCACGCACCGTGTTAATTCTCTCTTGTGTTAGTACTCTTTCTTCCAGAACATTTTAAAAACACAGACGAGACATGTCTTCGCGTGGGTGGCAGGCATCCGAAGAAGGGCACGTGACCTCGATCTTGGAGCATGAGACAAAACTCACTCCACTCCTGGAGGGGAAATGTTAGAGGCAACACTGAGCTCCAGTGAGCAGCAGCCAGGTGACGCACGTGTCTGTCCTTTCCACACACCTGGGGTGGCCTAGCTCCTAAGCGTTCTCTGTCTCTCTTTCGGTCCCTGTAGACTTGGGGTAGATGAGAGGCTGGCCACGTGGTGGCAGAGACCGAAAGGAGCCACCCCCCCGAGACCCTGCAGGCAGATGGAAACCAGACAGCGATCTATGGAAGAAGAGCAAATGGCAGTTGGCTCAAGGTAAGTATCGAGGGAGGGCCGCACAGACGTTTGCGAGCATGGCATGGGTCCCTGAGAAAAGGCCCTCTGGCTCGTGGTGGAAGAACTTGAAAACACGAGCTACGAAAGTCACAGTGTTGTACTTAAAAGAAGTACTCGGGATCTTTTTCAGAGGGATAAGGCAACATGCCACATTTATCGATCACACATAAATATATATATTTATCAGAATAATCCATACTTATCATATGCATATATGTCACTCAGGCACTCACACACAAGAGCACACTCTGTCTTGCTGTTGTTACCAGCTAGTTGCTCCCTTTAACTTCACTGGCCAGGTGAGTTAGATGGGGGAGCGGTGGAGCCGGGCTTCTGCCGATCCGGATCGATGCTCCGATGGTGACAAGATGAAACCTGGGGTCCTCTGCAAGACAACTCACTTTTATAGCGGCTTCCCTCTTATGCAAATATATCCCAGATTCAAAATCTGGGTCTGTGTCCGTTGGTCCCTTTGTGGGTGCTGTCTGTTAAGAGAGGGTGTTTTCCAAAGAAGGTGCCTGCTTCTAATCCCCAAGGCCGTCAAGATGTCATTCCTACTTTCAAGTGGGCTCAAGAAAGAAGAGCAAAGGGATCTTCCGGAAAAGGGTTTATTTTCCGCAAGATCCCGTCTAGACTGGCGCTTTTCTCCAGCAAAACCCCAAGCCGGAAAAAAGCGGCAGCCACGTTCATGCAAATGCCACGGGGGATATTTAAATTGATTACAGAGTGGGGGAAAGTTCTTATTCTACTCCTAGCAAAAGACATTTTTACCTCTTTAACTATATACTCTGTATTAGAACCTGAATCCATATAACCTCGTCACTTAGAACCCTTTGTAGAAAACTTGTAGAAAACTAATACCATGTTACATGGTTATATGGAGAGGCACAATGTCAAGTCATATGAAGTAATATATTTAATACATAGATTTATCTACAACAGAAACTGAACTCCGATTTTTGTATTTTTAAAAATGTCATTAATCGCCCCGCCCGCCCGCCGCATCTCCTGGCTGGCGATACTTAATGCGTCTAGGATCATACGGAAAACGAAGTGAGTAGGCTGCCAAGTGACCTAGCGTCACGCATGCTGAGAGTTGGCAAAACTGGGATTGAAATAAAGACTTGGTCTCCCAGCATGGAGCCCCAGACATGGAGGAGCCCCAGACATGGATTAGGGCCTCGTGGGAATAGTTCTCTCCTAATTGATCTAATCTTTGGCTTTTGAGTTTGATATTATTGCTGAGTCCTTCTAGGCGACTGTTACTTGGTGTGCATGCGTGCGCAAGAAAGTATGAGTGCAAGTGTGTGCGTCCCTGGGTGTGTGCGTGTGCAAGTGTCCATTTGCATGTATGCGAGCATGGCTGCATGCAGGCACATTGTGCAGATGCGTGTGTGTGCGTCTGAGCGAGGGCCTGAGTATACACATGCGTGTTCGTGCAAGCACGAGTGGGCTGTCAGGCGTGTTAATCTGTTAATTCGCGTTTGTGCGTGTGTACACGCATCCCTGCGTGTGAGCATTTGGCGGGGCGTGTGCGTCTGACGTGTTTCAGTCCGACGGTGCCCTGGCAGCGGTAGCTCCTGGGGAGCGACACCCCTCCCCTCCCATCTGGAGCATGCAACTGGGATGAACTGCTGCAGCGCGTTTCAGCACGAGGCTCTAACTGCCGCGCGGTAGCTGCTCCTTTTGTGTCCGACGTGGAGCAAGAAGGAGCGGCCTCGCGTCTTGCCGGCGCCACGTGCGTTCAGTCCCACGGACCGGAAGAGACGTTTGCTCGGTCCACGGCCTGACAGCAACTGACTGGGAACCGTGACTAGAAGGTGTCCAGGTACGTGTCCAATCACGTGCCCCCGGGGAACAGGGCCCGGAGTCGATTGGCTTCGGCGAACACTCAGCTGGCGCCGGGTCTGCCAGTGGGAGGCAGAGGGAAACACAGGACCGGACAGGACGGGTTCAGACTCGGGGCACCTGGCTGGGGCTGGCTCTGGAGTTGGGGTTTCCAGCAGCAGCGCAGCCAGCGTAGCCCACCAACTCCGGTGGTGCGCGAGGCAGAGGAGGGACACCAGAGACGGTGGCGATGGAGGCTGGAACCGCTCTGACAAGGCGCTGCTCTGCTCCTTGCTTGGGCGGGGTGGTGCCCTGCCTCTGTGGCAGGCCCTGAGGTCACAGGGAGCTGGTCTGCCAAGAAATCCCACCCTGGGCGGGTAGAGAAGGGAAACAGTGCATGCTGGGAGATGTAGTCTTTCCACAGGTCACTATGGCCCCCATCACGCCACAGGAGCTGTAGCGTCTTCCGGACTGCATTACCCGTCAGCTCCCGCGGCCCCATAGCCCCAAGGGAGTCGTGGTATGTCCCGGGCTAAGGGCTGTGGTATTGGGGTGTGGCAGTGTAGGGAGGGGGCGGGGCACCCACCAGTGGCACTGCTCCCAGAGAGTGTCTCCCACCGTACAGACGCCAGAGTGGTTCTCCCTCCCCCCCCCCACCTTGTTAGGACCCAGGGCCTTGTCCCAGGCAGCACCCCACCCCCTCGTGAGTAGAAGGTGAGACTTGGCCCCTCCTCCCCCCAGGGAGCGCCACTCCTGGGGCAGGCTGTGTGCAGGGCCAGGTCTGTCCCAGGCTTCTCCCCCCAGGGCTGGGCTGAGAGTCCCTGCCTTTGGCAGAGGGGAGCTGCTGCAGCCCCCAGCATTTGCAGGGAGTGGGAGCCAGCAACATGTGGGGGAGCTGGCACGGGGCTCGGAGGGCAGAGGGGGAGGGGGAAGAGGGTTGCAGGGAGCTCTGCCCCAGAAGCAGCTGTACCGCAGCCCCGGCTCAGGCAGCCAGCCCTGGGAACGGGGGGGAGGGGGGAGGGCAGCCGCCACGTGGGTCGCCTGTGGCTCCAGCCTTCGGGCAGAAGTCCTGGCCCACTCCACTTCTGGATGGAAAGTCTTAGAGGAAACCCTGCCCTGGAACTGGAGTTGAAGGTGGGTATAGGGGGCCAGGGTGAAACTCTCTGAACCAGAGGTGGAGGGGATGGTCCAGGCAGCCAAATGTGTCGCAGCGAACCTCCATCTATCACAATCGGCTTCCCCTCTGTGCTTGCAGAACTGCGCAGCTAAAACAGTTAGAAGCCAAATGTGACTGGCCCGTGTGTGTGTCAGAAACGGCTATGGGGAGCCAAGTGTGATGGCAGCTGTGTGTGACGTCACACCGGCCCCGCCCCCGGGACTGTGGAATTGTTGAATAGCTGGTGAGAATTCACGAGTCCATCGACTGCTCCGTGAACCGACATTGAACATTCTCGCCTCAGCCCCGCCCCCTCCAGCTCTGCTTTCCCGTGCCTCAGTTTCCTCCCCTGCAATCATGTCATCAACTCCTCCTCCCCGCCCCAAGCACTCGCCCCTCCTCCTTTCCTGGATCTGACACCTACCCCCCGACCCCTATGCAGCTCCTCTACCCGCTCCTGGTCCTGAGGGGGACCTAGGCTGCGCGTCAGCCCGGCAGGAAACACCAGCTCCCCCAGGCTGCCTCTGCCCAGCCACGGCCGTGCTCTTGCTCAGCTCCAGCCAGGCGGGCCTTGGGGCGGGAGGGGCGCCCGGGAGGGCGGAGGGAGCTGCAGTGGCCTGTGGGAGATGGAGGCTGGGGCAACTACATCTCCCAGCAGCCACTGCGGGGTCAGCAGCACGTGAGAGGGGCACAATGGCCAGTGCGGGGTGGAATGCATCCTGGTTGGATGCGAGAGGCTTTGGGTAAACTGCCATTTGGTAAGCAAGGCGGAATGGAAGTGGTGGCGCTGTGCCGGATGCTTCCTCGGAGTGTGCAACCTTCGCCGGTGAGTTTCTCCCCGGCAAGTCCTGGACAGAGCCCGCCTCGTGGCAGCCTGGGCCCCTCAGTGCCCCCCCGTCTGCCACCGCCCCAGAGGAAGTGGCGCAGCAGAGGCAGCACGCAGGGTGGGGCCCGCCCAGTGATGCAGGAACTGATAGAGCCAGGTTTGTCGGTGGGTCGTCATTGGCTCTTCCGCACCCCCACTGCCTCCTTGTCGCCTGTGGGAGCCGGGGGCTGCCGGACCATAACTGGCGCATGTGGCCCTCTAGCATCTCCCTGTTTCCTGGCTGAAGAATTCAGTAGCACAAGCGGTGGAGATGGTCCCCTCCAGCCACATGTAGTGGCCACAGTACAGTGTGGAAATGAGGTCAGATCCCGAGGTCCTTGCTCAAGACAAGGATCCATTTACCTACGGAGTGAAAATCCTTCAAGGGCCTCGTGGTCTCCCCCACAGTCTTTTAGGAGAGAGCTGGAGAGGATTTAGCGTGCTGCTGCTGCAGTGCAACAGTATGGGTTTGCTTTCCTAGGCCTTTGACTAATGAAAATAGGAAACACGTGCCCAGTGCCGGATACAGTGACTGTACAGTGATTACTAATGTCGTTTCCTTACTTAGCGCTGAAATTGGATAGATTCTTGTACCACCATCAGGTAAAGTATGAGAACTGTGTTCAGTTGGGCGTCTGAAGGTGCATGGTCGCAAAAATCCTACTGAAAAAATCACCCCCTATTTATAATGAATACGGCTAGAGCCACGTCACAAACACCCTAACCCTGCACGGCAAGTAGAGAGAGGGCAGTGGTCTCCAACCTTTGTACACCCAAGATCACTTTTTAAGTCTCAGAACAGGCCAAGATCTACTGCCCCGCCCCTTCCTTGAAGTCCCGCCCTCCCTATTCTCCTGTCCATCACTTGCTATCCCCAGCCCTTATACACTCTGTTAAACAGTTTATTTTTTAATTATGCAATATATAAAAGTAAAATCACGTTTATAGTTATGAAATAAATGGTCTCTTTTTAATGCATGCTGTTTAAATGTCAGATGAAGCATTTACAATTATACATTTTGTTCTCTGTTGTTGAAAGAAAAAATATATAATTATCAATACTTGATTTTAGATTTACAAAATAGCAAAGTCTCGGGGTGACACCCGTGACTGAACAGTATCTGCCAGCGTCTTGAAGTCTGGGTTGTAGTCTGAGATTGCTAGTCGTATACAGTCCATCAGATGGGCATCTGTGATACTGCGCTCAGCCTGGGAAGCTTGCTCCAGCACAGCTGGAGCTAGATGCAGCCTCCCTGGGCTGACCGCAGGGCAGCCGGGCTGGAGGGAAGAGAAGTGGCTGCCCGGCCAGCTGGCCACGGTGCTCAGCCAGGGTGCACCAAGCTCCACGTGGGCAGGCTCAGAGGAGAAGCCGCCGATTAACTGGATCGCGGGGCAGCCTCTTTCAGCTGAAAGCCACAGTCAGCTTGCCGGGGTGTTTCAGCCCTCCAGACCTTCCAGCTCCCACCATTCCTCGCAGCTACTCACCTGTGTTGTTGCTCGGTGAGCAGCTGCTCCTCAAATGAGGAAATCTAATGTAAATGTACTGCGCAGGCGCGCAGTTCAGAGAGGGCTCAAGAGCTACTCTTAGAGCCCCTGAGATCTACCGGTAGATCGCGATCTACTGGTTGGTGACCACGGGATGGTTTAGGTCTCTTCTCCTTTGCCATCAGACATCACTGTGGCATCTCTCAGGGCACACAGGGTAGAATGCAACTTCGACAATGTGTTCCACTGATGCCACCATTCCCAGTGCAAAACGCAGTAGAGATTTCATGTCCTTTTCCTTATTTGTAATTCCTTACCTCACCACAGTGTTGGGATGCTCTTCTGTAAATTCTTAATCCTTTTACCTTGCTCTCATTAGCCGTAGAAGTCAGTCAGTTACCGTGGCATTCTTGTTGTTAGGGAAAGGGACATCAGCAGATCCCTAACTCTTTTCTTTCCAGAAGCTTCAGGGGATAGCCGAGTTAGTCTGTTACAGAAAAAACCAAGAAATGGTCTGGTAGCACTTTATAGACTAACAAAACATGTTCTTTGCTTCAGTCTTCACGGCTGAGGACATTAGGGAGATTCCCAAACCTACACCGCCCTTTGCGGGTGATGAATCCGAGGAACTGTCCCGGATTGAAGTGTCATTAGAGGAGGTTTTGGAACAAATAGAAAAATGTAATGTTAACAAATCTCCAGGACCGGATGGCATTCATCCAAGGGTTCTAAAAGAACTCAAATGGGAAATTGCTATTAAACTATTATCTATGGTTTGTAACCTATCTTTTAAATCGGCTTCCGTACCTAACGACTGGAAGGTAGCCAACGTGACACCAGTATTTAAAAAGGGCTCTCGAGGTGATCCTGGCAATTACAGAGCGGTAAGTCTGACTTCGGTAGCAGGCAAGTTAGTTGAAACAATAGTAAAGAATAAAATTGTGAGGCATGTAGACGAACATAGTTTGTTGGACAAAAGTCAACATGGTTTCTGTAAAGGGAAATCATGTCTTATTAATCTATTAGTGTTCTCTGAAGGGGTTAACAAACATGCAGACAAGGGGGATCCAGTAGTAGTTCTTCACGTAGTGTCCCAGTGGGTGCTCCACTGTAGGTGAAGGGTCGCCCTGAGCCTCAGATGGGAGCTTTGTATAGCAGTTTCCCCTGTTGAGCCACGCATGCCCAGGAGGCGTCTCGAGCCCTTCCCGCCTCCTGAGGTTCCTCACAAGGTTCCTCACCAAAGGCTCTTGTGTCAATTCCATGGCCATGGGAGAAGAGGGAAGGTCCTTTCTTGGATTGAGAACTGGTTAAAAGGCAGGAAACAAAGGGTAGGAAGAAATGGTAAATTTTCAGAATGGAGAGGGGTAACTAGTGGTATCCCCCAAGGGTCAGTCCTGGGACCAATCCTTTTCAACTTATTCATAAATGATCTGGAGAAAGGGGTAAGCAGTGAGGTGGTAAAGTTTGCAGATGATACCAAACTGTTTAGGATAGTCAAGACAGAAGCAGACTGTGAGAGACTCCAAAAAGATCTCACCAAACGGAGTGATTGGCAACAAAATGGCAAATGAAATTTCATGTGGATAAGTGTAAAGTAATGCACATCGGGAAAAATAACCCCAACTATACGTACAGAATGACGGGGGCTACTTTGGCTATGACAAATCAGGAAAGAGATCTTGGAGTTATCGTGGACAGTTCTTTGAAAACTTTCACACGGTGTGCAACGGTGGTCAAAAAGGCAAATAGGATGCTAGGAATTATTAGGAAAGGGATAGAAAATAAGACCCAGAATCTCTTACTGCCCCTGTATAAAACTATGGTACGCCCACATCTTGAATACTGTGTACAGATGTGGTCTCCTCACCTCAAAAAAGATATTTTGGCCTTGGAAAGGGTCCAGAAAAGGGCAACTAAAATGATTAGGGGTTTGGAACGGGTCCCATATGAAGAGAGGTTAAAGCGATTGGGACTTTTCAGTTTAGAAAAGAGGAGACCGAGGGGGGATATGATAGAGGTCTATAAAATCATGAGTGGTGTGGAGAGGGCAGATAAAGAAAAGTTATTTATTAGTTCCCATAATAGAAGAACTAGAGGACACCAAATGAAATTAACGGGTAACAGGTTTAAAACTAATAAATGAAAGTTCTTCTTCACGCAGCATGTAGTCAACCTGTGGAACTCCTTGCCAGAGGAGGCTGTGAAGGCTAGGACTATAACAGAGTTTAAAGAGAAGCTAGATAATTTCATGGAGGTTAGGTCCATAAATGGCTATTAGCCAGGGGATACAATGGTGTCCTTGGCCTCTGTTTGTCAGAGGCTGGAGAAGGATGGCAGGAGACAAATGGCTTGATCATTGTCTTTGGTCCACCCTCTCCGGGGCACCTGGTGCTGGCCACTGTCGGAAGACAGGCTATTGGGCTAGATGGACCTTTGGTCTGATCCAGTACAGCCGTTCTTACGTAGATGGTATCCTGAGTCCACGAAAGCTCATGATCCTATCTACATTGTTTGTTAGTCTATAAAGTGCTACCAGACCATTTGTTGTTGTTGTTGTTGTTGTTTTATTTCCAGATGCTATGAACTAGCATCCCGTGGCTACCTGCCACCTCTTCAGTCATTTCAGCATTTTAGTGTTTAAGACGGTATTATCTAGGGTTATTTTTAGTTACTACTTATGCTTAAGGCTTTTTACGCCTTGTGTCTTTATTTGGTTCGAGTACAGTCTTCGATACAGGCTCAATGCATTATTGCCTTAATTTATAAGCATCACCTAGCAAATACTTAGTCCTGCAGGCACCAGGTATTTCACTTGCGACCCCTCTCCCCCTGGCTGTGAAGAGCGGCAGGGCGGCGGAAGGCAGCTGCCAGCAAGCCGCACAGCGTGGCCGGGGCCATGGGGCTTCAGGAGCGTGGCTCAGCTACAGGAGGAGGCAAGGCAGCGGGAGAGTGGATGCGGAGCAGAAAAGAGGCACAGAGGAGAAAGAGATGTGGGAAAGGAGCCTGCAGGGGGGAGGGTGTTAAGGACTGCACATGCCATGAAGGAACCCCAGGAGGGCAAGGAGTCTGGTGAGAAGGGGGGGAGGAAGCGACCCAGGGCAGTGAGGGTGGGTGGCCACACAAATTCGTTTCGCATTTTAGGGGGTGGTGGTATCACAAATTTTGAGAACCCCTGCTGTAATCCATGTTCCAGCAATCACTTACATGAGTTTAACATCACGTTTTTATGTATGTTTTACCCTAGAAATACACAAACCTTTTAATTTTGAAATAAATCTAAATGCCTGGTGTTCTGTTCATATTCTTTTGCACGGGTGTTGCAGTTTATTCATATTTAAGAACTTATGTTTTAATTTATTGCTCACCATTTTAGAGTTAGATGTTGTCACTGACTTTTTAGCTGTTCTGTTCCCAGCACTTATCAGCTCAGCGGTATTGCTCGCTGCTGGCTGGTTAGGGGCTAAACTCTCCACACCAGATTTAGTGGTTTTCTCTTGGAATGTCAACGTATAGACGACTACACAATTAACCAGTAAGCCTCAAGTTATTGGTCAATCCTGTCGATTACACGCATTCTCCCCTCTTACCCGCTGTCTGTCAGAGGCAGCAAGGAGGGAGGAGGCGTGAGCTGATACCTGTGGGAAGCCAGCTTTTAAGTCAGCTTGTCACAAGAGGGCGCGGTTGTACAGTTGATCAGCTCCCCACAAGCATTGGATCGGCCTGTTCCCCCACCTCTGTGCTGCTGCCTCTGATACAGAGGAAGCGGTATGGTGGAAGGAGGCAGGCAGGAGCTGATATGCATGAGCACTGTGTGTGGTGGCTTCATGGACCCACCGGTCAAACCCCTTGCTGCCTCTTCTAGAGGCAAGAGGGGGAGACAGGAGCTGGTGCTGGCTTCGCAGAGCTGCCTGCCTGCCTGCCCACGCTGCTGCCTGTACCTGAGGAGTGTGCAGAGAGAGGGCGTGACAGTCAGACGGGGCCATGGCAGCGCGTTCCTGCATGGAAGCATTTGGCGCGGCGTGTGGCTTTTGCAGGGGCACGTGTTCATGATGTATTCCAGTCAGACGGTGTCCTGGCTGCAGTGCCAGGCAGATCCTAGGGTCCCACTCCTGGAGAGCAACACCCCTCCCCTCCCCATCCGGAGCCTGCAATGGCCCAGACAGTCTGAGAGGGCCAGAGGGAAGAGGCAGGCGGGACAGGGACTCGGGCTCAGGGCCCCACCCGTGACTGCAGCAGGAGCTGGCAGACACTGAGATGGACACGCGCCCTCTCAGGGGGTCTCTTGTTTTGACAGTTCACACATGGCAACCCCACTCCGTCTCCCATGATGCACTGATGTGGGCGGGGAGATTGTAACTCCTTGGCGTGTTCTGGCACGAGGCAGGAGCTGTGCGTCGCACATCCCTCACGGGGCAACAAAGAGCAGTCACGTGGGCACTGTGAGCTCTCACAATGTAGTGTCGTGCCGGCACGTGTGGCGCGGTGGACGCCCGCGCCCCGTCCCACGGACCGGAAGTGACGTTTGCTCGGTCCACGGCCTGACAGCAACCGACTGGGAACCGTGACGGGAAGGTGTCCAGGTACGTGCTCCAATCGCGCCCCCCGGGAACAGGGCTCGGAGTCGATTGGGGGGGATTTGAGAGCAGCCTTCAACTTCCTGAAGGAAGGTTCCAAAGAGGCTGCAGAAAGGCTGTTCTCAGTGGTGACAGATGGCAGAACAAGGAGCAAAGGTCTCAAGTTGCGGTGGGAGAGGTCCAGGTTGGATATTAGGAAAAACTATTTCCCTAGGCGGGTGGGGAAACACTGGGATGGGTTCCCTAGCGAGGTAGTGGAGTCTCCATCCCTAGAGGTGTTTAAGTGTCGGCTTGACACAGCCCTGGCCAGGTTGATTTAGTTGGGATTGGTCCTGCCTAGCGCAGGGGGCTGGACTTAATGACCTTCTGAGGTCTCTTCCAGCTCTGTGGTTCTAGGATTCTGAGAGAGCGTCTGCACTGGCATGTGCTTTTACGCAAGAGCATCCGTGCCAGTGTGGACGCTCTCTTGCGCAATAAACTCCGATGGCCGTTTTAACCATCGGCCTTTCTTGCGCAAGAAATTCCTGTTACCTGTCCGCACTGGTCTGTGCCGGAAGGACTCTTGCGCAAGAGGCTTCTTCCTGAGCAGGAGCATCCTAGTTCTTGCGCCAGGAGCCCTGGTTGTACACAGGAGAACGTCAGTTTCCTTGCGCAAGCACACACGGCCAGTGTAGACAGGCAGCAAGTTTCTGCGCAAGAGCGGCCGCTTTGGCGCGAGATGGCGCCAGTGCAGACACAGCCTCAGTGTTTTCAAACCGGACGCAGCCGAGGCAGCCCCCCCCAACCCGCCTCACGCTGCCCCGCTGCACTTTGTAAGGCAGCAGCAGCAGCATCTGCCTGTCCCACACAAGCCCGCTGGGCAGTTGGGTGTCTGTGTGGGGGGGTATTTGGTGGGGGAGCTGACTGCTGGGGTTTGGGAGGAGCAGAGTGGGGGGGTTGGGGAGGAGCAGACTGCTCCCTCCACCAAACTCTTTATTCAGAGTGGGGGGGTTTGGTGGTGCTGGAGTAGACTGCAGGGGGGGTTGGGGTGGAGTAGAGTGCGGGGGGGCAGAGTGGGGGGTTGGAGGGCAGACTACAGGGGGGTTTGGTGGGGGGGCAGAGTGGGGGGGTTGGCAGGTCCTGACGCCACAGGACAAGCCGGCTGGGCAGTTTGGTGGTGGGGGGTCTCTGAGACGGGGGGGCCGAGGGGAGCAGGGAAAGTAGCCGCGGTGGCTTGTGGGAAACGTTCCGTGCCCCAATCCGCAGCTCCCATGGGCTGTTCGATTGGGCGGGAGCAGCGGAAGTGACATCACAATCCAGCCACTGATCCAGGGGTTGGTCTCGCGCGGTGTCACGCCCAGTGTGAGCGATGCATCCTGGGAGTTGTAGTTCCCACAGTGCGGCCTCCCGGGGCGTGTCTCAGTCCGCCCCGCCCCAATAATAGCCACGCCCCTCTCGCCCAGGCCGTCATAGCCACGCCCAGCATGTTCCAGCCTCTCCCCGCCCCCAACTGCATCGTAGGGCGCCCCGCAGTTCCAGTGCATGGAACACACCCCACCCGACCTGCACTCTCCTCCCACCCTCTGTGCACTCAACACCTCAACCCAACCTGCACCCCCATTCTTCTCACTCTCCAGTCCATTCAAAACCCCTAGTCCAATGTACACCCCCATTTCCCCGCTTCCCAGTCCAACCTGCATCCCTAGCCCTATCTGCCCCCAGTGCATTCAACACCGTCAGCCCAACCCACACCCCCTTTCATCCCATCCCCAATCCATCACACCCCCAGTCTAACAGCACCCCCACTCCTTCTACCTCAGCCCAACCTGCCCCCCCATTATCTGCGCTGCAGCCGATCCGGCACCTCCTTTCCCTCACTTCCCCAGTGCATTACAACACCCCCCAGCCAATCTTATCCCTCATGTGGGCCCTCCCTCGCCTCAACCATATTTTTATCCTTCCTCTCCACAATGTCAAACCAACATGTCCCCCCAGCCCCTTTCTCCATTCATGGGGTCTATCAGTCCCCCATTTTGCTCCCTGCAACACCCCACAGCTCACCCCAACCTGCGCCCTATTCCTTCCCATCCCCCGTACGTGGGACCTCTCACCTCCCTGTTGGCTTCCTTCCCAAGCCGCACACCGGCCTCGCACACCCCTATCTCGCCAGGTCTGCGACCTACCAGCCTCTGTGACTCAGAGACCAGGAACAGCTAAGAGGAGAGTTTGGAGAGGGAGTTCTCCAGGAAAAAGAGTAACGACGGGACCCTTGTGGTAAGTGGCTCTCTGGAGTGTGTGTTTGTGTGGGGGGGAGTTATTTGCAGTGTGCTGAGCTTGTGTTTGTCTGTTTGGTTTGTTTGTTTGTTTGCTTTGTTGTTTGAAGGTGCTTCTAAAAGGTTTGAAATCTAGAAGCCTCTGTTAATTGGCTGAGCCTCAGGCAGGGGGAGGGGCTACCAGAGCTATATAAGCCTGTGACTCAGCGACTAGGAACAGCTAACAGGAGAGTTTGGAGAGGGAGTTCTCCAGGTAAAAGAGGAGTAAAAAACGGGACCCTTGTGGTAAGTGGCTCTCTGGAGTGTGTGTTTGTGTGGGGGGGAGTTATTTGCAGTGTGCTGAGCTTGTGTTTGTCTGTTTGGTTTGTTTGTTTGCTTTGTTGTTTGAAGGTGCTTCTAAAAGGTTTGAAATCTAGAAGCCTCTGTTAATTGGCTGAGCCTCAGGCAGGGGGAGGGGCTACCAGAGCTATATAAGCCTGTGACTCAGCGACTAGGAACAGCTAACAGGAGAGTTTGGAGAGGGAGTTCTCCAGGTAAAAGAGGAGTAAAAAACGGGACCCTTGTGGTAAGTGGCTCTCTGGAGTGTGTGTTTGTGTGGGGGGGAGTTATTTGCAGTGTGCTGAGCTTGTGTTTGTCTGTTTGGTTTGTTTGTTTGTTTGCTTTGTTGTTTGAAGGTGCTTCTAAAAGGTTTGAAATCTAGAAGCCTCTGTTAATTGGCTGAGCCTCAGGCAGGGGGAGTGGCTACCAGAGCTATATAAGCCTGTGACTCAGCGACCAGGAACAGCTAACAGGAGAGTTTGGAGAGGGAGTTTAGAGGGCACTAGTGACTTCTGGCCTTCTTTAAAACATAACTCTTAGAATAATCTATATTCCAGAGGTTTAAAAAGAATCCCAGTTTATACTTAAACTTATTCATTAGAAAAATGGAGACAGAAGCCCAGCAGCAGAGTGGGGGCTATCCTGTTTATTGTGTCAAGTGTAAGATGTATGATTACCTGCCCTGTGGGCGGGTGGTGTATGTGTGCACCCGTTGCAAGGAGCTCCTGACCCTCAGAGACCGAGTTCGGGCTTTGGAGGCCAGAGTGGCTGAACTGGAGGAGCTCAGAGAGTCAGAGAGCTATGTTGATGAGACTTTCCGGGACACTGTAGTACTGTCCCACCTCCAGTCTGAGAGCCCCAGTGCTCTTAAGGAGGATGAAGGTCTCAAGGGAAAAGAGCATTCAATGGGAGCAGAGGGAAACCATCCTGTAGTTGGGACCCTCCTCCCAGAGGATGTTGCGGTATCCTCTCGCACTGAGGATACCTCTGAGGGGGAGGGAATGCCAGTTAGGAAGAGGCAGGTGTTAGTAGTGGGTGATTCGATCATTAGAAACATAGATAGTTGGGTTTGTGATGACCAGGAGAACCGTATGGTCACTTGCCTGCCTTGTGCGAAGGATGCGGATCTCAAAGATTTTGAGGAACAGCTAGCCAAAAACTCAAAAAACATTTTGTTATTTCTTTTTAAGTACATTAGAAGCAGGAAGCCTGCTACAAAACCTGTGGGTCCCCTAGATGATCAAGCTATAAAAGGAGCAATCAAGGAAGATAAATCCATTGCGGAGAAACTAAATGATTTCTTTGCTTCAGTCTTCACGGCTGAGGACGTTGGGGAGATTCCTGAATCTGTACCGTCCTTTGTGGGGGATGAATCTGAGGAACTGTCCCGGATTGAAGTGTCATTAGAAGAGGTTTTGGAACAAATAGAAAAACTTAATGTTAACAAATCTCCAGGACCGGACGGCATTCATCCAAGGGTTCTAAAAGAACTCAAATGGGAAATTGCTGGGCTATCATCTGTGGTTTGTAACCTATCCTTTAAATCGGCTTCCGTACCTAATGACTGGAAGGTAGCCAACGTGACACCAATATTTTAAAAGGGCTCTCGAGGCGATCCTGGCAATTACAGAGCGGTAAGTCTAACTTCAGTACCAGGCAAATAAGTTGAAACAATAGTAAAGAATAAAATTGTGAGGCATGTAGAAGAACATAATTTGTTGGACAAAAGTCAACATGGTTTCTGTAAAGGGAAATCATGTCTGCATGTTTGTTAACCCCTTTAGAGAACTCTAATAGATAAGACAAGGGGGATCCAGTAGATATAGTATACTTAGATTTTCAGAAAGCCTTTGACAAGGTCCCTCACCAAAGGCTCTTGTGTAAATTCCTTAGCCACGGGATAAGAGGGAAGGTTCTTTCTTGGATCGAGAACTGGTTAAAAGATAGGAAACAAAGGGTAGGAAGAAATGGTAAATTTTCAGAATGGAGAGGGGTAACTAGTGGTGTCCCCCAAGGGTCAGTCCTGGGACCAATCCTTTTCAACTTATTCATAAATGATCTGGAGAAAGGGGTAAGGAGTGAGGTGGTAAAGTTTGCGGACGATACCAAACTGTTTAGGATAGTCAAGACAGAAGCAGACTGTGAGGGACTCCAAAAAGATCTCACCAAACGGAGTGATTGGGCAGCAAAATGGCAAATGAAATGTAATATGGATAAGTGTAAAGTAATGCACATCGGGAAAAATAACCCCAGCTATACGTACAGTATGATGGGGGCTAATTTGGCTATGACAAATCAGGAAAGAGATCTTGGAGTTATCGTGGACAGTTCTCTGAAAACTTCCACACAGTGTTCAGCGGCGGTTAAAAAGGCAAATAGGATGCTAGGAATTATTAGGAAAGGGATAGAAAATAAGACCCAGAATATCTTACTGCCCCTGTATAAAACTATGGTACGCCCACATCTTGAATACTGTTGAGAAAGTAGAAAGGATTATACTGTAAGAGAAAGATGAATTATGCTGTAATAATTGAATAAGTGAAAGGAATACTGTTGGTCTCTGAACAGGAAGGAGAAAAGTATGTTAATGTTGTTTGTAGGTAGGCAGATCAGAGTGCTAGCCAGAGTTAATAGGAAAAGGAACATTAGGTGTTAGGGAGAAAGCAATTGAGATGGACAGGAGATATGGACTGTGTGATTGATGTGGAAATGAAGATACTTGTCTAGCCTCACACTAATTATGTGACGTTTTGCCCCTCTTTTAATCCTGTTAATTTTGGCTTTCTTTTGACTGTATAAATCAAGGGGTTTGAACCTTGAATGGCACTCACATTTTCTGAGTGCATTTAGCAGAGCAGCTTTGCTAATAAAGAGAGCGGTCTGACAAATCTGAGTCCTTTCTGACTTTGACAATTTGGAGGTCCCACCGAGATGGCAACCGTCTTCGCTGGAACTGTGTGATCCCTGACTGTCTTGCAGGATGACCGTGGTAGCCGGCACCTGGGCATTTGGCCGGAGCGGTTCTCTGCCAGAATGGAAAGGTGCACAACCACAGCGAAGTCTACGCCATCGAACCTGTTGGTTCCCGCTCTGTTCTGGTAGGGATCCCGGGATCTAACATCAGGACTCTGATCAGGTAATTATTTCTATGTTTTGTCCGGACTGAGGACTGTCTTGTCTCTGTGTCTATCCGTCTTCCCTGTGGTGTGAGTGAGTCTGGGAGCCATCCCTGTCCGGGGACTGGCTGACCAAGGGGCTCCTGTCCCCGCGGTCTGTGTGACTGGAATCTGCACAATCGCAGCCGCACCGCACCTTGGATAAAATCCTTGGAGTGAACGCAAGGGCGATGGAGGCAGTAGCCTGTGGGCTTTTTTTGTGTGTTGCACTGGGCACCGCTCTGACGAACCCGAATTTCCTCCTTGTGTGATTGGTGTATGAAGTCCTCCTGTATGGGTAAGCAGACGTCTAAGCAGGGATAGTTCCCTAAAGGGACCCCAGCTCAGTTTATATATTTTAGAAAGGGTCCCGATCCCTGTACATTTCTGGAAAAATGATCTAGATTGACTCTGGGGATCCCAAAACTCAGTGGCCACTGTTAGGATCTTGGAACAAAGACCAAGTGGACGTCTTAAAAGACAAACTTGGCCTTCCCAAAGCTGAATTGGCTAGAGGAGAGGTAGATTGCTTCATGCAGTGGTGGAATGAGGCAAATCTTAGACGGACTGAATCGAAGCTCGCCTCCCTTAAAAATTCTAATTATAAGTAAAAAGCTTTATTGGAAACCTCCTCTCCCACCACCAGACCGAGCGCTTCCCTTTACCCCGTCCTCCGAGAAGACTCAGACCGGTCCCACTTGGAGCTATAAACCCTGGACCCACACGGCGCTCCACTCAATTGTAAAAGGTTTTCCAAAGCCCCAGGAAAACCCTACCAAATTTGCAGAGGAATTTTTGCTAGTGTGCAATGCCTATGAATCCTCTGAAGCAGACCTCCTGCAACTGTGTAAGCTACTTATAACCCCTAGTGAGCAAGAAAAAAAAAATGTTTCCTGATAGCAAATTGGCCCACCACTGAGCATCCTTCTAATTGACCAGACACTGGTTCTGACGCTGCCTACTGGAACAAATGTAAGAATCAAGCTAAGTGCCTGCATGAGGCCATTCCCCAAGTATGGACTCCAAAAACCAACTGGACGGCCATACATTGCTGTAAACAGCAACAGAGAGAGAACCCAGGGAACTATCACACCCGACTGACTGATGGGGGGGGTGGGGGTTTCTGCAACAGTCTGGTATACAGCGACCGGGTGAAAATGGACAGGGCACCCTGGCGCATGCGTTTGTTAATGGCCTCCTACCTGCTATTAGCAGTATGTTAAAGCAAATAAGTGTTGGATGGGAGGCCAAGACCATGGACAAATTGCAAGCAGTGGCAGAGCATTGCCACAGCACTCTAAAAGGGAAAGAGGAGCAGTCCTCACAAAAGCTAATGGCTCTGCAAATACAGCATTATTCAGGGCAGGGCAGACAGTACCGGGAACGGGGAGGGTACCAAGAACAGGGATGAGGTCGGAGAAGGGGTCGTGGGACTGGGTTTTTGGGATTTAGAGGTTTCAGCTCCGGTCATATTCACCCTGCGGGAACAAGACATTATTGTCCCATGTTCCAGTGCCCTAACACCCCTATCCTCCCAGTTCGAAAGGCTGATGGGAAATCATGGCTGTTTGTTCAGGATCTTCAAGCCATTAACTGCATTGTTGTACCCACCTTTCCTGTAGTCCCTAACCCAGCAACTATTCTGGCTTCTATCCTGCCAGATGCAACTCATTTTACTGTTGTTGATCTGCGTTCTGCTTTCTTTTCTGTCCCGGTTCACCCTAAGTCCCAGTATCTTTTTGCCTTTTCTTACAAGGGGCAGCAGTACACATGGACCATGCTTCCCTAGGGGTACACAGAAAGCCCGTCTTACTTTTCCCAAGCATTAGCCAGAGACCTCGTTGACCTGGTCTTCCCCTCTGGGTCCACATTGGTCCAATATGTAAATGATCTACTCCTCTGTTCCCCTTCATTATCTGCCTCAGAAACCGGCTCTCTAGTGCTTCTCACTGCCCCCACCTTAGGGTTACCTAACTACTCTAAGCCTTTTACTCTTTTCTGCCACGAGCAATCTGGTTGTGCACTTGGGGTTCTTACTCAGGAGCATGGTGACAAAAACCATCCAGTGGCCTATTTCTCTGCCACCTTGGACCCTGTTGCCCAGGGTTTACCCCCCTGCCTGCGTGCTGTGGCTGCTGCGGCACGCCTAGTCAAAATGGCTGAGTCCCTTGTCCTCTGCTTTCCTCTTTCTCTCATGGTCCCCCGCTCTATAGAAACTCTCCTGCTACAACGTAATACAGCTCACCTTTCCTCCGCCCGCCTCACTAGGTACGAACTTTTACTGCTTTCGGCTTCGCATATCACCATAAAGCGCTGTTCTCAGTTGAACCCTGCCACTCTCCTTCCTCTGTCTGATGACGGTGAACCCCACGACTGCCTTGCAGCTGTCTCTGCTGTCACCGTCCCGCGCCCCGACCTTTCTGATGTCCCCCTCTCTAACTCTGACCTTGTGTTCCTGCTTTCGAGATAGACAAGGTCGTCTCCTTGCAGGATATGCTGCGGTATCACTCTCTGAAACCCTAGAAGCTGCGCCGTTACCTTCTGTGACAGCGCAAGTCGCTGAACTAGTTGCCCTAACCCGCGCTTGCTTTCTGGCTGAGGGGCACTCCGCCACCATTTATACTGATTCTCGTTACGCTTTTGGGGTTGTACATGACTTTGGCACCCTCTGGCAAGCTCGGGATTTCCTTACCTCTGCTGGTACCCCTATCAAGAATGGCCCCTACATTGCTGCTCTCCTGTATGCAGTTTTACTCCCATCTGCATTAGCTATTGTTAAGTGCCCTGGCCACTCCACAGCAGATACTGATGATGCTAAGGGTAATGCTGCCATAGAACCTTCCCCCGGTGCGTTTCTCGGTTCCCTTTCTGTTTCTGTACCACCGCCGTCCCTTTCTGACCTCACCCTGCTCCAAGACTCTGCCCCAGAAGCAGAAAAAGACTCCTGGGTCGCCCCGGGTTGCTCTCTCTACCCCGATTCCCGTCGGTGCTCGCCTACTGGTACCTTTGTGGCCCCCTTTTCACTCTACCCCTCTCTGGCCGCCCTGCTTCATGATGTTTCGCATGTCGGAAAGGAGGGGATGGTCTCTGCTGTAACTAAGGCAGGATGGTGAGCCCCACATTTCAGCTGTTTTGCAGCCCACCACTGTACCGCCTATACCACTTGCCAAAGCTACAATGTTGGCAAACCTATAAAGGTAGCTCACGGGTTCTGGGGCCTGCCCCAAGCACCGTTCTTGCATTGGCAGCTTGATTTTTGTACAAATGCCTAAGTGTCAACGATATGAATTTATTTTGGTTATGGTATGCTTATTTTCGGGTTGGATTGAAGCCTTTCCTTGTCGCAAAGCTGATTCACTGTCTGTTGCCAAATGTTTGTTAAATCATATTATGCCTGCAAAAGGAATTCCTGCCACTCTGTCCAGTGACCGGGGTATACATTTTACTGGACAACTTGTTCAGCACCTGGATCGTGTGTTACATGTCACACACCTGCTGCACTGTCCCTACCACCCACAGAGCGCAGGTGCAGTTGAAAAATGAAATGGTGTGATTAAAAAAATAAGCTTGCAAAAAATGTTGTGACTCTACAGGGTTAAGCTGGCCAGCAGCCTTACCATTGGCCTTTATGGAAATTCAATCCACCCCATCCCAAAGACATAAATTAAGTCCTTTTGAAATTGAGAACAATGGCTACCATTACTCCAGTCTCAGACTTGAACTTGACTCGCAATATACTCCTTCAGTACTGCAAGGGACTAATGCAAGCTGTAAGTCACTTCCATTCACAGGTTCAAGCTGCCTGGCTGACGGAACCCACCTCTGATGCCTGCCACGCTCTCGAGACAGATGATTGGGTCTACGTACGACACCACCATCAAACACACCTTGGAACCCCGGTGGAAGGGCCCGCATCAGGTGCTGCTCACTACCCGGACGGCTGTTAAGCTATCCGGCATCGCAGCACGGATACAGGCTTGGCAGTGTAAGAAGGCACCACCCCCTGCGGACCAATCATCGCCTCAGGACCACGCAGAGTCAATTTTGACTCCAGAAGAAGACGTAGAGGAATAGCCTGCAATACCTTACAACCTACGTTCGCGTAAGGGTTGCCGGAAGCAGACGAGGACCAAAAGGAAGGCCCAGGAAGAAGCAGTAGTGAGCCTAGCGCCTGCTGCCTGGTGGACATAAAACCGTGACTGCGGTTCCCTCAGCTGAGGTTGCCAGAACCAAAAGGGTCTTGCCTCTAACATGTGCCTCTGGTGGGGCTTGTTCCTCAGCCACTGGTGTCTTAAGGTCTGGGGAATCCACAATGACAATGACAATTCTTTTATCCACCAGCAAGTATGGATCGCTCAGCCCCTTAAGATCTCTAATTGCTGGGTCTGCAACCCAATCCCAGCCGACTTGCAAGCTGGTTCCTGTCTTGGCAATCCCACTTAATTCCCCAGGCCTCACCGGAGGACCTCATCCGTTTAACAAGACATGGAACAGTAATGACACTTGGGAAGTAGTGGGAATCAATGTGGGAATCAATGTATCTAAATGGATAAGTGTGGAGGAGGGAAAAGGTCACTGGTGTTGGGTGTGTAATGGGACGGGGCTGAATCTGGGGAGGAGCAGTTGTCTAAAATCGGAGAATGAAATCACTCTCATGCTCCCCCTACAGCCACCCTAGTGAGGACAGTACAATCTTTCAATGCCATGAAAATAACACCACTCCCCGTAAGGAGAATCACCGTGTGAGAATCACTGCGGGACAAAAGCCTATACTGCGTTACCAGTTAAGTGGTCGGGTATCTGTTATCCGGCCCTACTCTTCCCACAATTCTGAGCGTTAGAGTCCTTCCCACGAGAACGCCTCCGTCATTTTAGGTGAAAAAGAAGGCACTTGTAAGATGCCCAACGGTATGTGAATCGCATAAGCCCCTTAGCTTGGGAAGAGACTATTGGTGGTTCCTTTATCCCATTTGGGGGAGTAATACATCATGCAAAAAGACTTCTGAGGTTACAAGCAGTAGTTGAAATCATGGCAAATGAAACTGGAGAAAGTTTAAGGGCCCTGGCCAAAGAAACAGGAGCGATCCGACAGGTGGCCCCCCAAAACCGTCAGGCATTGGCTATAGTTCTGGCAGCAAAAGGAGGGACCTTAGCTCTCATTGGCAAAGAATGTTGTGTGTGTATATACCTGACAACACCAATGATGTAATAGATCACGCTAGCCACTTGGAACAGATTGCGTACCTTCCCCACGAAGAGCCAAGTTCCCTGTGGAAATGGCTAAGTAACTTGTCCAATTTCTCTGGCGTAGGAAACTGGTTGTTTCAGGGAGCCCTGACTATCCTATTTGGGATCTTAATGATTTTTGTATGTTTTCAGTTAATCTCCTGTTGTATCCAAAACTGTGCAAGACATGTCACACAGCTAGCTACCCCTCACCAGAGTGCTAATCTGATGATTTTAAATATCACTGATGAACAGGGAGACAAAGAACAGTTAATGTACGGAACCCAGTAATTGTTGGTCATAGGCGTGGCTTGACCAAAAGGAGGGATTGTGAAGGTAGAAAGAATTATACTGTAAGAGAAAGATGAATTATGCTGTAATAACTGAATAAGTGAAAGGAATACTGTTGGTCTCTGAACAGGAAGGAGAAAAGTATGTTAATGTTGTTTGTAGGTATGCAGATCAGAGTGCTAGCCAGAGTTAATAGGAAAAAGAACATTTGGTGTTAGGGAGAAAGCAATTGAGATAACCAAGGAGACATGGACAGGGGATTGCTGTGTGCTTGATGTGGAAATGAAGATACTTGACTAGCCTCACACTAATTATGTGAAGTTTTGCCCCTCTTTTAATCCTGTTAATTTTGACTGTATAAATCAAGGGGTTTGAACCTTGTATGGCACTCACATTTTCTGAGTGCATTTAGCAGAGCAGCTTTGCTAATAAACAGAGCGGTCTGGCAAATCTGAGAGTCCTGTCTGACTTTGACACTGCGTACAGATGTGGTCTCCTCACCTCAAAAAAGATATTTTGGCCTTGGAAAGGGTTCAGAAAAGGGCAACTAAAATGATTAGGGGTTTGGAACGGGTCCCATATGAAGAGAGGTTAAAGCGACTGGGACTTTTCAGTTTAGGAAAGAGGAGACCGAGGGGGGATATGATAGAGGTCTATAAAATCATGAGTGGTGTGGAGAGGGCAGATAAAGAAAAGTTATTTATTAGTTCCCATAATAGAAGAACTAGAGGACACCAAATGAAATTAATGGGTAGCAGGTTTAAAACTAATAGTGTTTCACGCAGCGCGTAGTCAAGGAGTTCCACAGGTTGCCAGAGGAGGCTGTGAAGGCTGGGACTATAACAGAGTTTAAAGAGAAGCTAGATAATTTCATGGAGGTCAGGTCCATAAAAGGCTATTAGCCACAGGATAGAAATGGTGTCCCCGGCCTCTGATCGTCAGAGGCTGGAGAAGGATGGCAGGAGACAAATCGCTTGATCATTGTCTTCGGTCCACCCTCTCCAGGGCACCTGGTGCTGGCCACTGTCGGCAGACAGGCTATTGGGCTAGATGGACCTTTGGTCTGACCCAGTACGGCCGTCCCTATGTTCTTATGTAGATGGTATCATGAGTCTACGAAAGCTCATGATCCTAGCTACATTGTTTGTTAGTCTATAAAGTGTTGTTTGTTGTTGTTGTTTTTTTCTTTTATTTCCAGATGCTATGAACTAGCATCCCGTGGCTACCTGTCACCCCTTCAGTCATGACAGCATTTTAGTGTTTAAGACGGTATTATCTAGGGTTATTTTTAGTTACTACTTATGCTTAAGGCTTTTTCCGCCTTGTGTCTTTATTTGGCTCGAGTACTGTCTTACAGGCTCATTGGATTATTGCCTTAGATATAAATTAAGCATCACCTAGCAAATTAGTCCTGCAGGCACCAGTGCTAAGGGGGACTGGAAGTTCTTACTGTAGTCTCTAATCCAGCGTTTCTCAAACTGGGTTGCAAGCACCAGGGGGGTCGTGAGCAACTTGGGGGGGGGGGGTTGCAGCTGGATTGGGTTTTTCACTTGTGACCCCTCTCCCCCGGGCTGTGAAGAGCGGCAGGGCGGCGGAAGGCAGCTGCCAGCAAGCCGCACAGCGTGGCCGGGGCCATGGGACTTCAGGAGCGTGGCTCAGCTGCAGGAGGCGGCAAGGCAGCGGGAGAGTGGATGCGGAGCAGAAAAGAGGCACAGAGGAGAAAGAGATGGGGGAAAGGAGCCTGCAGGGGGGGAGGGCGTTAAGGACTGCACGTGCCATGAAGGAACCCCAGGAGGGCAAGGAGTCTGGTGAGAAGGGGGGGAGGAAGCGACCCAGGGCAGTGAGGGTGGGTGGCCACACAAATTCGTTTAGCATTTTAGGGGGTGGTGGTATCACGAATGTCGAGAACCCCTGCTGTAATCCATGTTCCAGCAATCACTTACATGAGTTTAACATCACATTTTTATGTATGTTTTACCCTAGAAATACACAAACCTTTTACTTTGGAAATAAATCTAAATGCCTAGTGTTCTGTTCATATTCTTTTGCACGGGTGTTGCAGTTTATTCATATTTAAGAGCTTCTGTTTTAATTTATTGCTCACCATTTTAGAGTTAGATGTTATCACTGACTTTTTAGCTGTTCTGTTCCCAGCACTTATCAGCTCAGCGGTATTGCTGGCTGGTTAGGGGCTAAGCTCACCACACCAGATTTAGTGGTTTTCTCTAGGAATGTCAACGTACAGACGACTACACGATTAACCAATAAGCCTCAAGTTATTGGTAAATCCTGTCGATTACACGCATTCTCCCCTCTCACCCGCTGTCTGTCAGAGGCAGCAAGGAGGGAGGAGGCGTTAGCTGATACCTATGGGAAGACAGCTTTTAAGTCAGCTTGTCACAAGAAGGGAGGTTCCAAAGAGGCTGCAGAAAGGCTGTTCTCAGTGGTGACAGATGGCAGAACAAGGAGCAAAGGTCTCAAGTTGCGGTGGGAGAGGTCCAGGTTGGATATTCGGAAAAACTATTTCCCTAGGCAGGTGGGGAAACACTGGGATGGGTTCCCTAGGGAGGTAGTGGAGTCTCCATCCCTAGAGGTGTTTAAGTGTTGGCTTGACACAGCCCTGGCCGGGTTGATTTAGTTGGGATTGGTCCTGCCTAGCGCAGGGGGCTGGACTTGATGACCTTCTGAGGTCTCTTCCAGCTCTGTGGTTCTAGGATTCTGAGAGAGCGTCTGCACTGGCATGTGCTTTTACGCAAGAGCATCCGTGCCAGTGTGGACACTCTCTTGCGCAATCAACTCCGATGGCCGTTTTAACCATCGGCCTTTCTTGCGCAAGAAATTCCTGTTACCTGTCCGCACTGGTCTGTGCCGGAAGGGCTCTTGTGCAAGAGGCTTCTTCCTGAGCAGGAGCATCCTAGTTCTTGCGCCAGGAGCCCTGGTTGTACACAGGAGAACGTCAGTTTCCTTGCGCAAGCACACACGGCCAGTGTAGACTGGCAGCAAGTTTCCGCGCAATAGCGGCTGCTTTGGCGTGAGATGGCGCCAGTGCAGAGACAGCCTCAGTGTTTTCAAACCGGATGCAGCTGAGGCAGCCCTCCCCCCCCACAACCCGCCTCACGCTGCCCCGCTGCACTTTGTAAGGCAGCAGCAGCAGCATCTGCCTGTCCCACACAAGCCCGCTGGGCAGTTGGGTGTCTGTGGGGGGGTATTTGGTGGGGGAGCTGACTGCTGGGGGTAGGGAGGAGCAGAGTGGGGGGGGTTGGCAGGTCCTGACGCCACAGGACAAGCCGGCTGGGCAGTTTGGTGGTGGTGGGGTCTCTGAGACGGGGGGGGGGGGGGCGAGGGGAGATGGGAAAGTAGCCGCGGTGGCTTGTGGGAAACGTTCCGTGCCCCAATCCGCAGCTCCCATGGGCTGTTCGATTGGGCGGGAGCAGCGGAAGTGACATCACAATCCAGCCACTGATCCAGGGGTTGGTCTCGCGCGGTGTCACGCCCAGTGTGAGCGATGCATCCTGGGAGTTGTAGTTCCCACAGTGCGGCCTCCCAGGGCGTGTCTCAGTGCGCCCCGCCCGCCCAGGCCGTCATAGCCACGCCCAGCGTGTACCAGCCTCTCCCCGCCCCCAACTGCATCGTAGGGCGCCCCCGCAGCGCTACTCAGGCCCCGCCCCTGTCTGCCCCCGCCCCGCGGTCCTCAGCCCCCCCCGCTCTGCACAGCCCCCCCCTCCCCCGAGCTGCATCCCCCTCCCCCACCTTCCACCCGACCTGCATCCCCTGCTCCATTCTACACCCCCACCCAACCTGCACCTGTTACCCCCCCCCCCCCAGGCCATTCTACACCCCCCACCCAACCTGCACCTGTTACCCCCCCCAGGCCATTTTACACCCCCCTCCCAACCTGCAAGCCCCTCCCCCGCCCCCAGGCCATTCTACACCCCCCACCCCAGTGCATGCTGAACCCCCCCTCCCCTGCCCTCCAGTCCATTCTACACCCCCCACACCCAGTGCATGCAACACACTCTGCCCCAGCTGCACTCCCCTCCCGCTCCCCCCAGTCCATTCAACACCCCCTCCCCCCCCCGCCCCCAGTCCTTTCAACACCCCCAGCGCAACCTGCACCCCTCTTCCCCAGTCCATTCAATACCCCCCTGCCCAGCCTGCACCCCCGTTACCCTACCCCCAGTCCATTCAATATCCTTAGCTCAACCTGCACCCTCCTCACACTCTCTGTGCACTCTACACCTCAACCCAACCTGCACCCCCATTCTTCTCACTCTCCAGTCCATTCAGCACCCCTAGTCCAACGTACACCCCCATTCTCCCGCTTCCCAGTCCAACCTGCATCCCTAGCCCGACCTGCCCCCCCTTCCTCTGCCCCCAGTGCTTCCCACGCCCCTTTTCACTCCACCCCCAATCCATCACACCCCCAGTCCAACAGCACCCCCACTCCTCCTACCGCAGCCTAACCTGCCCCCCCATTATCTGTGCTGCAGCCGAACCGGCACCTCCCTTCCCTCACTTCCCCAGTGCATTACAACACCCCCAAGCCAATCTTATCCCCCATGAGTGCCCTCCCTCGCTTCAACCATATTTTTATCCTTCGGGTCCCTCGCTTTCCTTCCTCTCCACAATGCCCAAACCAACATGTACCCTCTAGCCCCTTTCTCCATTCATGGGGTCTATCAGTCCCCCATTTTGCTCCTTGCAACACCCCCAAGCTCACCCCGACTTGCGCCCTATTCCTGCCCATCCCCCGTACGTGGGACCTCTCAGCTCCCTGTTGGCTTCCTTCCCAACCCACACACCCGCCTCGCACAACCCTGTCTCGCCAGGTCTGCGACCTTCCAGCCTCCCTTCTTCCTTCCTTCCCAACCCACACACCCCTGTCTCGCCAGGCCTGGAACCTGTCAGCCTCTGTTATTCCTTCGTCCGCGACCTCAAGTTGCACTCCTACCCCCTCAGTCCTCCTTCTTCCCAACACTGGCAGCCTGCTATATCCTTCCCTAATCTGCTCCCCGCACCGGTTCTCCCTCCATTCATGGGATCCCTTAAGCCCCAGCTCTCCCCAATTCCAATTATTGTTCCCCATGAACTTGCTGAGTTGACTTTGCCCGCCAACCAAGGGCCCTCAAACACTCCTCCATGCTATTCTTCAACTCTGGGACCTCTAAATCCCCCAAACTGTCAGTGTCCCTGGGATCCTCAGACCTCTCCCCTCCACAGTGCAGCCCCCAATACCATGTATTCAAGACAGTCATACTTAGGGGCTTCCGTTAAAAGTATTTCTGCAAAAGAGCGTCTAGATTGGCAGGGATGCTTTTGCACAAAAAGTGCTTTTACGCAAAAGCATCCGTGCGCAGCATAGACACGCTTTTGCGCAAGAAAGCTCCAATAGCCATTTTAGCCATCGGGGCTTTCTTGCAGAAAAAATTACGGTGCCTGTCTACACTGGCCTTGTTGTGCGAGTATTCCTGAGCAAGAGGGCTTATCCCTGAGCGGGAGCGTCAAAGTGTTTGCGCAAGAAGGACTGAATTCTTCCATTAGAATGTCAGTGCTCTTGCGCAAATTCAAGCGGCCAGTGTAGACAGCTGGGAAGTTTTTGCACAAGTGGCCGCTTTTGCGCAAAATCTTGCTAGTCTAGATGCGCCCACATAGAGACCAAAATAGGAAATGAACTTTTCCACTGATCAGCCCCTTTGAGACTCTATTCTTCGCAGTCCTGCTGTCTCCCTCCACAGGACATGGGCAGGTCTGCTGGGTGAACATCTCCACAGATGTGGTCTTGGGAGCCTTCAAAAAAGTAGGGGACAACTAGCAGTCGGTTTCATCACAGGCCATGAGCTTCCTTTTGGGTGCGAAGAATTCTGCTGGGTCTGCTCTGTAAGGAGACTATTTGGATGTGGACTCAAAGCGCTCTTCTCCAATGGTATTTCTGCAGTGCCAGGGAGAGGGGGAGTGGGAGGGTAGAAGACAGCAGCATAATTTAGATGTGAGAAGAGGTTACGCGACATTACGGACTGAGATGCCAACGTACTCCCTTTTACGTTGTCAGGTGTACTGGTTTCCCTGGTACAGGGAGACTGAAAAGTAAGTTGCTTGGTTGGTTTTCCCCCTTTGGTTGGCAGGCATTCCAGGTGAGCATCTCCACGGGTTAAAGGCTCAGGAGCCAACGGGAATTCTGCAGGTACACCAGTCGCGCAAGGGAGAGCGGTGGTGCGTCATGGCTGACTGACTCAGTATTCTTGTAGAGGGCCCGATACAGAGGGCGGGGGGGGAAACGGCTAAAGGATAGAACTCTTGCAGCCACAGACCTTAGTGAGTGGGAGCTAACGCTGGGCTTTTTCGGCCACCCTTGCAGAGGAATCAGTGCGGGGCCGTGGGCTGAGAAGATACCGTCCGAGATGGACTTGAGCTGCCTGGACATGATTCTCGGAACACGTGAAGGGTCCTCAGCGTTCGGCCTTCCCATGGCTCTGTGTGAGTAAGAGGTGCGTGCTTTGAAATCTTCAAGCGTCCTGGCAGTATGTTTCTTCTGAGGCAGAGAGCTTCCTGCTGGGGCACGGAGCCTGGTGGCTTGGGGACTGGTGAAGGGGCAGTAGGCGGTTCAAGAGAGCGTGGATAGAGATTCAAGGCCTCCTTTCACTCCCCGTTCCTGTAGTGGCAACGAGACGTGGTGGCCGATGGTGGGAGGCTGCGGTGCGATGGTGGGAGGAGAAGCGATGCCGCGTCCTTGCGGACTGAAACGCTAAGTTGTTTGTTTGTTTTTTCCCCTCTGCTGTGTTCGGTAGCGAGCGATAAGAAGTCAACCCTCCCGGTGTCCTCCCGTCTGGGGACGGAACAGAAACGAGAACAGCGAGCTCGGAAGCTTGGTTGAAGCGAGGCGAGAACCGTCCGGCTGGGAGCGGAGCAGCCATCGCTGACAGGGAGATAAGTGTCGGGTCTGGAAACCTCTCGGCTTACGGCCCACTCGGGTCTAGGAAGGGAAGTCACGTTTGCTTAGACAGCGAGTCCGAGCGGAGGTTCCCGAGGTGCTTCCTTGGTAGTGGGAGAAACAGGGCTCCCGTTTGTCAGGGGTGCTGGTTTCTCTGGAACATGGCGTCCTTCTCAGCCGACGCTTGGCTCGAGGAGGAAGACGCAAGGTGGTAAGGTTTCTGGCTACCTCTCATGTGTTTCTCTC
Source organism: Pelodiscus sinensis (assembly GCF_052426305.1). Lineage (NCBI taxonomy): Eukaryota > Metazoa > Chordata > Testudines > Trionychidae > Pelodiscus > Pelodiscus sinensis. The sequence goes on along the minus strand of NC_143064.1, from coordinate 61,847 downwards.
TTGTTGCTCTCTCGTATTGGCCAATACGTTCTGTCTGTCTGTTTTCTTCTGTGTCTTTGTCCTTGCTCTGCTTCTGCCGTGTCCTTGTACAGCACACTTGCAGGCATTCCAGGTGAGCATCTCCACGGGTTAAGGGCTCAGGAGCCAATGGGAATTCTGCAGGTACGCCAGTTGCGCAAGGGAGAGCGGTGGTGCGTCATGGCTGACTGACTCAGTGTTCTTGTAGAGGGCCCGATACAGAGGGTGGGGGGGGGGGGGAAAGGGCTAAAGGATAGAACTCTTGCAGCCACAGACCTTAGCGAGTGAGAGCTCACACGGGTTTTTTTTTGCCGCCCTTGCAGAGGAATCAGTGCGGGTCCGTGGGCTGACAAGATACCGTCCGAGATGGACTTGAGCTGCCTGGACGTGATTCTCGGGACAGGTGAAGGGTCCTCAGCGTTCGCTCTTCCCATGGCTCTGTGTGAGTAAGAGGTGCGTGCTTTGAAATCTTCAAGCATCCTGGCAGTAGGTTTCTTCTGAGGCAGAGAGCTTCCTGCTGGGGCACGGAGCCTGGTGGCTTGGGGACTGGTGAAGGGGCAGTAGGCGGTTCAACAGAGCGTGGATAGAGATTCAAGGCCTCCTTTCTCTCCGCGTTCCTGTAGTCGCAGCGGGAGGGGGTGGCCGATGGTGGGAGGCTGCGGTGCGATGGGGGGAAGAGAAGCGATGCTGCGTCCTTGCGGACTGAAACGCTAAGTTGTTTGGTTGGTTTACCCCCCTCTGCTGTGTTCGTTAGCGAGCGATAAGAAGTCAACCCTCCCGGTGTCCTCCCGTCTGGGGACGGAACGGAAACGAGAACAGCGAGCTTGGGAGCTTGGCCGAAGCGAGGCGAGAACCGTCCGGGAGCTTGGTCAAAGCGAGGCGAGAACCGTCCTGCTGGGAGCGCAGCAGCCATCGCTGTCTCGGAGATAAGTGTCCGGTCTGGAAATCTCTCGGCTTAAGGCCTCCTCGGCCCTGGGAAGGGAACTCACGTTTTCTTAGACATGGAGTCTGAGCGGAGGTTCCCGAGGTGCTTCCTCGCTGGCGGGAGAAACAGGGCTCCCATTTGTCAGGGGTGCTGGTTTCTCTGGAACATGGCGTCCTTCTCAGCAGACGCTTGGCTCGAGGAGGAAGACGCAAGGTGGTAAGGTTTCTGGCTGCCTCTCATGTGTTTCTCTCTTGTTGCTCTCTCGTATTGGCCAATACGTCCTGTCTGTCTGTTTCTTTCTGTGTCTTTGTCCTTGCTCTGCTTCTGCCGTGTCCTTGTACAGCACACTTGCAGGCATTCCAGGGAGCATCTCCAAGGGTTAAGGGCTCAGGAGCCAACGGGAATTCTGCAGGTTCGCCAGTCGCGCAAGGGAGAGCGGTGGTGCGTCATGGCTGACTGACTCAGTGTTCTTGTAGAGGACCCGATACATAGGCGAGGGGGGGGGGGAGGGCTAAAGGATAGAATTCTCACAGCCACAGACCTTAGTGAGTGAGAGCTAACGCTGGGCTTTTTTGGCCACCCTTGCAGAGGAATCAGTGCGGGTCCGTCGGCTGACAAGATACCGTCCGAGATGGACTTGAGCTGCCTGGACGTGATTCTCTGAACACGTGAAGGGTCCTCAGCGTTCGGCCTTCCCATGGCTCTGTGTGAGTAAGAGGTGCGTGCTTTGAAATCTTCAAGCGTCCTGGCAGTATGTTTCTTCTGAGGCAGAGGGCTTCCTGCTGGGGCATGGAGCCTGGTGGCTTGGGGACTGGTGAAGGGGCAGTAGGCGGTTCAACAGAGCGCGGATAGATATTCAAGGCCTCCGTTCTCCCCGCGTTCCTGGAGTGGCAGCGGGAGGGGGTGGCCGATGGTGGGAGGAGAAGCGATGCCGCGTCCTTGCGGACTGAAACGCTAAGTTGTTTGTTTGTTTTTTCCCCTCTGCTGTGTTCGGTAGCGAGCGATAAGAAGTCAACCCTCCCGGTGTCCTCCCGTCTGGGGATGGAACGGAAACGAGAACAGCGAGCTCGGGAGCTTGGTCGAAGCGAGGCGAGAACCGTCCGGCTGGGAGCGGAGCAGCCATCGCTGACCGGGAGATAAGTGTCGGGTCTGGAAATCTCTCGGCTTACGGCCCACTCGGGTCTAGGAAGGGAAGTCACGTTTGCTTAGACAGCGAGTCCGAGCGGAGGTTCCCGAGGTGCTTCCTTGGTAGCTCCCGTTTGTCAGGGCTCCCGTTTGTCAGGGGTGCTGGTTTCTCTGGAACACGGTGTCCTTCTCAGCAGAAGCTTGGCTCGAGGAGGAAGACGCAAGGTGGTAAGGTTTCTGACTGCCTCTTCTGTGTTTCTCTCTTGTTGCTCTCTCGTATTGGCCAATACGTTCTGTCTGTCTGTTTCTGTCTGTGTCTTTGTCCTTGCTCTGCTTCTGCCGTGTCCTTGTACAGCACACTTGCAGGCATTCCAGGTGAGCATCTTCAAGGGTTAAGGGCTCAGGAGCCAACAGGAATTCTGCAGGTACGCCAGTCGCGCAAGGGAGAGCGGTGGTGCGTCATGGCTTACTGACTCAGTGTTCTCGTAGAGGGCCCGATACATAGGCGAGAGGGGGGGGGAAAGGGCTAAAGGATAGAATTCTCACAGCCACAAACCTTAGTGAGTGGGAACTAACGCTGGGCTTTTTCGGCCACCCTTGCAGAGGAATCAGTGCGGGGCCGTGGGCTGAGAAGATACCGTCCGAGATGGACTTGAGCTGCCTGGACGTGATTCTCGGAACACGTGAAGGGTCCTCAGCGTTCGGCCTTCCCATGGCTCTGTGTGAGTAAGAGGTGCGTGCTTTGAAATCTTCAAGCGTCCTGGCAGTATGTTTCTTCTGAGGCAGAGAGCTTCCTGCTGGGGCACGGAGCCTGGTGGCTTGGGGACTGGTGAAGGGGCAGTAGGCGGTTCAACAGAGCGTGGATAGAGATTCAAGGCCTCCTTTCACTCCCCGTTCCTGTAGTGGCAACGAGAGGTAGTGGCCGATGGTGGGAGGCTGCGGTGCGATGGTGGGAGGAGAAGCGATGCCGCGTCCTTGCAGACTGAAACGCTAAGTTGTTTGTTTGTTTTTTCCCCTCTGCTGTGTTCGGTAGCGAGCGATAAGAAGTCAACCCTCCCGGTGTCCTCCCGTCTGGGGACGGAACAGAAACGAGAACAGCGAGCTCGGAAGCTTGGTCGAAGCGAGGCGAGAACCGTCCGGCTGGGAGCGGAGCAGCCATCGCTGACCGGGAGATAAGTGTCGGGTCTGGAAACCTCTCGGCTTACGGCCCACTCGGGTCTAGGAAGGGAAGTCACGTTTGCTTAGACAGCGAGTCCGAGCGGAGGTTCCCGAGGTGCTTCCTTGGTAGCTCCAGTTTGTCAGGGAATCGGTTTGTCACGGGTGTTGGTTTCTCTGGAACACGGTGTCCTTCTCAGCAGACGCTTGGCTCGAGGAGGAAGACGCAAGGTGGTAAGGTTTCTGACTGCCTCTTCTGTGTTTCTCTCTTGTTGCTCTCTCGTATTGGCCAATACGTTCTGTCTGTCTGTTTCTGTCTGTGTCTTTGTCCTTGCTCTGCTTCTGCCGTGTCCTTGTACAGCACACTTGCAGGCATTCCAGGTGAGCATCTTCAAGGGTTAAGGGCTCAGGAGCCAACAGGAATTCTGCAGGTACGCCAGTCGCGCAAGGGAGAGCGGTGGTGCGTCATGGCTTACTGACTCAGTGTTCTCGTAGAGGGCCCGATACATAGGCGAGAGGGGGGGAAAGGGCTAAAGGATAGAATTCTCACAGCCACAAACCTTAGTGAGTGGGAACTAACGCTGGGCTTTTTCGGCCACCCTTGCAGAGGAATCAGTGCGGGGCCGTGGGCTGAGAAGATACCGTCCGAGATGGACTTGAGCTGCCTGGACGTGATTCTCGGAACACGTGAAGGGTCCTCAGCGTTCGGCCTTCCCATGGCTCTGTGTGAGTAAGAGGTGCGTGCTTTGAAATCTTCAAGCGTCCTGGCAGTATGTTTCTTCTGAGGCAGAGAGCTTCCTGCTGGGGCATGGAGCCTGGTGGCTTGGGGACTGGTGAAGGGGCAGTAGGCGGTTCAACAGAGCGTGGATAGAGATTCAAGGCCTCCTTTCACTCCCCGTTCCTGTAGTGGCAACGAGAGGTAGTGGCCGATGGTGGGAGGCTGCGGTGCGATGGTGGGAGGAGAAGCGATGCCGCGTCCTTGCGGACTGAAACGCTAAGTTGTTTGTTTGTTTTTTCCCCTCTGCTGTGTTCGGTAGCGAGCGATAAGAAGTCAACCCTCCCGGTGTCCTCCCGTCTGGGGACGGAACAGAAACGAGAACAGCGAGCTCGGAAGCTTGGTCGAAGCGAGGCGAGAACCGTCCGGCTGGGAGCGGAGCAGCCATCGCTGACCGGGAGATAAGTGTCGGGTCTGGAAACCTCTCGGCTTACGGCCCACTCGGGTCTAGGAAGGGAAGTCACGTTTGCTTAGACAGCGAGTCCGAGCGGAGGTTCCCGAGGTGCTTCCTTGGTAGCTCCAGTTTGTCAGGGAATCGGTTTGTCACGGGTGTTGGTTTCTCTGGAACACGGTGTCCTTCTCAGCAGACGCTTGGCTCGAGGAGGAAGACGCAAGGTGGTAAGGTTTCTGACTGCCTCTTCTGTGTTTCTCTCTTGTTGCTCTCTCGTATTGGCCAATACGTTCTGTCTGTCTGTTTCTGTCTGTGTCTTTGTCCTTGCTCTCCTTCTGCCGTGTCCTTGTATAGCACACGTGCAGGCATTCCAGGTGAGCATCTCCACGGGTTAAGGGCTCAGGAGCCAATGGGAATTCTGCAGGTACGCCAGTTGCGCAAGGGAGAGCGGTGGTGCGTCATGGCTGACTGACTCAGTGTTCTTGTGGAGGGCCCGATACAGAGGGTGGGGGGCGGGGGGAAAGGGCTAAAGAATAGAACTCTTGCAGCCACAGACCTTAGCGAGTGAGAGCTCACACGGGTTTTTTTTGCCGCCCTTGCAGAGGAATCAGTGCGGGCCCGTGGGCGGAAAAGAAACCATCCGAGATCGACTTGAGCTGCCTGGACGTGATTCTCGGGACAGGTGAAGGATCCTCAGCGTTCGCTCTTCCCATGGCTCTGTGTGAGTAAGAGGTGCGTGCTTTGAAATATTCAAGCATCCTGGCAGTAGGTTTCATCTGAGGCAGAGAGCTTCCTGCTGGGGCACGGAGCCTGGTGGCTTGGGGACTGGTGAAGGGGCAGTAGGCGGTTCAAGAGCGCGTGGATAGAGATTCAAGGACTCCTTTCTCTCCGCGTTCCTGTAGTCGCAGCGGGAGGGGGTGGCCGATGGTGGGAGGCTGCGGTGCGATGGGGGGAGGAGAAGCGATGCTGCGTCCTTGCGAACTGAAACGCTAAGTTGCTTGGTTGGTTTACCCCCCTCTGCTGTGTTCGTTAGCGAGCGATAAGAAGTCAACCCTCCCGGTGTCCTCCCGTCTGGGGACGGAACGGAAACGAGAACAGCGAGCTCGGGAGCTTGGTCGAAGCGAGGCGAGAACCGTCCTGCTGGGAGCGCAGCAGCCGTCACTGTCTCGGAGATAAGTGTCCGGTCTGGAAATCTCTCGGCTTAAGGCCTACTCGGCCCTGGGAAGGGAACTCACGTTTTCTTAGACATGGAGTCCGAGCGGAGGTTCCCGAGGTGCTTCCTCGATGGTGGGAGAAACAGGGCTCCCGTTTGTCAGGGGTGCTGGTTTCTCTGGAACATGGCGTCCTTCTCAGCAGACGTTTGGCTCGAGGGGGAAGACGCAAGGTGGTAAGGTTTCCGGCTGCCTCTCATGTGTTTTTCTCTTGTTGCTCTCTCGTATTGGCCAATACGTTCTGTCTGTCTGTTTCTGTCTGTGTCTTTGTCCTTGCTCTGCTTCTGCCGTGTCCTTGTATAGCTCACGTGCAGGCATTCCAGGTGAGCATCTCCAAGGGTTAAGGGCTCAGGAGCCAACGGGAATTCTGCAGGTACACCAGTCGCGCAAGGGAGAGCGGTGGTGCGTCATGGCTGACTGACTCAGTGTTCTTGTAGAGGGCCCGATACAGAGGGCGGGGGGGGAAAGGGCTAAAGGATAGAACTCTTGCAGCCACAGACCTTAGTGAGTGGGAGCTAACGCTGGGCTTTTTTGGCCACCCTTGCAGAGGAATCAGTGCGGGGCCGTCGGCTGAGAAGATACCGTCCGAGATGGACTTGAGCTGCCTGGACGTGATTCTCGGAACACGTGAAGGGTCCTCAGCGTTCGGCCTTCCCATGGCTCTGTGTGAGTAAGAGGTGCGTGCTTTGAAATCTTCAAGCGTCCTGGCAGTATGTTTCTTCTGAGGCAGAGAGCTTCCTGCTGGGGCACGGAGCCTGGTGGCTTGGGGACTGGTGAAGGGGCAGTAGGCGGTTCAACAGAGCGTGGATAGAGATTCAAGGCCTCCTTTCACTCCCCGTTCCTGTAGTGGCAACGAGAGGTGGTGGCCGATGGTGGGAGGCTGCGGTGCGATGGTGGGAGGAGAAGCGATGCCGCGTCCTTGTGGACTGAAACGTTTGTTTTTTCCCCTCTGCTGTGTTCGGTAGCGAGCGATAAGAAGTCAACCCTCCCGGTGTCCTCCCGTCTGGGGACGGAACAGAAACGAGAACAGCGAGCTCGGAAGCTTGGTCGAAGCGAGGCGAGAACCGTCCGGCTGGGAGCGGAGCAGCCATCGCTGACAGGGAGATAAGTGTCGGGTCTGGAAACCTCTCGGCTTACGGCCCACTCGGGTCTAGGAAGGGAACTCACGTTTTCTTAGACATGGAGTCCAAGCGGAGGTTCCCGAGGTGCTTCCTCGATGGTGGGAGAAACAGGGCTCCCGTTTGTCAGGGGTGCTGGTTTCTCTAGAACATGGCGTCCTTCTCAGCAGACGCTTGGCTCGAGGAGGAAGACGCAAGGTGGTAAGGTTTCTGGCTGCCTCTCATGTGTTTCTCTCTTGTTGCTCTCTCGTATTGGCCAATACGTCCTGTCTGTCTGTTTCTTTCTGTGTCTTTGTCCTTGCTCTGCTTCTGCCGTGTCCTTGTACAGCACACTTGCAGGCATTCCAGGTGAGCATCTCCACGGGTTAAGGGCTCAGGAGCCAATGGGAATTCTGCAGGTACGCCAGTTGCGCAAGGGAGAGCGGTGGTGCGTCATGGCTGACTGACTCAGTGTTCTTGTGGAGGGCCCGATACAGAGGGTGGGGGGCGGGGGGGAAAGGGCTAAAGAATAGAACTCTTGCAGCCACAGACCTTAGCGAGTGAGAGCTCACACGGGTTTTTTTTTGCCGCCCTTGCAGAGGAATCAGTGCGGGCCCGTGGGCGGAAAAGAAACCATCCGAGATCGACTTGAGCTGCCTGGACGTGATTCTCGGGACAGGTGAAGGATCCTCAGCGTTCGCTCTTCCCATGGCTCTGTGTGAGTAAGAGGTGCGTGCTTTGAAATATTCAAGCATCCTGGCAGTAGGTTTCATCTGAGGCAGAGAGCTTCCTGCTGGGGCACGGAGCCTGGTGGCTTGGGGACTGGTGAAGGGGCAGTAGGCGGTTCAAGAGCGCGTGGATAGAGATTCAAGGACTCCTTTCTCTCCGCGTTCCTGTAGTCGCAGCGGGAGGGGGTGGCCGATGGTGGGAGGCTGCGGTGCGATGGGGGGAAGAGAAGCGATGCTGCGTCCTTGCGAACTGAAACGCTAAGTTGCTTGGTTGGTTTACCCCCCTCTGCTGTGTTCGTTAGCGAGCGATAAGAAGTCAACCCTCCCGGTGTCCTCCCGTCTGGGGACGGAACGGAAACGAGAACAGCGAGCTTGGGAGCTTGGCCGAAGCGAGGCGAGAACCGTCCGGGAGCTTGGTCAAAGCGAGGCGAGAACCGTCCTGCTGGGAGCGCAGCAGCCATCGCTGTCTCGGAGATAAGTGTCCGGTCTGGAAATCTCTCGGCTTAAGGCCTCCTCGGCCCTGGGAAGGGAACTCACGTTTTCTTAGACATGGAGTCTGAGCGGAGGTTCCCGAGGTGCTTCCTCGCTGGCGGGAGAAACAGGGCTCCCATTTGTCAGGGGTGCTGGTTTCTCTGGAACATGGCGTCCTTCTCAGCAGACGCTTGGCTCGAGGAGGAAGACGCAAGGTGGTAAGGTTTCTGACTGCCTCTCATGTGTTTCTCTCTTGTTGCTCTCTCGTATTGGCCAATACGTCCTGTCTGTCTGTTTCTTTCTGTGTCTTTGTCCTTGCTCTGCTTCTGCCGTGTCCTTGTACAGCACACTTGCAGGCATTCCAGGGAGCATCTCCAAGGGTTAAGGGCTCAGGAGCCAACGGGAATTCTGCAGGTTCGCCAGTTGCGCAAGGGAGAGCGGTGGTGCGTCATGGCTGACTGACTCAGTGTTCTTGTGGAGGGCCCGATACAGAGGGTGGGGGGCGGGGGGGAAAGGGCTAAAGAATAGAACTCTTGCAGCCACAGACCTTAGCGAGTGAGAGCTCACACGGGTTTTTTTTTGCCGCCCTTGCAGAGGAATCAGTGCGGGCCCGTGGGCGGAAAAGAAACCATCCGAGATCGACTTGAGCTGCCTGGACGTGATTCTCGGGACAGGTGAAGGATCCTCAGCGTTCGCTCTTCCCATGGCTCTGTGTGAGTAAGAGGTGCGTGCTTTGAAATATTCAAGCATCCTGGCAGTAGGTTTCTTCTGAGGCAGAGAGCTTCCTGCTGGGGCACGGAGCCTGGTGGCTTGGGGACTGGTGAAGGGGCAGTAGGCGGTTCAAGAGCGCGTGGATAGAGATTCAAGGACTCCTTTCTCTCCGCGTTCCTGTAGTGGCAGCGGGAGGGGGTGGCCGATGGTGGGAGGCTGCGGTGCGATGGGGGGAGGAGAAGCGATGCTGCGTCCTTGCGAACTGAAACGCTAAGTTGCTTGTTTGGTTTACCCCCCTCTGCTGTGTTCGTTAGCGAGCGATAAGAAGTCAACCCTCCCGGTGTCCTCCCGTCTGGGGACGGAACGGAAACGAGAACAGCGAGCTCGGGAGCTTGGTCGAAGCGAGGCGAGAACCGTCCGGCTGGGAGCGCAGCAGCCGTCGCTGACCGGGAGATAAGTGTCCGGTCTGGAAATCTCTCGGCTTACGGCCTACTCGGGTCTAGGAAGGGAACTCACGTTTTCTTAGACATGGAGTCCGAGCGGAGGTTCCCGAGGTGCTTCCTCGATGGTGGGAGAAACAGGGCTCCCGTTTGTCAGGGGTGCTGGTTTCTCTGGAACACGGCGTCCTTCTCAGCAGACGTTTGGCTCGAGGGGGAAGACGCAAGGTGGTAAGGTTTCCGGCTGCCTCTCATGTGTTTTTCTCTTGTTGCTCTCTCGTATTGGCCAATACGTTCTGTCTGTCTGTTTCTGTCTGTGTCTTTGTCCTTGCTCTGCTTCTGCCGTGTCCTTGTATAGCTCACGTGCAGGCATTCCAGGTGAGCATCTCCAAGGGTTAAGGGCTCAGGAGCCAACGGGAATTCTGCAGGTACACCAGTCGCGCAAGGGAGAGCGGTGGTGCGTCATGGCTGACTGACTCAGTGTTCTTGTAGAGGGCCCGATACAGAGGGCGGGGGGGGAAAGGGCTAAAGGATAGAACTCTTGCAGCCACAGACCTTAGTGAGTGGGAGCTAACGCTGGGCTTTTTTGGCCACCCTTGCAGAGGAATCAGTGCGGGGCCGTCGGCTGAGAAGATACCGTCCGAGATGGACTTGAGCTGCCTGGACGTGATTCTCGGAACACGTGAAGGGTCCTCAGCGTTCGGCCTTCCCATGGCTCTGTGTGAGTAAGAGGTGCGTGCTTTGAAATCTTCAAGCGTCCTGGCAGTATGTTTCTTCTGAGGCAGAGAGCTTCCTGCTGGGGCACGGAGCCTGGTGGCTTGGGGACTGGTGAAGGGGCAGTAGGCGGTTCAACAGAGCGTGGATAGAGATTCAAGGCCTCCTTTCACTCCCCGTTCCTGTAGTGGCAACGAGAGGTGGTGGCCGATGGTGGGAGGCTGCGGTGCGATGGTGGGAGGAGAAGCGATGCCGCGTCCTTGTGGACTGAAACGTTTGTTTTTTCCCCTCTGCTGTGTTCGGTAGCGAGCGATAAGAAGTCAACCCTCCCGGTGTCCTCCCGTCTGGGGACGGAACAGAAACGAGAACAGCGAGCTCGGAAGCTTGGTCGAAGCGAGGCGAGAACCGTCCGGCTGGGAGCGGAGCAGCCATCGCTGACAGGGAGATAAGTGTCGGGTCTGGAAACCTCTCGGCTTACGGCCCACTCGGGTCTAGGAAGGGAACTCACGTTTTCTTAGACATGGAGTCCAAGCGGAGGTTCCCGAGGTGCTTCCTTGGTGGTGGGAGAAACAGGGCTCCCGTTTGTCAGGGGTGCTGGTTTCTCTAGAACATGGCGTCCTTCTCAGCAGACGCTTGGCTCGAGGAGGAAGACGCAAGGTGGTAAGGTTTCTGACTGCCTCTCATGTGTTTCTCTCTTGTTGCTCTCTCGTATTGGCCAATACGTCCTGTCTGTCTGTTTCTTTCTGTGTCTTTGTCCTTGCTCTGCTTCTGCCGTGTCCTTGTACAGCACACTTGCAGGCATTCCAGGTGAGCATCTCCACGGGTTAAGGGCTCAGGAGCCAATGGGAATTCTGCAGGTACGCCAGTTGCGCAAGGGAGAGCGGTGGTGCGTCATGGCTGACTGACTCAGTGTTCTTGTAGAGGGCCCGATACAGAGGGTGGGGGGCGGGGGGAAAGGGCTAAAGGATAGAACTCTTGCAGCCACAGACCTTAGCGAGTGAGAGCTCACACGGGTTTTTTTTTGCCGCCCTTGCAGAGGAATCAGTGCGGGGCCGTGGGCGGAGAAGAAACCATCCGAGATCGACTTGAGCTGCCTGGACGTGATTCTCGGGACAGGTGAAGGATCCTCAGCGTTCGCTCTTCCCATGGCTCTGTGTGAGTAAGAGGTGCGTGCTTTGAAATATTCAAGCATCCTGGCAGTAGGTTTCATCTGAGGCAGAGAGCTTCCTGCTGGGGCACGGAGCCTGGTGGCTTGGGGACTGGTGAAGGGGCAGTAGGCGGTTCAAGAGCGCGTGGATAGAGATTCAAGGACTCCTTTCTCTCCGCGTTCCTGTAGTCGCAGCGGGAGGGGGTGGCCGATGGTGGGAGGCTGCGGTGCGATGGGGGGAGGAGAAGCGATGCTGCGTCCTTGCGAACTGAAACGCTAAGTTGCTTGGTTGGTTTACCCCCCTCTGCTGTGTTCGTTAGCGAGCGATAAGAAGTCAACCCTCCCGGTGTCCTCCCGTCTGGGGACGGAACGGAAACGAGAACAGCGAGCTTGGGAGCTTGGCCGAAGCGAGGCGAGAACCGTCCGGGAGCTTGGTCAAAGCGAGGCGAGAACCGTCCTGCTGGGAGCGCAGCAGCCATCGCTGTCTCGGAGATAAGTGTCCGGTCTGGAAATCTCTCGGCTTAAGGCCTCCTCGGCCCTGGGAAGGGAACTCACGTTTTCTTAGACATGGAGTCTGAGCGGAGGTTCCCGAGGTGCTTCCTCGCTGGCGGGAGAAACAGGGCTCCCATTTGTCAGGGGTGCTGGTTTCTCTGGAACATGGCGTCCTTCTCAGCAGACGCTTGGCTCGAGGAGGAAGACGCAAGGTGGTAAGGTTTCTGGCTGCCTCTCATGTGTTTCTCTCTTGTTGCTCTCTCGTATTGGCCAATACGTCCTGTCTGTCTGTTTCTTTCTGTGTCTTTGTCCTTGCTCTGCTTCTGCCGTGTCCTTGTACAGCACACTTGCAGGCATTCCAGGGAGCATCTCCAAGGGTTAAGGGCTCAGGAGCCAACGGGAATTCTGCAGGTTCGCCAGTCGCGCAAGGGAGAGCGGTGGTGCGTCATGGCTGACTGACTCAGTGTTCTTGTAGAGGACCCGATACATAGGCGAGGGGGGGGGAAGGGCTAAAGGATAGAATTCTCACAGCCACAGACCTTAGTGAGTGAGAGCTAACGCTGGGCTTTTTTGGCCACCCTTGCAGAGGAATCAGTGCGGGTCCGTCGGCTGACAAGATACCGTCCGAGATGGACTTGAGCTGCCTGGACGTGATTCTCTGAACACGTGAAGGGTCCTCAGCGTTCGGCCTTCCCATGGCTCTGTGTGAGTAAGAGGTGCGTGCTTTGAAATCTTCAAGCGTCCTGGCAGTATGTTTCTTCTGAGGCAGAGGGCTTCCTGCTGGGGCATGGAGCCTGGTGGCTTGGGGACTGGTGAAGGGGCAGTAGGCGGTTCAACAGAGCGCGGATAGAGATTCAAGGCCTCCGTTCTCTCCGCGTTCCTGGAGTGGCAGCGGGAGGGGGTGGCCGATGGTGGGAGGAGAAGCGATGCCGCGTCCTTGCGGACTGAAAAGCTAAGTTGTTTGTTTGTTTTTTCCCCTCTGCTGTGTTCGGTAGCGAGCGATAGGAAGTCAAACCTCCCGGTGTCGTCCTGTCCGGGGATGGAACGGAAACGAGAACAGCGAGCTCGGGAGCTTGGTCGAAGCGAGGCGAGAACCGTCCGGCTGGGAGCGGAGCAGCCATCGCTGACCGGGAGATAAGTGTCGGGTCTGGAAATCTATCGGCTTACGGCCCACTCGGGTCTAGGAAGGGAAGTCACGTTTGCTTAGACAGCGAGTCCGAGCGGAGGTTCCCGAGGTGCTTCCTTGGTAGCTCCCGTTTGTCAGGGCTTCCGTTTGTCACGGGTGCTGGTTTCTCTGGAACACGGTGTCCTTCTCAGCAGAAACTTGGCTCGAGGAGGAAGACGCAAGGTGGTAAGGTTTCTGACTGCCTCTTATGTGTTTCTCTCTTGTTGCTCTCTCGTATTGGCCAATACGTTCTGTCTGTCTGTTTCTGTCTGTGTCTTTGTCCTTGCTCTGCTTCTGCCGTGTCCTTGTACAGCACACTTGCAGGCATTCCAGGTGAGCATCTTCAAGGGTTAAGAGCTCAGGAGCCAACGGGAATTCTGCAGGTACGCCAGTCGCGCAAGGGAGAGCGGTGGTGCGTCATGGCTAACTGACTCAGTGTTCTCGTAGAGGGCCCGATACATAGGCGAGAGGGGGGGAAAGGGCTAAAGGATAGAATTCTCACAGCCACAAACCTTAGTGAGTGGGAACTAACGCTGGGCTTTTTCGGCCACCCTTGCAGAGGAATCAGTGCGGGGCCGTGGGCTGAGAAGATACCGTCCGAGATGGACTTGAGCTGCCTGGACGTGATTCTCGGAACACGTGAAGGGTCCTCAGCGTTCGGCCTTCCCATGGCTCTGTGTGAGTAAGAGGTGCGTGCTTTGAAATCTTCAAGCGTCCTGGCAGTATGTTTCTTCTGAGACAGAGAGCTTCCTGCTGGGGCACGGAGCCTGGTGGCTTGGGGACTGGTGAAGGGGCAGTAGGCGGTTCAACAGAGCGTGGATAGAGATTCAAGGCCTCCTTTCACTCCCCGTTCCTGTAGTGGCAACGAGAGGTAGTGGCCGATGGTGGGAGGCTGCGGTGCGATGGAGGGAGGAGAAGCGATGCCGCGTCCTTGCGGACTGAAATGCTAAGTTGTTTGTTTGTTTTTTCCCCTCTGCTGTGTTCGGTAGCGAGCGATAAGAAGTCAACCCTCCCGGTGTCCTCCCGTCTGGGGACGGAACAGAAACGAGAACAGCGAGCTCGGAAGCTTGGTCGAAGCGAGGCGAGAACCGTCCGGCTGGGAGCGGAGCAGCCATCGCTGACCGGGAGATAAGTGTCGGGTCTGGAAACCTCTCGGCTTACGGCCCACTCTGGTCTAGGAAGGGAAGTCACGTTTGCTTAGACAGCGAGTCCGAGCAGAGGTTCCCGAGGTGCTTCCTTGGTAGCTCCAGTTTGTCAGGGAATCGGTTTGTCACGGGTGTTGGTTTCTCTGGAACACGGTGTCCTTCTCAGCAGACGCTTGGCTCGAGGAGGAAGACGCAAGGTGGTAAGGTTTCTGACTGCCTCTTCTGTGTTTCTCTCTTGTTGCTCTCTCGTATTGGCCAATACGTTCTGTCTGTCTGTTTCTGTCTGTGTCTTTGTCCTTGCTCTGCTTCTGTCGTGTCCTTGTACAGCACACTTGCAGGCATTCCAGGTGAGCATCTTCAAGGGTTAAGGGCTCAGGAGCCAACAGGAATTCTGCAGGTACGCCAGTCGCGCAAGGGAGAGCGGTGGTGCGTCATGGCTTACTGACTCAGTGTTCTCGTAGAGGACCCGATACATAGGCGAGGGGGGGGGGGGAAGGGCTAAAGGATAGAATTCTCACAGCCACAGACCTTAGTGAGTGAGAGCTAATGCTGGGCTTTTTTGGCCACCCTTGCAGAGGAATCAGTGCGGGTCCGTCGGCTGACAAGATACCGTCCGAGATGGACTTGAGCTGCCTGGACGTGATTCTCGGAACACGTGAAGGGTCCTCAGCGTTCGGCCTTCCCATGGCTCTGTGTGAGTAAGAGGTGCGTGCTTTGAAATCTTCAAGCGTCCTGGCAGTATGTTTCTTCTGAGGCAGAGAGCTTCCTGCTGGGGCACGGAGCCTGGTGGCTTGGGGACTGGTGAAGGGGCAGTAGGCGGTTCAAGAGAGCGTGGATAGAGATTCAAGGCCTCCTTTCACTCCCCGTTCCTGTAGTGGCAACGAGACGTGGTGGCCGATGGTGGGAGGCTGCGGTGCGATGGTGGGAGGAGAAGCGATGCCGCGTCCTTGCGGACTGAAACGCTAAGTTGTTTGTTTGTTTTTTCCCCTCTGCTGTGTTCGGTAGCGAGCGATAAGAAGTCAACCCTCCCGGTGTCCTCCCGTCTGGGGACGGAACAGAAACGAGAACAGCGAGCTCGGAAGCTTGGTCGAAGCGAGGCGAGAACCGTCCGGCTGGGAGCGGAGCAGCCATCGCTGACCGGGAGATAAGTGTCGGGTCTGGACACCTCTCAGCTTACGGCCCACTCGGGTCTAGGAAGGGAAGTCACGTTTGCTTAGACAGCGAGTCCGAGCGGAGGTTCCCGAGGTGCTTCCTTGGTAGCTCCAGTTTGTCAGGGAATCGGTTTGTCACGGGTGTTGGTTTCTCTGGAACACGGTGTCCTTCTCAGCAGACGCTTGGCTCGAGGAGGAAGACGCAAGGTGGTAAGGTTTCTGACTGCCTCTTCTGTGTTTCTCTCTTGTTGCTCTCTCGTATTGGCCAATACGTTCTGTCTGTCTGTTTCTGTCTGTGTCTTTGTCCTTGCTCTGCTTCTGCCGTGTCCTTGTATAGCACACGTGCAGGCATTCCAGGTGAGCATCTCCACGGGTTAAGGGCTCAGGAGCCAATGGGAATTCTGCAGGTACGCCAGTTGCGCAAGGGAGAGCGGTGGTGCGTCATGGCTGACTGACTCAGTGTTCTTGTGGAGGGCCCGATACAGAGGGTGGGGGGCGGGGGGAAAGGGCTAAAGAATAGAACTCTTGCAGCCACAGACCTTAGCGAGTGAGAGCTCACACGGGTTTTTTTTTGCCGCCCTTGCAGAGGAATCAGTGCGGGCCCGTGGGCGGAAAAGAAACCATCCGAGATCGACTTGAGCTGCCTGGACGTGATTCTCGGGACAGGTGAAGGATCCTCAGCGTTCGCTCTTCCCATGGCTCTGTGTGAGTAAGAGGTGCGTGCTTTGAAATATTCAAGCATCCTGGCAGTAGGTTTCATCTGAGGCAGAGAGCTTCCTGCTGGGGCACGGAGCCTGGTGGCTTGGGGACTGGTGAAGGGGCAGTAGGCGGTTCAAGAGCGCGTGGATAGAGATTCAAGGACTCCTTTCTCTCCGCGTTCCTGTAGTCGCAGCGGGAGGGGGTGGCCGATGGTGGGAGGCTGCGGTGCGATGGGGGGAGGAGAAGCGATGCTGCGTCCTTGCGAACTGAAACGCTAAGTTGCTTGGTTGGTTTACCCCCCTCTGCTGTGTTCGTTAGCGAGCGATAAGAAGTCAACCCTCCCGGTGTCCTCCCGTCTGGGGACGGAACGGAAACGAGAACAGCGAGCTCGGGAGCTTGGTCGAAGCGAGGCGAGAACCGTCCTGCTGGGAGCGCAGCAGCCGTCACTGTCTCGGAGATAAGTGTCCGGTCTGGAAATCTCTCGGCTTAAGGCCTACTCGGCCCTGGGAAGGGAACTCACGTTTTCTTAGACATGGAGTCCGAGCGGAGGTTCCCGAGGTGCTTCCTCGATGGTGGGAGAAACAGGGCTCCCGTTTGTCAGGGGTGCTGGTTTCTCTGGAACATGGCGTCCTTCTCAGCAGACGTTTGGTTCGAGGGGGAAGACGCAAGGTGGTAAGGTTTCCGGCTGCCTCTCATGTGTTTTTCTCTTGTTGCTCTCTCGTATTGGCCAATACGTTCTGTCTGTCTGTTTCTGTCTGTGTCTTTGTCCTTGCTCTGCTTCTGCCGTGTCCTTGTATAGCTCACGTGCAGGCATTCCAGGTGAGCATCTCCAAGGGTTAAGGGCTCAGGAGCCAACGGGAATTCTGCAGGTACACCAGTCGCGCAAGGGAGAGCGGTGGTGCGTCATGGCTGACTGACTCAGTGTTCTTGTAGAGGGCCCGATACAGAGGGCGGGGGGGGAAAGGGCTAAAGGATAGAACTCTTGCAGCCACAGACCTTAGTGAGTGGGAGCTAACGCTGGGCTTTTTTGGCCACCCTTGCAGAGGAATCAGTGCGGGTCCGTCGGCTGACAAGATACCGTCCGAGATGGACTTGAGCTGCCTGGACGTGATTCTCGGAACACGTGAAGGGTCCTCAGTGTTCGGCCTTCCCATGGCTCTGTGTGAGTAAGAGGTGCGTGCTTTGAAATCTTCAAGCGTCCTGGCAGTATGTTTCTTCTGAGGCAGAGAGCTTCCTGCTGGGGCACGGAGCCTGGTGGCTTGGGGACTGGTGAAGGGGCAGTAGGCGGTTCAACAGAGCGTGGATAGAGATTCAAGGCCTCCTTTCACTCCCCGTTCCTGTAGTGGCAACGAGAGGTGGTGGCCGATGGTGGGAGGCTGCGGTGCGATGGTGGGAGGAGAAGCGATGCCGCGTCCTTGCGGACTGAAACGTTTGTTTTTTCCCCTCTGCTGTGTTCGGTAGCGAGCGATAAGAAGTCAACCCTCCCGGTGTCCTCCCGTCTGGGGACGGAACAGAAACGAGAACAGCGAGCTCGGAAGCTTGGTCGAAGCGAGGCGAGAACCGTCCGGCTGGGAGCGGAGCAGCCATCGCTGACAGGGAGATAAGTGTCGGGTCTGGAAACCTCTCGGCTTACGGCCCACTCGGGTCTAGGAAGGGAACTCACGTTTCCTTAGACATGGAGTCCGAGCGGAGGTTCCCGAGGTGCTTCCTCGATGGTGGGAGAAACAGGGCTCCCGTTTGTCAGGGGTGCTGGTTTCTCTAGAACATGGCGTCCTTCTCAGCAGACGCTTGGCTCGAGGAGGAAGACGCAAGGTGGTAAGGTTTCTGGCTGCCTCTCATGTGTTTCTCTCTTGTTGCTCTCTCGTATTGGCCAATACGTCCTGTCTGTCTGTTTCTTTCTGTGTCTTTGTCCTTGCTCTGCTTCTGCCGTGTCCTTGTACAGCACACTTGCAGGCATTCCAGGGAGCATCTCCAAGGGTTAAGGGCTCAGGAGCCAACGGGAATTCTGCAGGTTCGCCAGTCGCGCAAGGGAGAGCGGTGGTGCGTCATGGCTGACTGACTCAGTGTTCTTGTAGAGGACCCGATACATAGGCGAGGGGGAGGGGGGGGAAGGGCTAAAGGATAGAATTCTCACAGCCACAGACCTTAGTGAGTGAGAGCTAACGCTGGGCTTTTTTGGCCACCCTTGCAGAGGAATCAGTGCGGGTCCGTCGGCTGACAAGATACCGTCCGAGATGGACTTGAGCTGCCTGGACGTGATTCTCTGAACACGTGAAGGGTCCTCAGTGTTCGGCCTTCCCATGGCTCTGTGTGAGTAAGAGGTGCGTGCTTTGAAATCTTCAAGCGTCCTGGCAGTATGTTTCTTCTGAGGCAGAGGGCTTCCTGCTGGGGCACGGAGCCTGGTGGCTTGGGGACTGGTGAAGGGGCAGTAGGCGGTTCAACAGAGCGCGGATAGATATTCAAGGCCTCCGTTCTCTCCGCGTTCCTGGAGTGGCAGCGGGAGGGGGTGGCCGATGGTGGGAGGAGAAGCGATGCCGCGTCCTTGCGGACTGAAAAGCTAAGTTGTTTGTTTGTTTTTTCCCCTCTGCTGTGTTCGGTAGCGAGCGATAGGAAGTCAAACCTCCCGGTGTCGTCCTGTCCGGGGATGGAACGGAAACGAGAACAGCGAGCTCGGGAGCTTGGTCGAAGCGAGGCGAGAACCGTCCGGCTGGGAGCGGAGCAGCCATCGCTGACCGGGAGATAAGTGTCGGGTCTGGAAATCTCTCGGCTTACGGCCCACTCGGGTCTAGGAAGGGAAGTCACGTTTGCTTAGACAGCGAGTCCGAGCGGAGGTTCCCGAGGTGCTTCCTTGGTAGCTCCCGTTTGTCAGGGCTTCCGTTTGTCACGGGTGCTGGTTTCTCTGGAACACGGTGTCCTTCTCAGCAGAAACTTGGCTCGAGGAGGAAGACGCAAGGTGGTAAGGTTTCTGACTGCCTCTTATGTGTTTCTCTCTTGTTGCTCTCTCGTATTGGCCAATACGTTCTGTCTGTCTGTTTCTGTCTGTGTCTTTGTCCTTGCTCTGCTTCTGCCGTGTCCTTGTACAGCACACTTGCAGGCATTCCAGGTGAGCATCTTCAAGGGTTAAGAGCTCAGGAGCCAACGGGAATTCTGCAGGTACGCCAGTCGCGCAAGGGAGAGCGGTGGTGCGTCATGGCTAACTGACTCAGTGTTCTCGTAGAGGGCCCGATACATAGGCGAGAGGGGGGGAAGGGGCTAAAGGATAGAATTCTCACAGCCACAAACCTTAGTGAGTGGGAACTAACGCTGGGCTTTTTCGGCCACCCTTGCAGAGGAATCAGTGCGGGGCCGTGGGCTGAGAAGATACCGTCCGAGATGGACTTGAGCTGCCTGGACGTGATTCTCGGAACACGTGAAGGGTCCTCAGCGTTCGGCCTTCCCATGGCTCTGTGTGAGTAAGAGGTGCGTGCTTTGAAATCTTCAAGCGTCCTGGCAGTATGTTTCTTCTGAGGCAGAGAGCTTCCTGCTGGGGCACGGAGCCTGGTGGCTTGGGGACTGGTGAAGGGGCAGTAGGCGGTTCAACAGAGCGTGGATAGAGATTCAAGGCCTCCTTTCACTCCCCGTTCCTGTAGTGGCAACGAGAGGTGGTGGCCGATAGTGGGAGGCTGCGGTGTGATGTTGGGAGGAGAAGCGATGCCGCGTCCTTGCGGACTGAAACGCTAAGTTGTTTGTTTGTTTTTTCCCCTCTGCTGTGTTCGGTAGCGAGCGATAAGAAGTCAACCCTCCCGGTGTCCTCCCGTCTGGGGATGGAACGGAAACGAGAACAGCGAGCTCGGGAGCTTGGTCGAAGCGAGGCGAGAACCGTCCGGCTGGGAGCGGAGCAGCCATCGCTGACCGGGAGATAAGTGTCGGGTCTGGAAATCTCTCGGCTTACGGCCCACTCGGGTCTAGGAAGGGAAGTCACGTTTGCTTAGACAGCGAGTCCGAGCGGAGGTTCCCGAGGTGCTTCCTTGGTAGCTCCCGTTTGTCAGGGCTCCCGTTTGTCAAGGGTGCTGGTTTCTCTGGAACACGGTGTCCTTCTCAGCAGAAGCTTGGCTCGAGGAGGAAGACGCAAGGTGGTAAGGTTTCTGACTGCCTCTTCTGTGTTTCTCTCTTGTTGCTCTCTCGTATTGGCCAATACGTTCTGTCTGTCTGTTTTCTTCTGTGTCTTTGTCCTTGCTCTGCTTCTGCCGTGTCCTTGTACAGCACACTTGCAGGCATTCCAGGTGAGCATCTTCAAGGGTTAAGAGCTCAGGAGCCAACGGGAATTCTGCAGGTACGCCAGTCGCGCAAGGGAGAGCGGTGGTGCGTCATGGCTAACTGACTCAGTGTTCTCGTAGAGGGCCCGATACATAGGCGAGAGGGGGGGAAAGGGCTAAAGGATAGAATTCTCACAGCCACAAACCTTAGTGAGTGGGAACTAACGCTGGGCTTTTTCGGCCACCCTTGCAGAGGAATCAGTGCGGGGCCGTGGGCTGAGAAGATACCGTCCGAGATGGACTTGAGCTGCCTGGACGTGATTCTCGGAACACGTGAAGGGTCCTCAGCGTTCGGCCTTCCCATGGCTCTGTGTGAGTAAGAGGTGCGTGCTTTGAAATCTTCAAGCGTCCTGGCAGTATGTTTCTTCTGAGGCAGAGAGCTTCCTGCTGGGGCACGGAGCCTGGTGGCTTGGGGACTGGTGAAGGGGCAGTAGGCGGTTCAACAGAGCGTGGATAGAGATTCAAGGCCTCCTTTCACTCCCCGTTCCTGTAGTGGCAACGAGAGGTGGTGGCCGATAGTGGGAGGCTGCGGTGTGATGGTGGGAGGAGAAGCGATGCCGCGTCCTTGCGGACTGAAACGCTAAGTTGTTTGTTTGTTTTTTCCCCTCTGCTGTGTTCGGTAGCGAGCGATAAGAAGTCAACCCTCCCGGTGTCCTCCCGTCTGGGGATGGAACGGAAACGAGAACAGCGAGCTCGGGAGCTTGGTCGAAGCGAGGCGAGAACCGGCCGGCTGGGAGCGGAGCAGCCATCGCTGACCGGGAGATAAGTGTCGGGTCTGGAAATCTCTCGGCTTACGGCCCACTCGGGTCTAGGAAGGGAAGTCACGTTTGCTTAGACAGCGAGTCCGAGCGGAGGTTCCCGAGGTGCTTCCTTGGTAGCTCCCGTTTGTCAGGGCTCCCGTTTGTCAGGGGTGCTGGTTTCTCTGGAACACGGTGTCCTTCTCAGCAGAAGCTTGGCTCGAGGAGGAGGACGCAAGGTGGTAAGGTTTCTGACTGCCTCTTCTGTGTTTCTCTCTTGTTGCTCTCTCGTATTGGCCAATACGTTCTGTCTGTCTGTTTTCTTCTGTGTCTTTGTCCTTGCTCTGCTTCTGCCGTGTCCTTGTACAGCACACTTGCAGGCATTCCAGGTGAGCATCTTCAAGGGTTAAGGGCTCAGGAGCCAACAGGAATTCTGCAGGTACGCCAGTCGCGCAAGGGAGAGCGGTGGTGCGTCATGGCTTACTGACTCAGTGTTCTCGTAGAGGGCCCGATATATAGGCGAGAGGGGGGGAAAGGGCTAAAGGATAGAATTCTCACAGCCACAAACCTTAGTGAGTGGGAACTAACGCTGGGCTTTTTCGGCCACCCTTGCAGAGGAATCAGTGCGGGGCCGTGGGCTGAGAAGATACCGTCCGAGATGGACTTGAGCTGCCTGGACGTGATTCTCGGAACACGTGAAGGGTCCTCAGCGTTCGGCCTTCCCATGGCTCTGTGTGGGTAAGAGGTGCGTGCTTTGAAATCTTCAAGCGTCCTGGCAGTATGTTTCTTCTGAGGCAGAGAGCTTCGTGCTGGGGCACGGAGCCTGGTGGCTTGGGGACTGGTGAAGGGGCAGTAGGCGGTTCAACAGAGCGTGGATAGAGATTCAAGGCCTCCTTTCACTCCCCGTTCCTGTAGTGGCAACGAGAGGTAGTGGCCGATGGTGGGAGGCTGCGGTGCGATGGTGGGAGGAGAAGCGATGCCGCGTCCTTGCGGACTGAAACGCTAAGTTGTTTGTTTGTTTTTTCCCCTCTGCTGTGTTCGGTAGCGAGCGATAAGAAGTCAACCCTCCCGGTGTCCTCCCGTCTGGGGACGGAACAGAAACGAGAACAGCGAGCTCGGAAGCTTGGTCGAAGCGAGGCGAGAACCGTCCGGCTGGGAGCGGAGCAGCCATCGCTGACCGGGAGATAAGTGTCGGGTCTGGAAACCTCTCAGCTTACGGCCCACTCGGGTCTAGGAAGGGAAGTCACGTTTGCTTAGACAGCGAGTCCGAGCGGAGGTTCCCGAGGTGCTTCCTTGGTAGCTCCAGTTTGTCAGGGAATCGGTTTGTCACGGGTGTTGGTTTCTCTGGAACACGGTGTCCTTCTCAGCAGACGCTTGGCTCGAGGAGGAAGACGCAAGGTGGTAAGGTTTCTGACTGCCTCTTCTGTGTTTCTCTCTTGTTGCTCTCTCGTATTGGCCAATACGTTCTGTCTGTCTGTTTCTGTCTGTGTCTTTGTCCTTGCTCTCCTTCTGCCGTGTCCTTGTATAGCACACGTGCAGGCATTCCAGGTGAGCATCTCCACGGGTTAAGGGCTCAGGAGCCAATGGGAATTCTGCAGGTACGCCAGTTGCGCAAGGGAGAGCGGTGGTGCATCATGGCTGACTGACTCAGTGTTCTTGTGGAGGGCCCGATACATAGGCGAGCGGGGGGGAAAGGGCTAAAGGATAGAACTCTTGCAGCCACAGACCTTAGCGAGTGAGAGCTCACACGGGTTTTTTTTTGCCGCCCTTGCAGAGGAATCAGTGCGGGCCCGTGGGCGGAGAAGAAACCGTCCGAGATCGACTTGAGCTGCCTGGACGTGATTCTCGGGACACGTGAAGGATCCTCAGCGTTCGCTCTTCCCATGGCTCTGTGTGAGTAAGAGGTGCGTGCTTTGAAATATTCAAGCATCCTGGCAGTAGGTTTCATCTGAGGCAGAGAGCTTCCTGCTGGGGCACGGAGCCTGGTGGCTTGGGGACTGGTGAAGGGGCAGTAGGCGGTTCAAGAGCGCGTGGATAGAGATTCAAGGACTCCTTTCTCTCCGCGTTCCTGTAGTCGCAGCGGGAGGGGGTGGCTGATGGTGGGAGGCTGCGGTGCGATGGGGGGAGGAGAAGCGATGCTGCGTCCTTGCGAACTGAAACGCTAAGTTGCTTGGTTGGTTTACCCCCCTCTGCTGTGTTCGTTAGCGAGCGATAAGAAGTCAACCCTCCCGGTGTCCTCCCGTCTGGGGACGGAACGGAAACGAGAACAGCGAGCTCGGGAGCTTGGTCGAAGCGAGGCGAGAACCGTCCTGCTGGGAGCGCAGCAGCCGTCACTGTCTCGGAGATAAGTGTCCGGTCTGGAAATCTCTCGGCTTAAGGCCTACTCGGCCCTGGGAAGGGAACTCACGTTTTCTTAGACATGGAGTCCGAGCGGAGGTTCCCGAGGTGCTTCCTCGATGGTGGGAGAAACAGGGCTCCCGTTTGTCAGGGGTGCTGGTTTCTCTGGAACATGGCGTCCTTCTCAGCAGACGTTTGGCTCGAGGGGGAAGACGCAAGGTGGTAAGGTTTCCGGCTGCCTCTCATGTGTTTTTCTCTTGTTGCTCTCTCGTATTGGCCAATACGTTCTGTCTGTCTGTTTCTGTCTGTGTCTTTGTCCTTGCTCTGCTTCTGCCGTGTCCTTGTATAGCTCACGTGCAGGCATTCCAGGTGAGCATCTCCAAGGGTTAAGGGCTCAGGAGCCAACGGGAATTCTGCAGGTACACCAGTCGCGCAAGGGAGAGCGGTGGTGCGTCATGGCTGACTGACTCAGTGTTCTTGTAGAGGGCCCGATACAGAGGGCGGGGGGGGAAAGGGCTAAAGGATAGAACTCTTGCAGCCACAGACCTTAGTGAGTGGGAGCTAACGCTGGGCTTTTTTGGCCACCCTTGCAGAGGAATCAGTGCGGGGCCGTCGGCTGAGAAGATACCGTCCGAGATGGACTTGAGCTGCCTGGACGTGATTCTCAGAACACGTGAAGGGTCCTCAGCGTTCGGCCTTCCCATGGCTCTGTGTGAGTAAGAGGTGCGTGCTTTGAAATCTTCAAGCGTCCTGGCAGTATGTTTCTTCTGAGGCAGAGAGCTTCCTGCTGGGGCACGGAGCCTGGTGGCTTGGGGACTGGTGAATGGGCAGTAGGCGGTTCAACAGAGCGTGGATAGAGATTCAAGGCCTCCTTTCACTCCCCGTTCCTGTAGTGGCAACGAGAGGTGGTGGCCGATGGTGGGAGGCTGCGGTGCGATGGTGGGAGGAGAAGCGATGCCGCGTCCTTGCGGACTGAAACGTTTGTTTTTTCCCCTCTGCTGTGTTCGGTAGCGAGCGATAAGAAGTCAACCCTCCCGGTGTCCTCCTGTCTGGGGACGGAACAGAAACGAGAACAGCGAGCTCGGAAGCTTGGTCGAAGCGAGGCGAGAACCGTCCGGCTGGGAGCGGAGCAGCCATCGCTGACAGGGAGATAAGTGTCGGGTCTGGAAACCTCTCGGCTTACGGCCCACTCGGGTCTAGGAAGGGAACTCACGTTTTCTTAGACATGGAGTCCGAGCGGAGGTTCCCGAGGTGCTTCCTCGATGGTGGGAGAAACAGGGCTCCCGTTTGTCAGGGGTGCTGGTTTCTCTAGAACATGGCGTCCTTCTCAGCAGACGCTTGGCTCGAGGAGGAAGACACAAGGTGGTAAGGTTTCTGGCTGCCTCTCATGTGTTTCTCTCTTGTTGCTCTCTCGTATTGGCCAATACGTCCTGTCTGTCTGTTTCTTTCTGTGTCTTTGTCCTTGCTCTGCTTCTGCCGTGTCCTTGTACAGCACACTTGCAGGCATTCCAGGGAGCATCTCCAAGGGTTAAGGGCTCAGGAGCCAACGGGAATTCTGCAGGTTCGCGAGTCGCGCAAGGGAGAGCGGTGGTGCGTCATGGCTGACTGACTCAGTGTTCTTGTAGAGGACCCGATACATAGGCGAGGGGGGGGAAGGGCTAAAGGATAGACTTCTCACAGCCACAGACCTTAGTGAGTGAGAGCTAACGCTGGGCTTTTTTGGCCACCCTTGCAGAGGAATCAGTGCGGGTCCGTCGGCTGACAAGATACCGTCCGAGATGGACTTGAGCTGCCTGGACGTGATTCTCTGAACACGTGAAGGGTCCTCAGTGTTCGGCCTTCCCATGGCTCTGTGTGAGTAAGAGGTGCGTGCTTTGAAATCTTCAAGCGTCCTGGCAGTATGTTTCTTCTGAGGCAGAGGGCTTCCTGCTGGGGCACGGAGCCTGGTGGCTTGGGGACTGGTGAAGGGGCAGTAGGCGGTTCAACAGAGCGCGGATAGATATTCAAGGCCTCCGTTCTCTCCGCGTTCCTGGAGTGGCAGCGGGAGGGGGTGGCCGATGGTGGGAGGAGAAGCGATGCCGCGTCCTTGCGGACTGAAACGCTAAGTTGTTTGTTTGTTTTTTCCCCTCTGCTGTGTTCGGTAGCGAGCGATAAGAAGTCAACCCTCCCGGTGTCCTCCCGTCTGGGGACGGAACAGAAACGAGAACAGCGAGCTCGGAAGCTTGGTCGAAGCGAGGCGAGAACCGTCCGGCTGGGAGCGGAGCAGCCATCGCTGACAGGGAGATAAGTGTCGGGTCTGGAAATCTCTCAGCTTACGGCCCACTCGGGTCTAGGAAGGGAAGTCACGTTTGCTTAGACAGCGAGTCCGAGCGGAGGTTCCCGAGGTGCTTCCTTGGTAGCTCCAGTTTGTCAGGGAATCGGTTTGTCACGGGTGTTGGTTTCTCTGGAACACGGTGTCCTTCTCAGCAGACGCTTGGCTCGAGGAGGAAGACGCAAGGTGGTAAGGTTTCTGACTGCCTCTTCTGTGTTTCTCTCTTGTTGCTCTCTCGTATTGGCCAATACGTTCTGTCTGTCTGTTTCTGTCTGTGTCTTTGTCCTTGCTCTCCTTCTGCCGTGTCCTTGTATAGCACACGTGCAGGCATTCCAGGTGAGCATCTCCACGGGTTAAGGGCTCAGGAGCCAACGGGAATTCTGCAGGTACGCCAGTTGCGCAAGGGAGAGCGGTGGTGCGTCATGGCTGACTGACTCAGTGTTCTTGTGGAGGGCCCGATACAGAGGGTGGGGGGCGGGGGGGAAAGGGCTAAAGAATAGAACTCTTGCAGCCACAGACCTTAGCGAGTGAGAGCTCACACGGGTTTTTTTTTGCCGCCCTTGCAGAGGAATCAGTGCGGGCCCGTGGGCGGAAAAGAAACCATCCGAGATCGACTTGAGCTGCCTGGACGTGATTCTCGGGACAGGTGAAGGATCCTCAGCGTTCGCTCTTCCCATGGCTCTGTGTGAGTAAGAGGTGCGTGCTTTGAAATATTCAAGCATCCTGGCAGTAGGTTTCATCTGAGGCAGAGAGCTTCCTGCTGGGGCACGGAGCCTGGTGGCTTGGGGACTGGTGAAGGGGCAGTAGGCGGTTCAAGAGCGCGTGGATAGAGATTCAAGGACTCCTTTCTCTCCGCGTTCCTGTAGTCGCAGCGGGAGGGGGTGCCCGATGGTGGGAGGCTGCGGTGCGATGGGGGGAGGAGAAGCGATGCTGCGTCCTTGCGAACTGAAACGCTAAGTTGCTTGGTTGGTTTACCCCCCTCTGCTGTGTTCGTTAGCGAGCGATAAGAAGTCAACCCTCCCGGTGTCCTCCCGTCTGGGGACGGAACGGAAACGAGAACAGCGAGCTCGGGAGCTTGGTCGAAGCGAGGCGAGAACCGTCCTGCTGGGAGCGCAGCAGCCGTCACTGTCTCGGAGATAAGTGTCCGGTCTGGAAATCTCTCGGCTTAAGGCCTACTCGGCCCTGGGAAGGGAACTCACGTTTTCTTAGACATGGAGTCCGAGCGGAGGTTTCCGAGGTGCTTCCTCGATGGTGGGAGAAACAGGGCTCCCGTTTGTCAGGGGTGCTGGTTTCTCTGGAACATGGCGTCCTTCTCAGCAGACGTTTGGCTCGAGGGGGAAGACGCAAGGTGGTAAGGTTTCCGGCTGCCTCTCATGTGTTTCTCTCTTGTTGCTCTCTCGTATTGGCCAATACGTTCTGTCTGTCTGTTTCTGTCTGTGTCTTTGTCCTTGCTCTGCTTCTGCCGTGTCCTTGTATAGCTCACGTGCAGGCATTCCAGGTGAGCATCTCCAAGGGTTAAGGGCTCAGGGCCCGATACAGAGGGCGGGGGGGGGAAAGGGCTAAAGGATAGAACTCTTGCAGCCACAGACCTTAGTGAGTGGGAGCTAACGCTGGGCTTTTTCGGCCACCCTTGCAGAGGAATCAGTGCGGGGCCGTGGGCTGAGAAGATACCGTCCGAGATGGACTTGAGCTGCCTGGACGTGATTCTCGGAACACGTGAAGGGTCCTCAGCGTTCGGCCTTCCCATGGCTCTGTGTGAGTAAGAGGTGCGTGCTTTGAAATCTTCAAGCGTCCTGGCAGTATGTTTCTTCTGAGGCAGAGAGCTTCCTGCTGGGGCACGGAGCCTGGTGGCTTGGGGACTGGTGAAGGGGCAGTAGGCGGTTCAACAGAGCGTGGATAGAGATTCAAGGCCTCCTTTCACTCCCCGTTCCTGTAGTGGCAACGAGAGGTGGTGGCTGATGGTGGGAGGCTGCGGTGCGATGGTGGGAGGAGAAGCGATGCCGCGTCCTTGCGGACTGAAACGCTAAGTTGTTTGTTTGTTTTTTCCCCTCTGCTGTGTTCGGTAGCGAGCGATAAGAAGTCAACCCTCCCGGTGTCCTCCCGTCTGGGGACGGAACAGAAACGAGAACAGCGAGCTCGGAAGCTTGGTCGAAGCGAGGCGAGAACCGTCCGGCTGGGAGCGGAGCAGCCATCGCTGACCGGGAGATAAGTGTCGGGTCTGGAAATTTCTCGGGTTACGACCCACTCGGGTCTAGGAAGGGAAGTCACGTTTGCTTAGACAGCGGGTGCGAGCGGAGGTTCCACTTCCGCAGTACATTTCAACTTCCCCCTCATACAACGTGTACCCCACCAGTGCTCTTCCCTAGCCCATACCCCATATTCCTGGTGTCCCTCAGTTTCCCTTCTTCTCTCCACAGAGTCAGAGCAACCTGCACCCGCAGAGCATCCCTCCATTCATGTTTCCATCAGCCCCTCTTTTTCCTCCCTAGAACACTCCCCATCCCACACTCTATCCCTATTCCTACCTTTCCCCCATCTATAGGACCCTTCAGGCCCGTTTCTTCCCTTCCCAACTCACAGTCCCTCACCCCACACTCCCATCCCGGCTGTCATGTGACCCCCATCACTACCTTCCCGCCAGCCCTCCTTCCGCATGTAAGGACTCCCTCAACCACTCTCCTCTTCCTTCTCAACAAGCCCCCATCACATGCCATCCCACACTCCAGACCCTTCCAGTCCATCCTCCCATCCATTGGGTCTCACCCCCTTTCTCTTCCTTTCTACACCCACATCCCATGGCAACCTGTACTCCTAACGCTGCCCTTCCTCCATCCATGCCTACACCCATATACGGTATGCATGCTTTATTTTGTTTTGATAAACAACAGCAATCTCTCAACTGTAAAAGCTAGATTTTAATAAAACAAATGTAGTTTGTGTAATTTCTAACAGCAGGAGGGGAGCGGGAGAAGTTGTGCGTATGTTACTCCTCATTGAGGGGATGGGCAAACGTATGAGCTTGCATTGTAGTGATTTCTCTCTCGCGTCAGATAATATTATTTTGGGTGTACTTTCCGGAGGGGAACTGCAATTGAGTGCTGGACGATTTTCTAGCTAAGCCTTACTGTATAGAGCTGTTTGCAGAATCTGTGTTTCTACATTTGGTGCGTCCCAACCTGGCCCAGAGGCCAGAGAGCCTAAGTCAGCAAAACAGGGAGAGGCAGGCAAGGCTAGTGGAGCAAGTAGTCTCAGTGAAATCCCAGCACATCCGGTGGCATCCCAGAAGGAGGACCAAACCCATCAGAAGCTGGGCCTTTGAGAAAAGGTCTCTCCATGTACTGGGTAAGCTTGGAGGCCTCTCAAGGCTTACCTGCTCCCGGCAGTGCACTTACTGCGTTACAGAAATGCTAACAGTGACAGTCGGTGAATGGGATATTAGCGTATAGTCGTGTATACGATTAACTGATAAGCCTGGGCTTATCGGTTAATCCTGACAACTACACACGCTTCCCTCCCCCTTGCTGTCTCTAATACAGAGTCAGCAAGGGCTGGGGGCAGGTGAGAGCCTGTGCGCGTGGGGAGGTGGCTTTTAAGTCATCGCCCCAGAAGCACCAGATCCCGCGGAGCTACGTGCTCCGTATCCATCGGTGCACTTCTGATACTGATCAGAACATAAGACTGGCTATACTGGGTCAGTCCAAAAGGCCATCTAGCCCAGTAGCCTGTGTGCCAACAGTGGCCAGTGCCAGGTGCCCCAGACGGGGTGGACCGAAGACAATGATCAAGCAATTTGTCTCCTGCCATCCATCTCCAGCCTTTGACAAACAGAGGCCAGGGGCACCATTTCTTCCTTCCCCCATGCTAATAGCCTTTTATGGACGTAACTTCCATGAATTTATCTAGTTTTTTTTCAAACTCTGTTATAGTCCTAGCCTTCACAGCATCCTCTGGCAAGGAGTTCCACAGGTTGACTGTGCGCTTTGAGAAGAACTTTCTTTCATTAGGTTTAAGCCTGCTACCCATTAATTTCATTTGGTGTCCTCTAGTTCTTATATTATGGGAACAAGTAAAGAACTTTTCTATATTCACCTTCTCCACACCACTCATGATTTTATAGACCTCTGTCATATCCCCCTCAGTCTCCTCTTTTCTAAGCTGAACAGTCCTAGTCTCTTTAGCCTATCTTCATATGGGACCTGTTCCAAACCCCTAATCATTGTAGTTGCCCTTTTCTGAACCCTTTCCAAGGCCCAAATATCTTTTTTGAGGTGAGGAGACCACATCTGTACACAGTACTGAAGATATGGTGTACCATAGTTTTATACTTCATTTTAGTTGCCCTTTTCTGAACCTTTTCTAATGCCAAAGTACAGTATCTTTTTTGAGGTGAGGAGACCACATATAGTACGCCCACATCTTGAACACTGTGTACAGAAGTTTTATATAGGGGCATTAAGATATTCTTCATCTTATTTTCTATCCCTTTTTTAATAATTACTAGCATCCTATTTGCTTTTTTGACTGCATACTGCATTTTCAGAGAA
Source organism: Pelodiscus sinensis (assembly GCF_052426305.1). Taxonomy (NCBI): domain Eukaryota; kingdom Metazoa; phylum Chordata; order Testudines; family Trionychidae; genus Pelodiscus; species Pelodiscus sinensis. Next base: position 32,066 of record NC_143064.1, on the reverse strand, counting down.
CTATCCACGATAACTCCAAGATATCTTTCCTGATTAGTTGTAGCTAAATTAGCCCTCATCATATGGTATGTATAGTTGGGGTTATTTTTTCCAATGTGCGTTACTTTATACTTATCCACATCAAATTTCATTTGTATTTTGTTGCCCAATCACTACATTTGGTGAGATCTTTTTGAAGTTAAGGACAAAAGCAATTGTGTAACTGTTTAAGTCCGAGCAGTGGGTGGTAGGGAGTAGCCTCAAAGGAAGAGGAAAGCAGAGGCTCTGGTCTTTTGTCTGGGTGTCATGTTACTGGATTTTAAGGGGAGCAGCCAGATCACTGCTGCACCAATTGGGGGGAGGTGTTTGCCCCAAAGTCTATACAAAGGGGGCCATGCGAGATGTCAAATGAAAGTCATGTTCTACTGATTCTGTATATGCTACTCATGTACTTGTATGATATCTGTGTGTGGAGTTATGAATATGGAGTCTGTGCTGATTTTGGCCTGCACTGCCTGTTGTAAAGGAGGATTGTCTGTTGAATGAGTATGCTAATTAGCACTGGTCCAGGGATAATGGCTCTCAAGGTGCCCAATACACACCTGAGGACTGTGTCTGGGAACATGCAACCCAGCCAGGGCAAAATGGCTGCTGACATATGAAACAGAGCTAAGTCATTCGACCATGTGACCTGCTCCACTTGGAAGGTACCGGGGAGATATACAAGTGCCATGAGGCGGACTCCATCTTGTCTTCAATTCTGCTACTGATCCTAGATGCAGCCTTGCAAGGAACAGAGAGCCGAGGAGGATTGCTGACCCATCCTGACATAGGATGAACACCAGAGACCTTTAAGATAGCAGTTATAACATCTCTGCCGAGAGCCTGCATCGAGAACTCGGTGACTGGTGCATGTAATGTATTCTCCTTAACAACCTTACTCTCATGCTTTTCTTTCTTCTATTAATAAACCTTTAGATTTCAGATTCTAAAGGATTGGCCCAGCGTGATCTTGTGGGTAAGATCCAGAGTGTAAACTGACCGGGGATTTGTGGCTGGTTCTTTGGGACCGGAAAGACCCGTTCGGGGAAGGTGAGATTGGGTTCTACAACCCCCTCAGCTGTGTGCAGGCCTGGGGCTAATTGTGGCACAGGGAGAGCTGGGGTGTCTGAGGGGTTTTGCTCGTGAGGCTTCTGGCTGGCCAGATTGGCAGCTAAAGCACTCAGTGTGACCAGTTTATGGCCTATTTGGGAAAGGCTTCCAGTCTGGGGCTGTAAGGAGCCCCGAGTTTTGAGCAATTCGCCCTGAGCGGATGCCCTCAGCTGTGCCAAGACTTGGCCCGGTCCATCACAGCCACCTTCCCAGCTCACCTCAACCTTCACCCTACCTTCTCCCCATTCATCTTTCAACACATAAGGACCCCCTCACCCACCCTCCTCTTCCTCCCTAACGGCCCCCCAGCCCAACACGCTCTTGATCCTTCCAGTCCACCCGTCCATCCAGTGGATCCCTCAACCCCTCCTTTCTCTTCCTTTTAACACCCCCAGCCCATAGCAATGTGCACTCCTAACCCTGCCCTTTCTCCACCCATAAGGCCAAGGGCACCATTGTTTGAGGGGGGTAGGTGCCCTTGGTCCTATGGGTGTAGAATTGGGTAGAGAAATGGGGTAGGAGGGCAGTAGCCCCCCTCCTGAGTTTGAAACCCTGGATTTCATACATGAGGTGTGCTTAAAGCCCATGTCCTAACTCCAGAGGCAGTTCTTAAATGCAACAGAGTTTGAGCTGATGCGGCTTTGCCTTTGGGGCATGGACTTTATTATGCTTAAATCACCCCACTCCTCTCGTTCTTTATAACAAATGGACGGACATTCAAGCAGTTGAAGTATTGTTAGATCCTCATAAAAACATTGCTGGGTACTCCCCGTAAAAGATGGGGGGGGGGGGTAACCCACTGTGGCACAACAAATGCAGGAGCAGGGGCCTGCAAAAGTACCCCAAAACCTGATCTCTCCAGGCTTTGGTACAAAAACTTCCCCCCAAAATCCTAAAACCCAAATTTTAGGGAATATCCACTGCCATCACCCAAGTAGTCCAAGAAAACTAGGGATGAGATCACTTGGGAAACCTCCTCCCTAAAACCTCAGGGGTACCTCAAGCTCTTTTTCCCCTCAGAGCTTGAAAAAGAAAAGAGAAAAACAAGCTGCAGTCTGTGCTAGGTGACTCCCAGCCAGTCAGACAGAGAGCTTACAGATAAAACTAGGACACCAAAATAAACCTATAGCAGGTTAATTAGAAAAGAAAACAAACTTTTTATTATCAAAACCATACTACCGTTGCAAGTATAGTTAAGGTAGCTAGATGGTAAGGGCCACCAATTTGTATACTCAGAGGCTGTGTCTATACTGGCCACTTAGTCCGGAAAATCAGCCGCTTTTCCGGAATAACTTGCCAGCTGTCTACACTGGCCGCTTGCTTTTCCGGAAAAGCACTGACGATCTCATGTAAGATTGTCAGTGTTCTTGCGGAAAACTATGCTGCTCCCATTCGGGCAAAAGTCCTTTTGCGCAAAACTTTTGCGCAAAAGGGCCAGTATAGACAGCTCAGCTTTGTTTTCCGCAAAAAAGCCCCGATCGCGAAAATGGCGATCAGGGCTTTTTTGCGGAAAAGCATGTCTAGATTGGCATGGATGCTTTTCCGCAAAAAATGCTTTTGCGGAAAAGCGTCCGTGCCAATCTAGATGCTCTTTTCCAAAAATGCTTTTAACGGAAAACTTTTCCGTTAAAACCATTTCCGGAAAATCATGCCAGTCTAGATGTAGCCAGAGACAATTCTGTGGGTTAGAAAGCTTCATTACAAAAGAGAAAAAAAAAACACTTTTAACATCAATTTGAAATTCCCAAACCATAAAACAATTAAAAACCTGATAGATTAATTAAACTTTGCCCTACTTACATATTGTGAAAAGACTTTTCTTAGAGAGAGCGAGACAGCCTCGCAGCTCCCTGTTACCTGGAAGAACCCACTCTGCCTCAGACAGAGGAGGAAAAAGTTAAAAATTCCTTTGTTCCCAGTTTGAAATCCCTACCTGCATTGTTATTGGCTGACCAAATATCTGGCTAGGATAACCCCTTAACCACGAGGACTGACCAGCAGCCTGGTGCCTATGACGGGGAGAGTAGGAATGAGTGTTATGCTTTTGGGATCTGCATTTGGACCACTGCTATTAAACGTCTCACAAGTGTTCTTGAAAAAGGAGAGACTAAAGGGATAAATAGTGACTAAATCAAAGTCGATAGGCACTTCCCCATTCCTCCTTTGAAAAGTACAAGAGCCCAGCAGGGACTCTTGTGCATTTCAAAGTAATGGAGCTTGGGTTCAGCTGGGGACTCTGAGTCCCCCACTGACCCCAGGCTCCATGCCGTGCTGCATGCCATGAGGAGCCCGAGGTCATGCCGTGTGGAACCTGGGGCCAGCTGGGGAGTTCTCAGCTGACCCCTGGTTCCATGGCTGCCCCTTTAAATGCGTGGAGGTGGCTTTTCAAAGGGGCAGCTGCCGCACAGCTGATCCCTAGCTCAGCCATGCAGTGCTGCCACTTAGAAAGCGGGGGTGGGGAGGAAGGAGTACTTCAATCTCAGAGAGGCAGCAAGGTGTGGGGAATCAACTAGCTGACTAGTCAACAGACAACTATCCCATAAGCATTTGCTTATGGGGATAGACTCGTCTTTAACATCCCTAATCCAAAGCTGGTAGGAATGAGTTAAAAAGGGGTCTCACAAAACTGGACGTTTGGGAAACACAAGGGCATATGAATCCGTGTTAGCCAACACAACAGAAAAAAGAGAGGAAGCGGCATGTGAGGTGTGTTTCCATTTTTACTGGCTTGGACTCGAGCGCATGGAAGATGAGCGGGTGTCTTGGCATAATCCTGATGTCAGCGGGGAGCTACAGCCAACTGACCCGTCAGTGTTCAGTCCGTATATTGTAGCAGAACAGCCATGTTGTAGAAAGGGTTGGAGAGGGAGGCAGGTACTGGACGGTCTCATGCAGCTGTAGCATTTTTGGCAGTGATACTTCTTCCATGAGTTATTTGCTGTTCTTGCAGAGGCCTGCTGTAGGCAATCGGAGCCACTCTGGAGATCCAGCTAGATGAGGGGCATCTGCCTGAAGTGAGTCTGAGTCATCTGTTGTTCCTATTGACAGTGGAGCTGAGGAGCTCTCTCGTGACAGTGTAGGAGCTGGTGTATGTTTTGTGAAATTATCTTCAGCCAGTGTCTGTGCAGCGAGGTGCCTCCTTGCGAGCAGAGAGATGCTTATGATTTCCATGGGACAGATCCTGGGGAAGGCAGAGCTCTGCCCGTGGCTGGTAATTGTCTGGGATTGTCCTTTCCTGTCTGTAAGTAGCTGCACGTGGGTCGCTGCCCTTCAAATACAGCGATGTGGAGGGAGGGAGGGACGACAAACTACAGAGCATCTGTCCGTGTAATCACTGGACATCATCACATTGTTCTCCAGTTGCTTGCTCAATCATCACGTCCCTCAGAGGACCAGAGTATTCTGGGCAGGGTGTGGGTATAGTGGACTGAGGGTGTGGTAAAGTGGAGATGGTCATAGTTTCTTATAAATTATGAGCATTTTAGGACCTGGATAGGCCAGAGAGGAATAAAGAAGGGGTCTCCAGTGACCAGCAGTTAGGTGATGCACATGTTTATGTCTGTGTTTTGACCACTAGTGGTGGTCGAGTTTACAAGTCTCCTCTCATTCTCTTTTCAGTTGTCAGTGGCATTGGATTCATGAAAGAATGGCTGACTTGTGGCAGAGACTAAAGCCTTGAGCCCATCACTAGGGCTGGAAGCCAGCTAGTGCAATGAGTTTGGCAGTTTAAAAGATTCAAGGTATAAGTTATTTTGAATAATGTCTACGCTACACACTTATGTCAGAATAAGCTAACTACTTTGAAATAGAACATGCAAACTACAGGGAAGCCTTGAAATTAGTCTGAGTCAGGCTCCCCTAATGTTGACGTACTACATAGAGTCTCAGGAAGCACTGGGGAGTAATTACTTTGAATGACTCTGGGGAGTAGTTATTTCTAAATAAGAACAGCTGAGCATATATACTGAAGACATTTCAAAATAACAATTTCTACATGAGGGTTATTCCTCATCACAAACAGGAGTCATTAGCCTGTTATTTCATAACTCCTAACTGCCTAGTGTAAAAATGCCACAACAGAGCATTGACACTCGATGGCCACTTTTGGCAATGCATGCACAATTCTGTAATGCAGCAACTGTGACACTCGGGGTGTGTCTAGACTACAGGGATTGTTCAAAAAATCTTTACCTGCGTCTAGACAGCCGCCGCGTTCTGTTGACAGTAAATCAACAGAATGCGGCGGTTTTGTTGACAGCAGTAAATCTCATTTTACGTTTTACGAGGAATAACACTATTTTTGACAGAGATCTGTCAAAAAAAGGGAAGTGTGGACGCGGGGAAGATTTTTTGTCGAAAATAAAGGCCTCTGGGTAGAAGCCCTGGTGGACACTCCTGCCAGACCTTTCATCTCTATTGTTCCTGCCCAGACAACTTTGGGCACCGGGGAGGGAACATCAGGTGAGTGCTGTGAGGGTCCAACACACACAGGGCAGGGGAGGCGGGAGCAAAGCGGATGGTGCAGTACTGTGACATGTCATGCTGATCACATTCTGGGGGGAGGGGAGCACACACACGACTGACCTCAGGGAGGGCCGTCCTACCCCTGCACCCGCATGGCTGCGAGGAACCACCTGCTCCTACAGACACTGATGCCAGGTACAGGCAGGGGTTTGGGCCCCTGGGAATTGCCACACAGCTTCAGGCTTCTTAGCAACCTGCGGGAACCCCAACTGTGGCCTGGCACTTGTCTGTGCTGCTTGGCCATGGGGTGGGGGGAGGGGGGCAGGATGGTGGCCTGCACACTGTCTGGGCTTCAGGGAGGCCGTAGCTGCTGCTCAGGGCATACCACTCCTTGCTGAGACCACATGAGCATCTGCTGATCCTAGAGGACAGGCACTGACTGCTGAGGAGGGCATGCTGTCTCTCAGGGAAAGTGTGAGCATGCATGACTGATGACTTTTCCCTCTTGTCCTCCACATCCAGCCCAGCTGTCCAGGAGGGTGGGGGGCCACACCTCTCCCACCTCCCAGACGGCTGCAGGGAACCCATCGGCACTGGCGCAAGTATTTGGACCTGGTGCGCCAGCACATCTTGGCCCTGCAAGGGATGCAGGAGACATGTAATCAGAGGATGCAGGCAGAGACAGAGTGGTGCAGTCCCTTGCTGGACGAGTTTGTGCAGCAGCTGTGGGAAAAAATCAAATAACTCCAATTGTGTCTAAGGAGGGACTGTGCAGGAAATCAAAACTCTCTAAAAGAAAACTGCTGTAAGGGTTAAAAGTTTTCCAGGCCTCTCTCCCTGTAACAGAGAGAAATCATCTTAACTCTAATCAAGACCCTTACAATGCCTATCTCAACTTCATGGAGACTCCTAGTCTGTCACAAATTGTCATGTAAACTCTTATCTTTGTCACAGTTTGCCTTGTAGACTCCTCACTCAGGTTCTCATGTGCCTTTGTACTGTAAAACTTACTTCTAGCACACCTGGTGTGAACAGAAACGTCTCAGAGTACTTCTGCTGAGACTTTAATATGTTAAAGAAAACAATCAACAACTAAACTGTCTGAACATACTGTATAAAGGATCCCGGAAACTCTCTCAGGGCTGCTGCTGCTCTCACTCTGGTAGCTGTCAGCCTGCATGCATAATAAAATTTTCCTTTTGGATTTCTCTCCTGCCTCACTGCTTTGACCTCCAGCCTCAGACCCTTCTGGGGACTCTGTACCCCAGGGGAGCGAGATTTCCCCAACACAGCGCACTGCTATTTGCACTGCTATCTGGGAGGCCATGGCCTTCCCCAGTCCTGTGTCTGTTCCTGCTCCTCCTGCTCAGCCTGCCCTCCCCCCCCCACCAGCTCCCCCACCCCTCCCCTCACCCCCCTGCCCCCCTTCACCCGCTGCTATCCCAGACTCAGGTACAGCCGCACCTCCTGCCCAGCCCAAGCCCGCACACGCAGCCATCTCCAAGCCGGCCTCCGCAGCCAAGGTGGCAGGGGTTCGTCATCCAGGTGGCACCCTCAGCCCTGAGCCTCCCTCCTCCCTTCCAGCTTGACATTCCCCTTCCCATCTGTGAGAGTCAGTAAGGGAAGCACTTTACTTTGTTAACAAACAATTTATTTTGGGGACTGGTTTGTGGCCTGTTTGGGAAGGTCACCAGTCTGGGGACTGTAAGGAGCCCCTAGTTTGAGCAATTTGCCCAGAGCAGATGATGTCAGCTGTGCCCAGACCCAGCCTGGTCTGTCACAGCCTGTCTCTGTTCTCAGTGTGAATGTGGGGCTGGGAGGGGTTTTGGACGGGGGGGGAAGGCACTGGAGGCATGGGGCAATCCCACATTTGGAAGGCCCTGGGGAAACTCATTGGGCTCCTTGGGAGAATCGCTCCCTCAGGGCTTCCCGAATGCGCAATCCCAGCTGGAGGGCTTGCCGGATGGCAGCTGTCCGGGGCTGCTCAAAGTGCCTCCCCTCCACAGCAGCCTCATGCTGGGAGGAAGGCCTCCTCTTTTCTCTCCACTAGGTTGTGCAGCACACAGCATGCAGCAACCACATCATAGAATCATAGGACTGGAAGGGACCTCGAGAGGTCATCGGGGATGTTGTGTTCCCCCATGTCCAGCCGAGCGAGAAGGCGCATAAACCTGCCCTTCAAACGGCCAAAGGCGCACTCCACCTCCAAGCGAGCCCGATTCAGGCGAGAGTTAAAGAGGTCCCTGCTCGCATCCAGGTGTCCAGTGAATGGCTTCATGAGCCAGGTCATAAGGGGGTTCGCCGTGTCAGCCACAATGCACGTAGGTATCTGCACATCCCTGACTGCATAGTTTCACTCCAGAAAGAATGACCCAGGCTGCGGTACAGGTATGAGTTCCGGAAGATGTGGGCATCGCGTGCCCGGCCTGACCACCCGACGCAAATGTCTGTGAATTCTCCCCAATGCAGTGAAAAGCAGAAAAAAACCCTGAACCTGAAAATAAACTGCTGTGGTGTCCGAGGAAGCAGGGCAACCAGAGCAAGCACTGCAGCAGCTTTGCTTTCCCTCCAGGAGGTAGGCAAGCCAAAAGCAGGAGCAGAGCAACGGCTGTCCGGGGGATCCCTTTAAGCACGTGTCTCTGCAAAGGGCAGGCAGCAACATTTGGAAATAAAGGCTGCCCCCATGCCCTGCCAGAAGCACTTCTGGGTGCCTTTTTTTTTTTTTTTTTTTTTTTTTTTTTTTTGAAAGAGCATCCGGCAGTCTGGACGCTCTTTTTCAAAAAAGCTGATAGCATGATGCGGAGCAAAAAAATCAATCTAGAAGCTTTTTCAACAGAGGCTTTTTCGAAAAATACTTTAGAAAAAGCTTCTGTTGAAAAAGATATGTAGTTTAGACGCACCGTTGGCGGCCATTTGCTGATAGACAGGCACAAATCTCTAAGGGTGTGTCTCCACTACAAAGTTAATTCGAACAAACAGCCATTAGTTGAAATTAACTTTAATAGCGGCTATACATACAAACCGCTTAATTCGAACTAGGCGTTACTCCTCGTAGAGTGAGGTTTACCTAGTTTGAATTAAGTAGTTCGAATTAAGGGCTGTGTAGCCACTTAATTCGAACTAGTTGGAGGCTAGCCCTTCCCAGGTTGCCCTGGTGGCCACTCTGGGCCAAACCAGGGAAACTTTTCTGCCCTCCTCCCGGCCCCGGAGCCCTTAAAGGGCCACGGTCTGGCTACAGTGCTTGTGCCAGTTGCAAGCCTGCCAGCACCCAGCCAGCAGACCCTGCACCTGGCACGGCATGAGCCAGCCACCGGCTGCCACCCAGCCCTCTGCCTCTTCCCAGGACCAGGCCGATGGCTCCCAGGAGGCTGCCCGGGGCAGCAAGAGGAGGGCGCCTGCCTGATCTAGTGCGGAGATCGTGGATCTCATCAAGGTTCGGGGGGAGGCCTCCAACATCCACGATCTCCACACTAGGCACAGGAATATGGCCATCTAGGGCAGGATAGCTGCCAGCCTGGCCACCAAAGGTCACATGTGAACCCATGAGCAGGTTTTCATGAAAATCAAGTTGGTCCAGTGAGATTCCCGGCCCTGAGCTTAGAACATAAAAACGGCCATACTGGGTCAGACCAAAGGTCCATCTAGCCAAGTAGCTTGTCTGCTGACAGGGGACAGCACCAGGTACCCGGAGGGGATGGACCTAAGACAATGACCAAGCGATTTGTCTCGTGCCATCCATCTCCAGCCTTCCACAAACAGAGGTCAGGGACACCGTTCCTACTCCATGGACCCAACCTCCCTGAATTTATGTAACTTCTCGTTAAACTCTGTTATAGTTCTAGCCTTCACAGCCTCCTGTGGCAAGGAGTTCCACAGGTTGACTATGTGCTGTGAGAAGAACTACTTTCACTTATTAGTTTTAAGCCTGCTGTGCATTCATTTCATTTGGTGTCCTCTAGTCCTTCTATTATGAGAACTAATGAAGAACTTTTCTTTATTCACCCTCTCCATACCACTCATGATTTTATAGACTTCTATCATATCCCCCTCAGTCTCCTCTTTTCTAAGCTGAAAAGTCCCAGTCTCTCTAGCCTCTCTTCATATGGGACCTGTTCCAAACCCCTAATCATTGTAGTTGCCCTTTTCTGAACCCTTTCCAAAGCCAAAATATCTTTTTTGAGGTGAGGAGACCACATCTGTACACAGTACTGAAGATATGGCGTACCATAGTTTTATACTTCCCCTCCTCCTCCTTCCCCTGGCTTCCCCCTTCCAGCTCCCTCCTCCCAGGTTTCCACCTCCCCTCTCCCACCCTCTCTCCCCAGTCTCTCCAGAGGTTAATCCCCACCCCTCAGTTTTCAAAAATAAACTCTCTTTATTTAACAACACACGTGTCATTTATTTTTTACATCAGGAAGGGTAAGTGGAAGGAGGTTAGGGAGGAATGGGGCATGAGCCCCCGATGGGGAGGACTGGGGTGGCTCTGCGGGCTCCTTGGGGTGGAAGCTCTCCTGCAGGGCCTCCTGGCTCCTGACAGCCTCCCAATTGATGCCCTTGGATGGCAGCCTGCGGCAAGTGCAGCCGGGCTGATGGCCAAGTGCTTTGATGTGCCTCCAAGACAGGACTGCTTTGCTGTCCCTCATCGAGGTAGGCAAGCAAGTGGGGAACCCTGAGAACTGTCTGTCCGGGGTGGGGGTTGGGTTCCTTTAAGCACAACCCTCGGCTAGGAGCTCCACACTCTAAGTCCTAACCTGATGCTCTGCAGGCACTGGTTCTGGCCAGCCTTAACTTTGGTTCAGGGTCCATTCAATGTGGATATGCTATTTCGAATTAGCAAAATGCTAATTCGAATTAGTTTTTAGGTCTAGATGCACTAATTTGAATTAAGTTAGTTCCAATTAGTGCTGCAGTGTAGACATACCCTAAGGGTGTGTCTACACTGTACCATTTTTCTGGAATAAGGGACATTATTCTGGCCGAACAACAGTAGCATCCACACAGCAATTGCGTTATTTCAAAAGAAAATTGAAACAATGGAGGGCTTATTCCTCAGGGAATGAGGTGTACCAGTGTCGGAAAAACGCCTCTTCTGAAAAAGCTTTTTCAGCAGCGGGTGAGCGACTGGATGCTCCACTGCTCCTATGTCAAAATAGCCCCTCATTCTAAAGTTAGTCCTTTCCAGTGCATCGTGGGGTGCTAAATCGAGATAGAGCGTCCACACTACCGGGAAGCCTCAAAATTAGTCTGAGATAAGCTCCCCTAATGTAGATGTGCTATTTCCAAAATCAGCTTTTCCAGAATAGCTTTCTCCGAACGAAACTTGCGGTGAAGACATACCCTTAGGGTATGTTTACACTGCAGGCTTATTTCAAAAAGCACTTAGCGATTTCAAACTAAAGCTCCACACTGATTGGATGCAGAATTGCATTTAAGGCCACTCAGAACCACTTCAGGCAGGGTTTCGGGTCAGCAATTACTTCTGGGAGCTGCTGCTTGAGGCTATCTGAGACCCTTTCACCTGGCAGGGCAGGCTCGTGGGCCCATCCCACCCACCCTGGGAGCGGCCAAACAGCCAACATAGACCCCCCCCAGGGATGGAGCTGGCTCCCACATTAGGAAGGCAGGAGAAGGTACCCACTGAAGGCAGGGAGACAGAGTGGGATCTCCAGTGAACTCAGGGATAGGGCAGGGATTTGTCTGGGGAGCACAGAATGGTGGGCTTGATCCCACCCCCCTCTGCCCACACCATCTGCCTCAGGGATGGGCCTAGGTCCTGTGTTAGAGAAGCGGGATAAGGGACCCTCTGAAGGTAGCAAAGGATACCCCCCCCTCCCCTGTACAGCCATTTCTCGGGTGCTTCTCCTTTCCCTGGAGGGACAGCAAAGCCTTTGCTCTGACTGCTCCGGTTGCCCTTGCGGACACCTCAGCTTGCCAGTCGTGGAGCTAGAGCTGCCTCTGGGCACTCGACGGCCCTTAGCTATCGTGCTGCAGTTTCTACAGGCTGCCCTCCTGGCCATGCAGGAACCCAACCACCAGCTGATTGTCTGGGAGCGCAGCTCTTCCAGCTGCACCACGCTGTGCACCGCCGCTTCTTGCGCTGGAGGCTAGATCTGACGGGTGGGACCGGCTCGACATGGAGCTCTGGGATGACCAACAGCTGCTCCAGAATTTGTGCACGAGGAAGGAGACCTTCCTGGAGCTGTGTTCCTGGCTCTCCCCTGCCCTCACACGACGGGACACACGCATGCGACCCACATTCCCCTCTGGAGAAGAGGGTCACCATTGCCGTGTGGAAGGTCACCATGCCGGACAGCTACCGATGTGTCGGGAATCAGTTTGGTGTGGAAAAGTCGACCGTCAGGGCCAACGTCATGCAGGCGTGGCGCTCTCCAGCTAAGGTCCCGGAAGAGGGGTGTGAAGTGCTGGAATGGGGAATCCTAGGGAAAGGGTGGTTGGGGGTGGTGGAGAAGCCCCTTTCCCAGGCAATTTTTCAGTCCCACCCTCACAGAGCCCTGCCAGGGATAGGCTACGTAGGGGGTGGCTCCTGATATGTGTGGGCAGGGAAGGGGTGGGCTGGGGGACCTGCACGGGGCTCAGGCACCCCAGTGATTCTATGTTTGTTGGTCTCCTGCTACAGGTGGTGCGGTGTGATGGTGTGTCAGGGAGCCCCCGACCCTGGGCCCCCATCCCCAGCCAGATGTGTCTCTCGGCCAGCCAGTAGAGTAAAAGGGTTTATTTCTTCTCAGCGACACAGCATAGCATAGGAGAGATGTTAACACAGGAGCGAGGGCAGACAGCCTTAGTCCTCTCGTGGGGAAGGGGCTTCACCCCCTTTCTTAGTCTCGGCTGGGCTAGGTGGAGTGAGGATGTTTTAGACCAACTCAACTGCCAGGCCCTACCACCCAGCCTGATTGCTGACCCTGCCTCTCTTCTTTTGTCTCACCCTCTGGGAACAGCCTTTTCTGCTCAGGCTGAGACTTAGGTGTCTGGGGCTAATACACATGAGGAGTGACTCATTGGGAATCACACATAGCAACACAGCCAGGAGGGAACACCGGGTTACAAAGTAGACAGCACCCGGTCACATGTGGGCCATCGACACCATCCAGCTGCTCAGGGTCATCCACCTCAGCAACACGGAACTGTGTGGTAGTGATATTATTGACAGCACCCACATCCCTGCCCAAGCACCGACTACGCCGACTACCAGGCATCTATGTATATAAATCACGAGGTTACTTCTCCATGGTCCCACAGGCCCTCTCAACCACCGTGGGCAGTTTATTGACATTTTCTTAGGCTGGTCGAGGAAGGCACGTGACGCTTGCATCTTCTGCGACTCCAGAGTCTTCCAGAAGCTGGAGGCAGGCAGTTTATTCCCTGACCTCATCATAAGGGTGGGGGATGTGTACATGCAACTGTGCATTGTGGGGGATGTGACCTACACTCTATTGCCCTGGCTCACGAAGCTTTACACCGGACACCTTGACCCTAGCAAGGAATGCTTCAATTCCCGGCTTGGCCGGGCCCGCCCTGTAGTGGAGGGTGCCTTTGGGTGTCTCAAGGTGAGGTAGGTATAGCTCCATATATTTATTTAATATAAATAAATATATGGAGCTATACCTATCTCATAGACCTGGAAGGGACCTTGATAGGTCATTGAATCCACTCCCCTGTCCTCGTGGCAGGACCAAGTACCATCCCTGACAGATTTGCCCCAAATCCCATCGTCAAGGATTGAATTCACAACCCTGGGATCAATGCTCAAACCACTGAGCTATTCCTCCCCCCATAGGTTGAAATGTCTTGTCACCCGGCTGGATGTTGGGGAATGAAACATTCCCCCAAGTAGTGGCCAGTGTTTTGTGCTCTACAATATTTGTGATCCGAAGGGGGAGGTGTTCCTCATGGGCGGGGGGTGGGGGAGCAAAGGCAGGCCAGGTCAGCAGGCTCTTTGAACAGCTGTGCATAGCTGCCATCCAGCAGGCTCATCAGGTGGGGGTGCACATCCGGGAGGCCCTGAGGGAAAGTTTTTCACAAGGACCCCAGTGACACGCTCCCCAGGACCTCCCCACTAGGGGCCTGTGCCTTGCCCCTCTTTGCCTTTCCTCTCTTAATCCTCCCCCTCCTCCTCTGCAGAGACAATAAAACTGACATTGTTTTTTGGAAACAAAGTGGGTGTGTTTTTTATTTGGGGTCAAAGTAGCTGGAGAGGGGCTGGGGAAAGAATCTGGGAGAGGAAAGTGGGTGGAGGGAGAACCTTTGAGGGTGAAGGAAGGGTAAAGAGAGTCTCAGAGTTCTACAGAGTACTTGAAATAATTTGTATAGCTCAAATTGTGTATCTTGAGTATCTTATCTCAATGCTATTTCAAAATGGCTTATTTCATCATTTGGCGCCGTCTACGTGATGCCAAATTTCAAAATAAGGTGCTCTAAGAAAACGTCCCTTTCGCCTAATAGAATGATATTTACAGGGACTCTGGAATAATGAATCCAAAAAAACCAAGTTTGCTGTGAAGATGAGGGGTTGATATTTTGGGATTCTTGGGTATATGGAAATACCATTGCCGTGTAGCTGTAATGATTGGCTATGTTCACACTGGGGAATTAAGGTATTTTGGGGGTTATTTCAAATAAAGTATTTGAAAATATTTTTCAAAATAGTGTGTTCCCACAACAGGGAAGCATCAAAATTTGTGAGTGGTAGGCTCCCTTAGTAAGGACATGCTACATAGCATATTCTAAGAGTCAATGTAGTGTAGACATACTTTAACAAGTATTTCAGAATAAAACCTGCCAAAATGTAATGGGGAAATGCTATTTCAAAATAGAGTAATTACAAGTCTTCTCTATCTGAGGCAGGCTTCCCTAAAGTGGATGTGCTACCTTGATTTAGAGCCCCAGGAAACACTAGAGCATAATTACTTTAATGGCCCTAGGAAGGAGCTATTTGTAAATAGCGACAGTGGAGCATACACAATATTGCTATTTAGAAATAGCAATTTCAACAATGGCATTATTGTGGAACAATAAACTCTCATGTCACAAAAAATAAGAAGCCTGTTATTCTGAAATACGTTCAAAATAACGGGCTTCCCCTCTGGATGCTCACGTTCCCACTTTTCTAAAGTGATGTCTTATAGACGTGCTGTTAGTTACTCCCCAGTGCTTCCTGGGACTCCATTTTGAGTGACTGTGGGGAGTCCTTACTTTGTTATACAGCACAAGCCTTACATTGAAATAACAATCTTTTTTATTGGGAAATAAGATCATCTGAGCATATACACTGAATCCATGTCAATTTAAAACAGGAAATATTAGGGTAGAAATGCCGCATTCCGAAATACCTGCCCTTAGCAGAGCAACAGTGACACTCGGTGGTCACGCACGTGTAATTCTGTAGCGCATCCACAGTGACACTCGGTGGTCATCGGCGGTAATGCACGTATAATTCCTTAGCGCCTCCACAGTGACACTCGGTGGTCATTGCAGGTAATGCACGTATAATTCTGCAGCGCCTCCACAGTGACACTCGGTGGTCATTGCGGGTAATGCACGTATAATTTTGCAGCGCCTCCACAGTGCCACTCGGTGGTCATTGCAGGTAATGCACGTATAATTCTGCAGCGCCTCCACAGTGACACTCGGTGGCCATTTGCAGTATTGCGGGCACAATTCTCTAAGGCTGTGTCTAGACTGTGTACATTGGCACAAGAGGGCTTTTTCCCAAGCGGGAGCATCACTGTTCTTGCGCAAGAACATGGACAATCTTATAGTAGATCGTCAGTGTTCTTGTGCAAATTCTCGCAGCCAGTTTAGACAGCTGCCAAGATTTTGTGCAAAAGCGGCCACTTTTGTGCAAAATCTTGCCAGTCTAGATGCACCTTTAGGCTACGTCTAGACTGGCATGATTGTCCGGAAATGCTTTTAATGGAAAAATTTTCCGTTAAAGGCATTTTCAGAACAGAACATCTAGATTGGCAAGAATGCTTTTATGCAAAAAGTGCTTTTGCGGAAAAGCATCTGTCCCAATCTAGATGCGCTTTTCTGCAAAAAAGCCCCAATTGCCATTTTCGTGTTTGGGGCTCTTTTGCGGAAAACAAATCTGAGCTGTCTTCACTGGCCCTTTTGCTCAAAAGGGAGCAGAATAGTATTTCTGCAAGAAGCACTGATTTTTTACAGTAGGAAGTCAGTGCTTTTGTGGAAATTCAAGCGGCCAGTATAGACAGCTGGCAAGTTTTTCTGGAAAAGCGGCTGATTTTTCCAGAAAAACTGGCCAGTCTAGACACAGCTCTGGGGAATAGTTATTTCAAAATAACAGGCCAATTCATGCTCACTCAATTTGTCCTGTGTCTGTTGCTAGTTGTCCTCCACATACACTCAGTTTCCTCAGACTGGGCCTCGGGTTTGGGCAAGAGTAAGGGGTCTGGCTCTGGGTGAGATTTTTGAGGTGTGTGGGTTGGGGCAGGGTTTTGTGGTGTGGGAAGGGGTGAGGGGTTTTGTGTTTACCTCCACTGTCTCGGGCCCATGGGACATTTGAAATGGAATGGCTCCTAGGTAATTGCTACCTTTGTCCTTTACCAGTGGTGCTGGGGTGGATGGGTGGGTGTGTGTGTGTAGGGCTGGGTTGCCTTTAGAACTGAGCACTCTCCTAGCAGCTGCTGGTCCATACTTGGCCACCCACGTTCTAATGTGTGTCAGGATTGAGGTGTGAGACCTTTGTGTATGAAAATTAAGTATTGGGGGAGGCAGTGGGGTCTAGAGGAGATGGGGGGAGGGAGCCTGAAAGGAAGTGTTGGCCAGTGCTGAACCTCACATCATCAGAGTACAAGTTCTCACAGGTTGCCATTTGCCCATCATATTGGCTCTGGGGGGCATGGTGGGTTTCTTGTTTGTATCAGGTGGCCTGGCACTATAACAGGGAATGACCCCCCCCCCCTTCATCTTGAGAATGAGGCAGCGTGTATCCTCTCTGGCACCAGCCAATTAATGTTTCCTACACTCTGCATATATTCCAGTTCAAACACCCTCTTCACTACATCTAAAGTAGCTATTTCAGCCCCCAGTAGCTATGTACGCCCTGAGAAACCCTATTTCAGGTTCCTAAAAGGAAAACTTTGCCCCCAGAAAGGGGGGTGACTGTAGCCTCACCTGGTCACAGAGTTTGAGCCTGTGGAGATTAGCAGTGGCAAGAGCAGCTCATGCTGAAGCATTTATCATCTGTTGTCCTAACAAATACTAATGTAGAAATGAAGTAAAGGGAGTCTGTGGCCTATGAGTCTGCATTTATACCTTCCTTTGGCCTGCAAGGCATGCTGGGATATTGAGGGGCGGAGCTTATGGTAGCATTTAAGCTGGGCATCTAGGCCTAGGGAGTCATTCAGCTTTGGGTTGCTTTGAGGAGGTGTAGCTAGGTACTCCTACAATCATGGTGAGTGTTGATATTAGGTAATGCTGGTCTGTATTTTTGGTTAAAGTACCATTCTTCTGTTCTCATTTTTGTATTGTGATTTAATTGCATTTTATGTTATTTGTAATGTATTTAATGCATGCGGGAAGATGATACAGGGAATTGTTTCCGATAGCCATTCTGCAAAACACACATCATTAGCATCGATAGGATTTCTATAGTGTCTGCTGCAGAAGCATAGCAGTTTTCTGGCTGGGTTAGGCAGGGGCTGCTCTGAGACTACTGTAACGTGTAATGCAAGTTCTCTCTGCTAACTTCAGCTATATTTTTTTCCTTTTTTTTCACGTTCAGTCATCTAAAGCCCCACGAGTACAATGAATCAATCAGGTTTGCAGTCAGGTTTTATTTGCATTTGCAAGTATCGTCCAATTTTGTACGGATCGGTGTTGTCATTTTCAAGACGCGTGAATATTTTTATGCATTTTTCTCGTAGCACCGTAGGTCCGTGAGTCCTCTACTACCGAGGGGAACGAGATATCGAGAGGGGAAACGCCTGTCAAATCATCCTAGTTAAGTATCTGCCAAAGGGTTTGATGACGAGAAGCATTCCTCCGGTCGTGTCTTCTCGTTTTTGTACAGAAGCTCTCTAAACGGTGACTGTCGCTAATGGGAGTAGGATAGGCATGCGGGTGGAAGGTCATTGTAGGAAGGGACCATGCATTTCCTCTGGAGGAAAGGGTGTTTCTGGGCCAGTGACCCATCTGTAGCTAGAGATGCTCCACTCTCAGTTTCCTGTCTGTTACACTGCACCGGGCTTGCATAATTGGTCACCACTACTTTTTTCTTTCATCCTCTTCCGGGTGTCGGTTTTCTGCAGAGCACGAGAGCATCTTAGTTAACGATGGGCTACTGTGGTAGCGAGAGAGGGAGGATCAGCAGGAGTATGTAGAAGCATAGCCATTTTCCGTGTCCTCAAAAGCGATCGAGGCGGAGAGGGTGCGGCAGTGGGGCACGGGGAGTGTACTTTGTAAAAGAAATGTCTTTTGTTAATGAAGCAGTAGGCGGTTGAAGTTTGCTCATGGGCAAGAACGGTACCGGATGTGGATTCCACGGAGGATCGTGACCATTCGTCCGGGAAGACGTCACCGACCGAGGGACGACGACGTACGAGAGCGATGGCGTGTAGACAAAGGAAAAGAAGACCTCGAGAGCAGGAGGGGACATCAAAGTTAAGTGTCTTTCTGAGAGTCGGACGGTCAGAAGGATTTGTGAGGCTGAGGTTCATTGTTTAGGAACGGAAGTCCTGTCACACGTGGCTATTGTCAAGAGGGATGGGAGCGGGGGGGTCATCATACGGAGGAAGTGAGTATTTTTCCTGAGAGAGCGATGTGCATGTTGTAGTAAAAACTAAGTGTGCTTCTTCCCCTCCATTGCTTAAGCTCGAAACAGCAGGTATCATTTAGCTGATTGCGTATGTCTTAGAAGCTGCTAAACTTTCTGCCAGGGAACTGAGTAAACTTGCAGTGATCAATCACATTGCGACACGCTGACCAGAAGGAATGTGAAATCTATAAAAGTTTCAGCTCAGGCAATGCTCGAGGTCGACCTTGCTTTGAGCACCGAGCTCCTTGGCCCAATTTGTTTGATAACAATAAAATAGCGTTGGACCCAGCCTGAAAGCGTGACTCTCTTCTTGAGGCAAATTGAACTAGCCTGCAGGGGATGAAACTAGCAATTTATGCAACAATGTCACTAGAGATGCACTGGGTTTGCAGAAGCGATCACCACTATCTCTGTCTTTGGTTCTATATGCAGTTGTGGTTTTCTGAGGCAGATGCGAGCGTCCTAGCTAGCGAGAGGCCCCAGCGGGGTGGGAAATGTGGAGGGCTACGTTCAGGAAGCGAGTTGCATCTTTGTCATAGATACAAATGCGTCAGGGGTCTCTCGGGCTCTCGGTTATTTTAGCAAACGGAGAGCGATAACATAGCATCGTCGCTTTTAGCGATAATGCGGAATTTGTTGTTGACGTGCCACAGGAGGATTCGCGTACAGAGCCGAGGGAACGAGACACGGCGAGTCCATCCCGTTCGGTCCACGCAGTTTGCAGCAACGGAGACACAAGCGGAAGCGGCATAACCGGTGGCGTCCGTGAGGTAAGTGTTAAGTTAGAGCTTTGAGCGCAGCCTCGATGATAGGAACGTGGCCTTTGCCGCATTAGGTGAGGCGGGCTAATTGCGAAAGGGTTCTCAACTTATGTAATTAGCCAACTCGGATGCCATTTTTCCACGCTCGTCGTCGCTTCTAAGGCGGCGTGCCGTTGTCGGGTCATCAGCGTGGTCGTCGTCCCGTACGATCAAACATGTCGAGTTTTGTCATTTTCTTTGAACGGATCGCAGATGTGCGATATAGGCGTGGAGATTCGTCGGTATTATCGGAAGCATGGGAATAACGGCGAGGAGGGCTGTGGAACGTGCGTGGGGGGGATCATCGCGATACTAGCCTGGCGAGGGGTCTCGTGACATGCGATTCTCAATGTAGTTATTTAAGGGTTTGTGGGGGAATGGGACAGAGTCATGTCGAAATAGATGCCATTTCCATAAATGTAACTGGCTTACAATAGTCTTTAACGCACAGGCCGTTTGTCACGTTCAATTTTTGTCATCGTTGTAGGTTCTGCCTCCAGAAGATATCTAATTTGGCAAACCAGCGATGCAGTTGGCGAGCGGGGGAATTTTTTCCCTCACGGAAGTGGATTTGATTTTACATTTGCAAGTTAAGTACGGCCATCGATTGGGATGTTTGTTTCTCGCGTGCGCTCTGCGTTTCACTTGGGGAAACATGGTTCACCGGGCGCACGTCACTGGGAAAATTCACGTGGGTTTTTTGGAAGCGAAGGTTTGCATTTGTTGTACGTGCCTTAACCGTTAGAATTGTTTTCCATTTCCATAGGAAGCGTTCCCCGTCGGTGCGATGTGAAGATTTCGCCATGACCGGAGAAGAGTTTGGTGTGTCTTTGCCGGTTTGGAAGATGAAGAGTTTGCATAGGATTCGCTTTCAGATTTGCAAGTTAAGTACGGTCCCGATCAGGGGTTTTGTTTCTTGTGCGTGCTCTGCGTTTCACTTGGGAAATGTGGTTCAGTGGGTGCATGTCACTGGGAAAATTCACATACATAACGTAGCACGTGTGTGTTTTTGTACGTGCCTTAACTGTGTGAGAATTGTTTTTCATTTCAATAGGAAGCGTTCTCCATCGTCACGATCTGAAGATTTCTCTGTGAGCGGAGAAGAGTTTCTCGTGTTTTTGCCATTTTTGAAGATGTAGAGTTTACATAGGATTCGATTTCACATTCTCAAGTTAAGTACGGTTCTCGATCAGCGGTTGGATTTTGTCGTGCATGCTGAGTTTCAGTTGAGCAATGTGGTTCACCGGGTGCATGTCACTTGGGGAAATTCACCTGCGCTATGTTGCACATATGCGTGTTTTCGAAGCCGAGGTAGTTTGTGTTTGTCGTGTGTGCCTTAACCGTGAGAATTGTTTTTCATTTCCATAGGAAGCGTTCTGTGTCGGTGCACTCTGAAGATTTGTGTGTGAGCGAAGAAGAGTTTGACTCATCTTTGCCAGTTTGGAAGATTTGCTTTCCGCTTCTCAAGTTAAGTACGGTCCCGATCAGGGGTTTTGTTTGTTGTGCGCGCTCTGCATTTCACTTGGGAAATGTGGTTCACCGGGTGCATGTCACTGGGGAAATTCACATACATAACGTAGCACGTGTGTGTTTTGGAAGCGAAGGTTTGCGTTTGTACGTGCCTTAACTGTGAGAATTGTTTTTCATTTCAATAGGAAGCGTTCTCCATCGTCACGATCTGAAGATTTCTCTGTGAGCGGAGAAGAGTTTCGTGTGATTTTGCCATTTTTGAAGATGTAGAGTTTACATAGGATTCGATTTCACATTCTCAAGTTAAGTACGGTTCTCGATCAGCGGTTGGATTTTGTCGTGCATGCTGAGTTTCAGTTGAGCAATGTGGTTCACCGGGTGCATGTCACTTGGTGAAATTCACCTGCGCTATGTTGCACATATGCGTGTTTTCGAAGCCGAGGTAGTTTGTGTTTGTCATGTGTGCCTTAACCGTGAGAATTGTTTTTCATTTCCATAGGAAGCGTTCCCCGTCGGTGCGATGTGAAGATTTTGCCATGACCGGAGAAGAGTTTGGTGTGTGTTTGCTGGTTTGGAAGATGAAGAGATTGCATAGGATTCACTTTCAGATTTGCAAGTTAAGTACGGTCCCGATCAGGGGTTTTGTTTGGTGTGTGTGTGTGTGTGTGTGTGTGTGTGTGTGTGCGCTCTGCATTTCACTTGGGAAATGTGGTTCACCGGGTACATGTCACTTGGGGAAATTCACCTGCGCTATGTTGCACATATGCGCGTTTTCGAAGCCGAGGTAGTTTGTGTTTGTCGTGTGTGCCTTAACCGTGAGAATTGTTTTTCATTTCCATAGGAAGCGTTCTGTGTTGGTGCACTCTGAAGATTTGTGTGTGAGCGAAGAAGAGTTTGACTCGTCTTTGCCGGTTTGGAAGATTTGCTTTCCGCTTCTCAAGTTAAGTACGGTCCTGATCAGGGGTTTTGTTTGTTGTGCGCGCTCTGCGTTTCACCTGGGAAATGTGGTTCACCGGGTACATGTCACTGGGGAAATTCACTCGCACTACACTGTATGTGTGTTTTTTGGAAGCGGAAGCGGCTCGAGTTTGTCGTACGGGCATTAACCGTGACAATTGTTTTGTCTTTCTCTAGGAAGTCTTCCTCTTTGGTGCGATCTGAACATTTCTACGTGGCCGGAGAAGAATTTGGCGTGCCTTTGTTTGGAAGATGTGGAGTTTGTGTATTTCTTGCTTTGTGATTTGCAGCGTCCTCTTGTCTTGATGGCTAGTACCAAAGCTCTGAGTTGACATATCTACCAATTGGGACTGTGAAAATATTAACAATGCCAAGTTCATGTACCAAAAAGCCAAAATTAATGAAGTTGGTGGTTATTTTGTGCGTTCTAGCCATCAAAGTAATGAGAGGG